>NC_140959.1:134160305-134760305 GCF_014529385.1 Adiantum capillus-veneris | reverse complement strand
TAGATAGCTATTACAATGGATCTGTGTTGGCAAAGTATCAAAATATGTCCAAAATTAGGTCAAAGACATCATACGCGTATGATGTCTTTTTCATCAATTTGGGTCCAAACTTGATATTTATGCTTTCTACAGTGTTTGTAACAATCTTGTCAGGTCAGATTTCAAAAATAAGCAGTGGAAGTGCCAAAAGACATTATACGCGTATGATGTCTTTTGTCCCAGATTTTGACTATTTTTGGTTTTAAGCCTTCTCTAATGTTTATAATTGAGTTTCAAGTGTTTTTGTCAGGTTTGAATGTAAAAACAAGATCTGAATCAAAATTTCTTGTTCTTTGCGTTTTTTTTGCTCTCTGACTTGGTCTTTTGGGTTTCTGAGAGTGTTAAAGCCCTTGTTTTAAGTTGAAATTAGGGTATAACCCCCTTTTTGAACACTCTGGTAAAGTCAAAATTTCTGTTTTGGTCTCTGTTTAGGTCCTAAGACATCATACGCGTATGATGTCTAAAATTGCAGATTTCCAGTTTTTCAGCACAGAACTCTTCCAATAGCTCTTTTAAGTGCTCAGCAATAATCAGTTACACAGAAAATTTTTCTGAACTTTGTTTATTGCATATTTCACTACCAAAGCGACTTTTTCAGTGATCTAACATGCAATCAAACACATCAAGAAAATAGAACACCAATTGATAGCTCTGGATCAGAATCAAATCACGCCCTACCTAAGCTACTTCTAATCATAAAATGGATTTTTTGCAATTGAAAATATAAAGAGATTTACTACCACACAAGGAGTAGCAAATGCTTTTTATGTCAACAACCACTTAAACACCATCAAAAACAATCTAATCTAAACTAAACTAAAAATACTGTCAACACGGAAGACCCAGGAATACCCCACTTCTTAGTATCTCTCGAGACCTTCGGAGTCCACCACTCCTAGATCTTTTCTAACTAAAGTATACAAAGTAGTTTATACGACTCACCTCGTAGGATTAGTCTAAGGTCACCTACTTAGGGCTCTCGTCCCCGGCAGCGGCGCCAAATGTTAAGGCGATTACGCCGCTAGCGGAAGCTAAATAGCGAGAACTCAACCAACAACAGAATTTGTCAGACGAGGACGGAGCTTGACCCGCAGGCGCATGGAAACAACTAGGTGGGTGTCAAATCACCTACTCGACCTTCTAATGACAATCACTACTAAGGAAATCAAATCTAAGTTCTAAAATACGCAAGTGACTGAAATCCGTACTACGAACGAACGCTATACGAAACAGGATCTAGAATCATTAAATCGATCTCAAACTCAAGGGGAAGTCTATACACTAGGTAAGAACAACACCCTAAAGACTTGAACTGCAAAATCAACCTATAACCACTCCGTGCGGCAAACGCGTATGAAGACAGGCCGAAAAATACAGGTGACCGAAACTTGACCCCGATGGTACTAATGTGTAGCTCTACTCATCGTGGTTCTATAGATATGCTGCACACTCTATTCCGACAGACGAGTTGGAAGAAAACTCACAGCAAAGCTCGTAGGAACTTACCACACATAGAAGCCGATAGCGCGCACTCTTGGTATCTGTGCGTAGCTCTCACCGTTGCTAACACAATGGCGGTGTCGCTTCTCCAATGGCGGCCCCGTAGCTCGCGTAGCAAGAAGATAAGACTCTCTCTCTCTCTCTCTCTCTCTCTCTCTCTCAGACACAGTCACGGCGCTCAAAAACTCACTTTGATTAATAATTGAATCTCCTTTAGGTTACAAAACTTTGGCTTATATACCTCAGCCTTGGAGGTGAGAACATCTCTAATTATTTACATCAACAGGTGAAATTACTTCGGGATTACAAGCTGGAAACTCAATCGAGTCCCGTTACTTAATGAATGGCTCAAATCAAAATTAATGTCGGAAAGACATTTATTACAATCAATGGTTACAAAATGATGGGTGTGAGCAAAAAATGTGGGTGTGATCCTCTGCTGGCTCAACACTTCCTCTGCTGGCTCAACATGGTGTCATTATGATTTTTCTGTCCTGGATGGTGAATTTTCTATAGTGTGATGGTACATTCATGTTTCCTTTTTCTAACTCCTCCTTACCATCACTTTCTCCCTCAGTAGTCCATACCTCTCGTAATGACCGTTTTAGTTCTTGGTATTTCTTTTACGCTCCAATTTGGTCCACTCTGGGTCTTTTGTTTTTTCCTCTTTTGATTTTTGAGATTTTTGTGATTTTGTTTCTGTTTTAGCTTTCCGTACTTGTTTTATTTCCTCTTGCGTTCTTTCCCTTCGAATTTTTGAGAATCTTCCTGATATTTGGTCTTTTACACAATCCTTTGCTTTGACAAGCATTAGATAGTGAGTTTTATCTTTTATTCTGGGCATCAGGTTCTCTCTCATTTTGTTTTTTGCTCATTTTTTCCTATAGCATTCCTGGCATCTAGGGTGCTGATTGGCAAAATCATAAAACTTGATATTCTCTGTTTTCTCCCCACGCTCGCTTGAGTTGTCTGAACACTCGTTATCTGCATCGTTATTCATCTCCAGATGCTCAGAGGAGTTATAAAACTCTTCTTATTCTGGTGGTTCTACAATCTCATCTCCTCCTCGTATAAGTCTTACCATATAATAGGGTAGCACATCATAGCCATCCTTATCGCAAAATTTTGTCGTTGGACTATCTGTAATGGTACAGACATCCAATGTTGCTAGTATGTGTTCCCATTCTAGAGGTTCCAAGGCATCTTCAGGAAAAGGTTCCAGAATATGATCCTTATCCTCAATCACTTTTTCTAAGACGCATTCCTCTCTTTTTAACACTAGAATGGTAACCTAACAGGACATAATAGTGTCCTTTCAAGGTTTTGGAAAAAAATTCCAAAACCATAGTAGATCCACTCATTTTGAAAAATCCTTTCATGAGCTTATATTTCAATAGCTACTACATATGGAAAATTTGAGAAACTTGTAATTTTTCTCATCCCTTGGTCACTGCTAGCTTCCAAAGTTGATGGACAAGTGCATTTTGCCCAAAACAGCAATTTCTTACGGTTGATTGCATATAAATAAGAGTGGGGATTTTTGTAGGACATGAGATAAAATGCCCCGTTAACTTCAATGGGTTGGTGATCAAAACATTTGGTTGCTTTTACCTCACTACTTTTTTTTTTGAAAAAAAAAAAGGTACAAGAAAGTTGCATTTTTGCCATTCTGCGGACCTATCATCAAAGTTTCCATAGTCACGCTCCATACAGATACTATATACATGTTTTCTTAGTTTCCTTTGGGCCTTTGGATTCAAAAGGAGCCATGGAGCATGTCAAAAGGATAACGGATCTCTTACAATTGGAACCTTGGGGACAATGATAAAGTGCTAAATACAACAAACATGAAAAAACTCGGTTTAGCATTATGACCTCTAGGAACCCATAGAAACTACTCAATATCTAGCCAAGTTTGTAGTCTATGATTAGATATGGTTACTACCTACAAAATACACACAATTGGCGTAAGAAACTAGCAATATTGAGAAAGTTATACTTGCTACTCTAAAATGTATCGTATTCTTCAGTAATCAAATAACTCAACCATCATCATATACTATGCTATATAGCATATTAGGTCCCCCAAAACTCAAGGAAGATTAGCTTTATGTTATACATTACACTTTGAATTTGGATATCAAGAAAGCCACCAAAAAAATAATAAAAGTGCTAATTTTGGCCAAAAAACAGATTATGCAATTCTTGTAAATTGGTCATAACTTTCAATTTTAACACTTAGCTCTCCCTACAAGCATCAAAACATGTTGAGAACTATGAAGGCCTAACCTGTAGCCATCTAAACCTCACAAACATGAATTTTAGAGTGGTATAGCTGCCAAAAATTGAGAAAAAAAAGCCAAAAATAGGACCCGTTTTTTCACACAGTTTAGGTTCAAAAATATTGTGCAAGAGTAAGGTTAATGGTGAGATAGATACTAAAAATAAAATGCTAAGTTTTTTTCAGCTCATAAGGAAACTTTGTGGATATATAGCACCCAAAAATTCATTTTCATACTCTTCAAATAATTCAAGAAAAATGGCCACTTAACAGGACACAAAAGTGTCCAAGGACATAAAAGTGTCCTGTTACCATTCTAGTGTTAAGCTCCCACAATGTGAAGCTTCGTACATCCATAGCTCTTTTTGTTGCCCTAACCATGCTGGGAGTTCGGACCCTGCCAATGTAGCTGAATCAAACTCCTCCACTGGTGTCTAGGTCACATCTTTGTAACTATGGTCTTTCAGGTGTATTTGGGTTGTAGTCTCGCCATGTCAGAGGTATATGTGGTCGTAATCCCAATCCTGGACCATCTTTAATTGTCTCATGAATGGTCTTCCAAAGATGATCTCGTAATTGTTCTTTTTGTTGAAATCAACTATTGCAAATGTATGCTCATACTCGATTCCACACAAAGTGACAATTAGTTTTTCTAAGAGCCCTAGAGGCTTTTCCATGAACCCATCTGCCAGTTGCAATTTCATTCTGGTAGCTCTCAAAGCCGGTTTTCCCCATTTTTTCCAGATTTCCTTAGTGGCAATAGCGACTCCTGCTCCACTGTCTAGAATAGCTTTGGAAACTACTCCTTGGAATTCTAATGGTAGCGTGGTGTTTCCATCTTCTCCCTCGCAATATTCTCCAACCTTGTTTAAAGGTACTGGCCTTGTGTTTAGTTGAGGCTTGTCCAATTCTCTGATCCCTTCTTGAAGCTTCGAGGTGGGGTCTTTTACTCCAAATTTTTCTAGGCATTTGCCTACCGTGGTCCACATGTTTGGTCGTAGCCTTAGGAGTTCGGATAATGTGATTGTGCATGCCACCAGGGTGAAAAATAACTCAATCAACCCTTGTGAATCCATCACTCTGTTAGAAGAAAGTCTTTGAGATGGGATTGCTCTCACCTCAGACTTGTCTTCATACTCTCCTAGGTAAGAGGGTAGAGCTTTCAACGAGTCTGGTTGGCTGTGCCCCGAACTAATTGATCCCTGGTCTCCCCCTTGTGAATGCATATCAAAGTTCATTTGTGATCTTGCCTCAAATTCTTCAATAGGAGGTAAGATCTCATTTTTCTCTTTTCTCGTGCTATTCATGTGGTAACTCAGCGTCTTAGATTTGTTTGCATCACTGATTTGCTTCCATAGGTCATCTAGACCGTTACAATCCCTACCCATTTCTACCAATGTTTTAGGCTGGAATCCATCACTTGCCTCATCTGTTGTATTTGGCCTACTTGTTTCACTAAAGTTGGTTTGATAGGGGTTGGAGCTGTTACTTCATGACAACTTGCAGGTTTACCAAGCGGGTTTTCTATCAAGGATTGAATTGTTTCAATCATCTTTCTACACATTTCCAACCTCTGTTTTTCTATTTCAGCATATGGATAAGTAATCCATCTTTGCTCTTGGGTTTGGTTGTTTTTTAGCCTGGCTTTGTAAGATTTCAAAAGTGTGTCTAACTGCTCATTTACCTTTTTTGCCAACACAGATCCTCCTGATCCTACACTTTTGGGTTCTGCTACTTCCTTGGGTGCTATGGTTGTCGCAATGTGTGAGCTTAGGCTAGCTAGATCCTCTAACCGCTCTAATCTATCCTTTGTGTGTTTTAACTCCTCGGATAGATTCGTTTGCTCTTGTTCTCTCCTTGCTTTCATACGCGCCTTTCTAGCTTTCCAAGTGCTTCTCTGATTCTTCACTTCTGAACTTGGGACATCGGTTTTTGGCTCTTCAATTATGGGTTCGTTTGTTATTCTTTGAGCTTGGGCCCGTGTCACTGCCTGAATAGGTATTATTGTCTCGTTTTTTGACCCTCCACTGGAAGGTACTGCTTCCAGCATGTTCAAGGTAGCTTTTGCTCCTTTTCTTGGGTTCTTAGGGCAATCAAGAATCAAATGAGTAACTCCACACTCGGTGCAATATGCGTTGACTCTAATGATTTCATCATGAGGACAGTCTCTTAGCCAATGGTCTCCACCACACTTGTAGCAGGGTCCCTTAGGCTATTGAGGTGCTCCTTGAGCTCCTCTTTGTTGGTATGTATGTCTCTGCCCGCCCATGCCTCCGTTGGCTATGAACAACAATGTCCGTTCATCCAAGCTATATCTTCCTTCTCCTGCTGCCTGTGCAGCTGTTGGTGGTCCAACGCTTCCTATCATGTTCCAAGGTTTTGGCATTGAGGGTTCTTCCGGTGGATAATAGACAGGATTTTTAGCATATCCATTGGGATCTTCGTAATATGCATGCATAGGTACCAAAGCCTTCTCTTCTAGTTTGGTTACTGTTTGTGTGTATCTAATGACGACTGGTCATAATCGTGGTAGGGGTGGTTGTTGCCCCAACACTGATTGTGGTCTTTCTACACCTATAGGTCCTGGCAGGTTGTCTGCTTGATACCTAGGCATCGGTGAAATTTGAGGAGATGCTAGCTAAGCCTGAGGAGCATAAGGTCGTTCTCTCACGTACCCCTTGTTATAATAACAAGGCTTGAATTATTTCCGATCTCTGAGCCGGCCTTTCTTCAATACAAATACACTTGCCGCCTTGATAGTCAGAATAAACTAGGGCTCCCCTCGAGTTTGCTCCTTCTAAGAAGATTACAATGAACTTGGAATCGTTCGAAGGATTTAGGGAGGTGCTTCCTCCTGGAATTGGTCCTTCATAGGTGAAACATCCTGGTTGTTGACTACCCATCATGAAGAAGGATTTATTTGATGAAGTGTCAGTATCACTACCCTCCTCAATAATCAGTGCTAGTGTATCTAGCCTTGCCTGAGTTACACTCTCCTCGGTGGACACTAAGCTACCGTGATCACCTGTAACCTTTTGGTCTCTAAAAATGTGTCTTCCTAATCTTAAATTCATCAAACTTAGCAATGCAACTTAACACAAATCCAGCCACTCACCTGGTAAAGGATCAGTTTTTGCACAACTTCTTGCTTTGCCGCCGTTGAATATACCTGTACACAAGCGTTTAATTTCGGCAATCGAATCAAAGCATTTAACTGCTAGAAGTGGTTTTAGTAATGATTGGTATAACTAGAGAGTTAACCTCAACCACTATCGCATTTTATACACTTATGATGTTCTGGATTAGGTCTTCTAATCTGGAACTGTACTTCCCTCGGATATTGGTCAATTTACATGAAAAGTCTTAATTCAGTCTTTGCTCCGCCAAAAGATAAAAAAAGGTCCAAATTCACTTATGAAAGAAGTTCTGGAATCCTTAAGTCAAATGGAACATCACTGTATAACCTCAATCAATTTTTCTCTTCACTAAGCCCCAGTAGACATCGCGTAGGACGTCTCCTACTCTGTTTTGCCTGGATTTTTGCACTATAGACTCCCCTTGATGTGCTGAGTCCACAACTGTTTTTACTTTTTGATTTGGACACCTATAAGTTGGTCAATGGGTCAGAAATCTGTTCCAGCAGCTTGCTCTTAGTCTGACCAGTCAAAGCAACTCCAATTTGGACCAAAATTGGCTAGGAGGCTGCCTCAGGCTATACAACACCCTGCTATGCCTACAGTCAGTTTCTGGCTTCAATTTCATGCATTAGACATTCTATGCATAGCATGTCTAATTGCTCAAAATGACTTCAAATGCAAAGCACAGACTCCTCTAGAGGTGCTTAACACTTTGGTATCCTCAAATCTGAATTTGGAGTGCCAGATCACCCAAAACACATCCTACGTGTAGGATGTCTTTTTGGCGTGTTTGACCCCAGACTTGATCCACAACTTCCCCTTGATGTTAGAAACTCAGTGTTATGCTTAGATTTTTGTTTGGATTTCAAAAGACCCCAATTTTAGCTGTTCTAGCCCTTTTCAGTCAAAAGTGCTAAAGTCTGCTTAGAACCCAATTTTTCTCACCCAAATGAGATGAAACCTTTCTCATGCAGCCATCCTATGGTTTTGGTCTTCAAATAATGCCTTGGCACAATTTGGGTAGGGTGTCTGGGAATTTCTTCCTAACTGGCCTTGTCCTGTCAAGATATGGTCAAATTTCCACTTTCCAGGTGAAAATAGGGTAAAACCTACCTTCTGAACACACTGGTTAACTCAAAATTTCAAAATTTTCACCAGATCAGCCTGTAGACATCCTACACGTAGGATGTCTCCTGGCTTAATTTTTTTTTTCCTGACAGAACTGCTCCTGATGCTCTGCAGCTCTATCAGAAACACTGACAGTAACTTTTGAACTTCACTTCAGCTTTCAAACACTTTTTTGCGCCTTTTACAACCTTGTGATGATCCTAACATCAATTATAGCATGCATGAAGTGCTCTAGATCATAAATCATGATGTCCTACTTACCCTACTCCTACTCATCATGTGAAATGGTGATAATGGTGTTTTGGTTGCTTCCTGGCCTCTCCGGACTCTCAAGCTCTCCTTTCACCGCTTCAACCAATCCAACTCCTACTCATCAACTCAACTAAGACCTAAAACTATCTCAGTCTACCTAAGTCTACCTACGTCAAAGGATCTAGGCCAGACACACGCTCCCTAGACTCCCTCTAAGACCTAGAGAGTCCTCCACCCTCTGATCCTATCTAAATGTAAGACGAGACTCTGGAAGCCAAAGAATCTCCATCCTCAAGGACTAGTCTCGATCACCTACCTAGGGTTTTCGTCCCCGGTAGCGGCGCCAATGTTGGCGGATATGCCGCGACGGATGTCAGCACAACGAGAACTCACCTAACAAGATTTGTTAGCTAAGGACGAAGCTCGACCCGTAGGCACGTGGAAGCAAGCATAGGGTGTCAATCTACACTCGACCGACTCTCGACTAACTCCTATAATAGAGGTCTCTACCCAATCTCTAAGCTACAGCCTTCAGGAGTGCTTAAGAGGAGATTTCCTACAATGCTTCCAAGAGCCAAATACCCATCAAACGGTATCGAAACACCATATAACTTGAAGAAGACCCTACTAACACCAATAGGTCGCTCTCCCTAAGGTCTATGACCCAAAATCCCAACCCAAAACACCTAGTGCAAAATCACGTAGGATGTTTGGCCGAAACTTTCAGGTAGTCGTTTCCAAAAACTAAAGTGTCTAATGTGTAGCTCTACTCAATGCAAACGCGTGGATATGCTAAAATGCGAAAACGGATAACGTATGCTCATCGAATCACCAGATGAAGCTCGTAGGTCGAGCTCGCAAAACCAAACTGTACGCGCGCAATGTAGGTATTGGCGCGTAGCTCTCGTCGGGGGCAACAGGTTGCACTTCTCCGCACTCGATTCCGACCACCGGTGCATGCGTAGCATCAAGATGAAGCTCTCACTCTCTCTCGTACACAGTACGCTCACTCACAGACTTCACTCTTTTTAAAATGACAAAGGTCTTTCATTAAGGTCAAAAAGTGGTATAAATACCTTACAATCTCGAACCCTAATGTTCCAATTTAACCATCTACTCAATCTAAATGTCAAAGCTGGGATACAATCTGGAAACTTCTGTAAGTCCCAATATTTACAAAGGTGAAATTGCGGGTTTTTCTCAATAAATAAATAATTACAAAAAATAATATTCCGCCGAGCAGTCATTTTCCATAGGGTGTGTCCAACTTCTAACAAACCATATGATATTTCAATGGTTTTTGCCTTGAAGGGGTCTGTTGGCTAGAAGCCCTAGGGCTTCTAACTAGTGTAGCATTTCCTGGTACATAAGCTGAGCTTGATGTATTTGCAGCTCCCCCCCTAGGGTGATCCCTATAGCCTGCTTCATTATAAGAGTTCATTTTTTTTTGCTCTGGTTTAGTCTCACCTTTTCGGACTGTGAAGGTACACTTTGGATAGCATTGTTCATAATTGGCATCTATAAACCTTCTGCATAGTTTCCTATGTATCTCCATGAAACGTGACAAATTATTCCTCTAGTCAAACTGTAGATGGCCTCATCTTTGCCTTGATATTGTCTATCCCATGGGTCTCCTATGATATGAGCTTCAGTGGTTTTCAGGACCCAAGGCATCATAGATGCTAGACTCTCGTCTATATCTATGGCTGTTTTGGTCAAAGTACATGCGCGTTTGGTCACAACATCAAAGTTTGATTTTCGATGGAGGAGAGTTTGGCTCTGAGCAGATTTCTGGGTTCACTCGGGTAATATCCTTCCATTCTAGAGAGGATGGGCTACAATAGATCCTTTTCTTTGAAATGAACCATCCTTTCTTATCTATCACTAGGCACACTTCTATGAGCTGGTATGTGGGTCGTTCAAACACTGGTTGATCCTTTTTGTACAGTTTCCCTTTTTTGTCTACATAGTGTGCATATGAATTATGTGTACCATACAAAGCTAACATCATTCTGTTTGATGTGTCCCTTAGACTTGTAAATGATTGCACACTTATGGCATTGGATGCAAAATCATTTGTAAATTTAACAGTCTTTTCAACCTTCGATGATATCTCGACACCTTGACTAAATTCATGCAAGAATTTGTTGTTCAAAGAATCAATTTTAAACTTTTCAGGTGCCTATGCATCTTTATGCTCATTTTGAACTTGTAGTGCTTTTACTAGTGCTTCTAATGGTAAAGCAAAATCATCTGATTGCATTAAAAGTGATGAGTTAAATGCACTTACATCGAGATTTGCACTTCCAATTTGCTCTGTACCTTGCTTGGCAGTTGATGTGTCCTTGTTGTCTAGATTTCTTAGAAAATCTTCAGAAAAATGTCCACCTTTTCGTCCACAATCTGAGCAATACGCCATGATTGGTGGTATTTCAACTGGTTCTGTTATGTCAAGCTCTAGTTGAGAAGCTTCTGTTTTTGTGCTTGCCAAGTTGTCGCATCTTCTTTTAAAACACTGATCCTCAAGTTGTAGAATGCTCCATCTTGACCTTTGTACCGTCTTTGACTTGGTTCTCCAATTAGACTGGCTTCTATTGGCTGATCTATTGGATCTTGCAATTCTGGTTCTCAATTATAGATCTGACCACTGTAATCCATGTACAATGACCCTGATTGCATATGCACCGACTGTATGTTTTGCTAGCTTGTGCAGATCTTTGGATAAACACTTGGGTTGATTTTTTGCACTTCTAGTTGTACTTCATCTTTAATCTAGCAATACCTGGCTCCGCTAAAGTCTGTGAACATCTGGGAGTTCTCTGAATCTGGCTTTACTCTGATCAACAGGATTAAGACTTTATCTCCATTGTAGCCATAACGCTGTAAAATTTGCTCTGTTGCAGCTGTGGATGTGTTGCCACTACTACTAGCTTTGTCTCATGTTCTTGAATTCTCGGCTTGATTTGAGTCCATGTTGGATCAATCTACAAAAACTGTCAATTGACAGATTCTGGTATTGATTAGGAGAATTTCTGTTGCTCATGCTAGCCTAATCTGCAATCATATGCGAGTTGTGCCTATTTGTGGGAGCTCAATTGCAATGCAATTGCTTGCACTTGCCAATTTCTAACGTGCAAAATTTTTGAATTTTGAGCGCTGCTCAATAGGCCTTGAGTTGGTCGTTTTCTTGCTTTGAAGGCAGTGGCTTTGAGTTGTAGGTACCAAAACTTGTCTACATGTTTGTGGATGGATTCATAGGGAGAGAGCTTCAAGCTTCGCCATTCGGTGAGTACTTTGTCTTTGGCATCGGTGGCCAAAAATTGCTTCATAATGGAAGCTCTTAAAGCTTTCCATGTTTGTGGAGCTTCACCATTGGCCCGTAGGCTAGACCACCATTGTCTGGTGGACTTTTGAAAGTGCATAGCTACATGGTGTAGCTTAGAGGACTCCGTGAAGCCCTCATCTCCAAACGCCGCATTGAATTGTTGGATAAAGGCCAAGAATTTGTCTATAGCACCAAAAGTGCCATCGCAGGTAAGGAAAGAGATGCTCTTCCCTCCCTCTTTGAAATTCTTGAGCTTGGATGACCTCTTCCATGCAGCATAGGATTTCCTATGGACTCTTCTTTTTTATGGTTCAAAGGTTGCACCATCACTTTCTTCAGAAGATGAAGAATTTGAGGAAGATGGAGAAGAGGGTGACCTCTTTCTCGCCTTTTTCTTGCCTTGATCTTCGTTGTCTTGACCATCACTTTCATAAGAGGAAGAGGATGAAGAAGATGGAGAAGAGAGTGTCCTCTTTCTTGCCTTTTTCTTCTCTTGCTTGTTGTCATCCCTCTTTGAAGTATGGTGTGGAGAAGTATGCGATGGTATTCTCTATTTTGGAGGTGATGGAGAGCGTTTAGCCCACCGTCTTTGTGGAGCCATCTCCGCCGAAGTGGCAGGAGACTCACTTCTTTCTCGTTCCTTTGGGGGAGGATCTTGAATTATCCTTTGGGAAGGAGATGCGTCATCAAGAAGCAAATTTTTGAGCCCTTCATAGGGATCCTCTTCTTCTTCCCAAATCAGAGAGAGACCTCTTTTGGAAGTCTCGCAAGGAGGCTTCCTAGGCGTTCTCTCGTCATGGTGGGGAGCTTGGAGAATCCCATGAGCACGAAGCTTCCGTTGCACTTCACTTTGGAGGGATGGATTGCCCATGGCTTGTTGAAGCCTAGAAACAAGATAGTTAGCAAGCATCGGGGCATCATTAGTAGCTTGCTCATTAGCAAAATCAAAGTTATCGACATTAATATCACTCTCTTTACTATCATCAGCCATTCTAACAACTTTTAGGTGTAAACTTTTTAGGTGTACTTTGGCACTTCAAGCCCTAGTTGCTACTCCTCTTTACCCCTTTAGAAAAAGCACTCAAGCTACTTACCCATGGCTTAAATACCATTAATTGCAAGGAATAGAAGAGAGGGTCGCTCAACACCAAAACAACACTGGTCCCTGTCAAGCTTCTAATAGCTCAATAGTGGTTAAGCCGTAGGCAAGCCCCGTAGGACTCCACTATTAAGACCATAGCTCTCGACGGTGATGCCCCGTTAACTGCACGAAGGCAGGCGCATTGCAAGGCTGAAAATTCCATATTCTACTTACTCACATGCAATTAATAGTACCAACCATTTATAGCTAGCTTGAGGACCTCCCTTCTTGAGCAAGAAAAGAGAAACCTTGTGCTCTGATACCAATGTAGCATTTAATGGCCTAGTAACTTGTGTGTAGCAGAAAATAACATGAACATAGTGAGCATTTGATTATAATAGATTCCTAATGAGATTAATAATAGTATTTGGGTGGAGAAAGCAACAAAAACCATAACACCTAGTTAGATAGCATGAACAATACTTCAAAAGAGAGAGAAATTAAGAAATTGACAACCGTTGAGGACCGGATTTGCATGGAGACGTCTCCCCCTCCAAAAGGCTTTGTATTATGGTTTCTCCCATCAAGAGAGACATTTTACAATACAGTCTCTTGTGTTCCTTCAATACTAGCTAGTGCAATGAAGATGCAAACTTCATGCACTACGCAAAACACTTATCAAACACAACATCAATTCCCTCACAGTCTCAGACGCAAGACCTCACACACCTTCGAAGATGGTGAGAGCTAGCGGGGTATGAGAGTAGATTGAGAGGAAGAAGGAGTATTCTTACGAGAAAGATGTACATCTCCTCACATAATCACTCATACTAGCATAGCTTAGCTTAGTAATTAGCATGGTAGAGGAGGTGAGCATGCATTGAAGCTTGGCTCTTGGTTGGATTTGCATCACAAAGCCAAGAGTTGTTGGTGTAGGCCTCCCTCTCTCTCTTGGTCGACCCCTCTTGCTATTTGCTCTTGCTAGCATCCTATTGGACCTCCCCAGTCTTAGCCAATGGTAATTAAGCATCATAACAGATAGCCTTCTGACATGTGTCCCCCTTTCCCCCTTTTGTGAGAGCTTTAGCTAATTATTTAATTCAACTAAACTCTCATTAGACCCCTTTGCCTCCTGGCCAATAGGAATCAGGCAAGCCATTGGGCTACTGAATGCTCATTGGTCCCCTTGGGAGACTGTCCAATAGTCTTCTAGAGATCTTAATTCTTATTCGTTCTTTTATCAAGTGTTTTTGAATTAATTAAACTAGATTTATTCTAGCATAATTCTCATTGGTCCACCTCCAAGGCCATCCAATAGGAAGTGGGTACACCTTGTGGGCATCTGGGCTAGGGAGTTGACATGTGTCCCTCATTCCCTTTGTGTAAAGGGAGCTGGTGTGTGTGTGTGTGAGTTTATCTCTTATCCCCAACTTGCAAGGCTCGCCCCCTCCTATGTAGGGATTGCCAAAGACTTTTGGGGCACACACAAAGCATCCAATTCCCCCAATGTTTGACCTTTAGACACAACCTTTGAATTTTGGAACCTTAGCATTTTGGAAGTCTTAATGGGCTGAACCTTAGGGTGTTTTAAGCCCATTTTTGCACATGGATCTTTTACAGATGGCCCCCTTTGGATCCCTATTTTACCTCCTTTGGGTCCCAACTATGGCCGGTCTGCTAGCTTAACCAATATTCTAGCTTTTCCTCCCCTGACACTTCCCCATATTAAATGATCAGTTTAACATGAGAAAATCATTTAGGAGAATTAGATATTGATTATTATGACATTAAATGAGGTGCACTTTGAGGGCCGCTCAGAGATGTCATGTCATTTGATACTGGCCAAAACATGATCCAATAATCCAGATCGCTAATCTCCTGACGATTCAAGGTGAAGATCGGCCCAAAGTTTGAAATGTTATGACTTTAAAGTATTGCTCACTCTTAGTAGGCATGTATGCCTAAAATGGTGCCCTTACCAAGCCTAAGGCCGCCCACCCACTTAAACTGGCCACCCAAAGGTTCATCTAATGGCGCCCTAAGTTTAGTGGGTGTGTAAGCAAAAGAAGAAAAAGGAGGAAAAGCATGGCGGGTAGCGAACAGCAGACGTGGATGATCTTGGGATGCTTGCGCAGGGCGCATGCTTGCTCAGACGGGCTCGGCAAAGAAACGGGAGTTGCAGAGCTTGCGAGGGCGCTCCAGTTGAGACCTTTAGCAGCAGCTATCAGCAAGGTCGGAATTTCTCGTCTGCTACGTCATCGAAGGGGTACCCATTAACGACATCGCTAATGGGTAGGCCCCTTTTAACCAAGAAAACTAAGCTCATACAAGGTACAAAAAGAGAGAAGGGGCTCTCTTGAGCTCTATCGTGCTCTTTTTCTTGATTGGTCTCCCCTTTCTTTGGAGCTCTCTCTCTAGGAGCAAGAAAGCTCTCGCTTTCTCAAGCCACAAGGATAAGCTAAGCTTTCAAAAGCTCTTGATCTCATCTAAACTTGAGCTCTAAGCCTAATCTTGGAATCCAAGCCTAAGCGTAATCTCGGAAGCCATAGCCAAGCATAAGCTCGGATTTCATTAAGAGCTCTTAAGCAGGCACTTAAGCCCGGATTATCAAAGGTTAAGCCGAATTTCCTAAGCTCTCTAATCTCTTAAGCTTTAAGCCTAATCTCTAAACCCTTAAGCCAAAGCCTAAACCTTAATCCTTAAGCCTACTCTTAAGAAGCCAAGCCTAAGCTCAATTTCATTAATCTCTCACTAGCGAAGCTTAAGCTCGGATCACCATAATCTCTAAGCCATAATCTCCAAGTCCGTTCAATCCGGAATTAAGCCGGCAACCTTAAATCGAATCGGACCAACCAAGGCCATCGGAAGCTAAAGCTCCTAAGCCATGGCGGGAAGAAGCTCAAGGCGGTACAAGGCAGTTAAGTTTTATTAGCACCTGGACAATTCTTGTAATTTGATTAAAACAATTTGGTTTAAGGTAGATTGTCTGCTTTAAGCTCCGTTCTCGTTAATTGTGTCTACTGCAACTCTTCTCCTCGCACCTCGCACAGCCAGGGGCCCGATGCCTTCTCGGCTCACATTTCGAATACTTATCCCCCCATTTTTTATTTTCAAATGTCCACAAATGCCAAAATTAGGCTGGAAATTAGCCGAAACTCCAAAAAATCACCAAAAAACCCAAAAACATTTGCGAAAAAAGTCCAAAAAATTCCCAAAAAACTCTAGGAATCTTAGAAAATCACTGACATTCACAACCAAACATTTTTGACACACAAAAGCACACCAAAATAGCATTTTTTATCGAAAAAGCCAATTTCGACAAAGTTGTTTACCCGGTCCTCGAAAATAGCAAAAAGCTCAAAACTCGACCACGGAGGGCACAAATGCAAAAAAAATAATTCCATAAATACGTACACACAAAACAACTCATAAAGATTGCAAAATATCAAATTCTATGGAATTAACCAAAAATTAATGCAAAAATTATCCAAAAAATACCCAAAAAATTCTACAAACTCTCCATACATAGGGGAATAGTGCAGCCAAATAAAATGCCAAAAGTGACATCAATTCAATTGCCAAAAAAATTCATCAAATAAATCAAGACTAGGCAATTAAACCTGCAAAGTTATCGACAAATTTAGGTCAGTAACTGACGCAATTAGAGTGCGTAAATCACTGTTTTGAACACAAAAAAATAGCAATTAACCATTATACACATCAATTATGCAATCAAAATGTTGAATTAATCATGCAAATTAAACATTTTTAGGCATGCAAACACTAGAAAATTGGCAGTTTTTACCAATCTTTAGGTGCGCACACAAAAGGGTTAAACTTATCAAATTTGTAATTGACTTCACAAATCATTAATTGGGCATGAGCACAACACAAATCAATCATCACAATTGAAAAATCATAATGCACACATTGATTTTTAGGTGCACAAACATGGGCAAAATAGTGCACACACACCTAAAATTAGCATACACACACTCAATTAGAATGCACACACACTTGATTTTAGTGCACACACACTTGTAATTAACAATCCAAACATGCAATTAACTCAATTAGGCACCCAATTAGCAATCCACAATCACCAATTAGAAATTGAAACTTGTCAAATTCATACCCAAATCTTAAAAATTTCGGCATTATGACAGCATGTTGGACGGATACGTCGCGACGGACGTCAGCACAACGAGAACTCACCTAACATATAATGTCAGCTAAGGGTGAAGCTCGACCCGCAGGCACGTGGAAGCAAGCATAAGGTGTCAACCTACACTCGACCGACTCCTAACTAATTCCTACAGAGGTCTCTACCAATTGTCTAAGTCACAGCCTTCAAGAGTGCATAAGAGGAAACTTCCTACAACGCTTTATAAAGCCGAACACCCATCAAACAATCTTGAAACACCATAGAACTTGAAGGAGACCCTACTAAGACCAATAGGTCGCTCTCCCTAAGGTCTATGAACCAAAATCCAAACCCAAAACACAAGGTGAAAAATCACGTAGGATGTTTGGCCGAAATTTGCAGGTCTTCGTTTTCGAAATCTAAAGTGCCTAATGTGTAGTTTTACTCAATGTGAATGCGTGGATATGCTGCAATGCAAAATCGGACAACGTATGCTCACCCAAACACCAGATGAAGCTCGTAGAAGGAGCTCACAGAACCGGACCGTACGCGCACAATGTAGGTATCTGCGTGTAGCTCTCGTCGAGGGCAACACGCTGCACTTCTCTGCACTCGATTCCAACCACCGATGCACATGTAGCGTCAAGATCAAGCTCACACTCTCTCTCGTATACAGTACGCTCACTCACAGACTTCAAAACGTCTTTTTAAAAATGACAAAAGGTCCCTCATTAAGGTCAAAAAGTGGTATATATACCTTACAATTCTCAAATCCTAAAGTTCCAAAATCAACCATCTACTCAATCTAACTATCAAAACTGGGATACAATCTCGAAACTTCTGTAAGTCCCAATATTTACAAGGTGAAAAATCAGGTTTTCCTCAATGAATGAATAATTACAAAAAATAATAATCTTCCAAGTAGTTAGTTGCCCTGGGGTGTGTCCAGCTTCTAACACTCCCCCCCTCCTTGCTCATGTCATCCCCGACATGGCCATCGCTGATCCGCTTCTTCATCGTATCGTTTCTCGCATCTTGATTAGTGATTCGTATCTTGCATGTAGATTTATCATTGTGGGGCCGAAAATGTCAGTGTTTATTGTGAAGAAGCCTGTGTAGAACGCTTCTTCAAAATCCTGGAGGTGATAGGATGGTAGAAACATTATCCTTTGATACAACGCATGTATCACCTCCTTGGAAGGTTGACCACACAGATCATAAGCGCATCTGTAAGTATCCTGGAAGAAAAAGATGTTGTCGGTCACCTGGCCTGGCTTGAAAGTCTAAAATACTGCTAAAAGGGTTTTGCAGATTTTCTTCATCATGATGCATGTAAGGTCAGGTGATCCAGTGAACAATTTAATGGCGCCCGTTAGGGTTTTCACCATGTATTGGACACTTATTCTCTCATCTGCCTTCAAGCTTGACAGCTTAGGGTAATTCAACCAAGAGGGTTGGCTCCTTTGCAAGATTTCCTACACTTTCCACGTCCTGATCCTTGGTAGAGGAAAAAAGCTGAGGTTGTCTCTAATGTTTTTCGGTGCCTCTACCAAGTGGATTAGGTATTGTGGGTACTTTGTGAGCTAGGCCTTCCTCCACTTTGGCTGAGAATCAACAATTAGCCTGACCCCTTCTGGTTGTGAGGTATCTACATTGTAAAGTGGTACGGTCGGCTCTTCTCTTATCAGCTTGTTGATGGTGGCTGCCTCATATTTCAGCAATGGATATGGGAGAGAGGGTTGAATCCACTCGCGCCTGAGGTTGCTGGCATCGATCTTCTGAATGGTCATAGACTTGAAAACCCTCTGCTCCCACTCCAAGGCTTCCTTGGATGTCTCTCTGGCTCCACCTCTATTGCTTTACGCAACTTTTCTTCCTCTTCCTGTGTTAGATCCTGTGGCTCTTGAGAGGATCCTTCTAGGATTTCCTCTTGCATAGGCGTGTCCACTGGATCTGCCACATTTTCTAAATCAATGCCCTCATTGGATGCTGGCCATGTGCCCTCTTGCTCTCTTGCTTGCTTTCCTTTCAACTCCTCTATCTGCCTCAGGAGTTTTTGCTTTTCCGTTTCCGCTTCTTCATCCATATTCACAAGGAGATCATTTAATTCGGTGTTTATTCTCTCCGCCTCCTCAAGCTTTCTTTTCATACTTTCTACTTCCTCTTGCAGGGCTTTTTACTCTTCTTCCATTCTTGTTTGCATGACGATAGATCCTTCTGCCATCATCAATCTTTGCTTTTTCTCTAGAGTCAGCTCCTTCTGAAGTTCTTGCATCTGTTCTTCATAGAGTTGACTCTCTGTATTGATGTGAGTCGAGCTAGTAGCTTTGACTCTAGCAGGTGATGCTCGCAGCCTCTGGATGGTCTGATCTTTTACTTTGAGTTGGTCCTTGAGCTCAAGGACCTCATCCTGGCTTGCTTCTTGATCTATTTCCGCCTTTTCTTTGGCGTTTCTCATAGCTTCAACTTCTTTAGACTCTTCCACTAGCTATAGGGTCAGGTTATCTCTTTATCTCTCGGCATCTAGCAGTGATTTGCTGAGCTGCTGACATTCTTCTTCAACTGCTTGCATTCTTTTTGTTGCTGCTTGGTTTTCTTCCTCCATTGCCTGGAATCTTTGTAATGCCCTTGCTAGGCTGGCCTGTAGCTCAGCTTCCCTCTCCTTCTGCCTTTGGCTTTGTCCTTGTAGAGTGTCTACTTCCATCTTAATATTCACTTCAGTGGCCTTGAGAGCTGCCATCTCGCTTTTTGAATCCATGGATTGCGCTCTCAATCCGGTTAGCTTCGTCATAACCACGTCCCAGTCGTTGTAGGGTGGGTGCAAATCCACTGTATCTGTGGCAATTTCTTTTAATTCCACTAGCCTGATGCCTTGCATTTGTTCTTTAGGCCTTGTGCTCGCCAAGTTGAATGCGACTGTGGTGGCTTCTTCCTTCGTGTCTCCTGCAGCTAGCAGGTCCAAAAATGTGTGATAAGAATCTTCTAACTCTTTTTTCTCACTTCGAGGCTCATCCTCTTCCTTTGGATTCGGCTCCTGGCTCTGCTCCTGCTTGGCCTCTTCCTATTCTTCTGGCTTGTCTTCAGCCTCTTTCTCTTCTTGTAGAGGGCTACTAGGAGGTGGTGAGGGTGGTGGTGAGGGTCGTGGGTTGGGTTTAGGGCTGGCCGGTAGAGATGTAGGCCTGCCCTTTAAATCTCTGTCTGCTTTAGTTTTTCTTTCTCTTTCTTGGCTCTCTTGCTCATCTAGAAGTTTCTACTCCACTTCCTCCTCTGTGAAAGGGACATGCGGTATATTCTATGATGCGGCATCAAGAATCTCAAAATTCTTGATATAATCATCGAATCTGTCCCTTTGCACTCTTTGGGTGATCCCTTTGACTCTAGAGAAGGCTTCTAGAGTTCACTTAAATCGCCTTTAAGGGCTCTCTCTGCTCTGAAGCTCTCGAATCTGTCCCTTTGACTCTAGAGAAGGCTTCCAGAGTTCACTTAAATCGCCTTTAAGGGCTCTCTCTGCTCTAAAGCTCTCCATCAGCCTCTCTAACCTTGCCGCTTTTTGTGACCTTGTTTCTTTTGCAGGTACTTGGGCAAATTCCTTCTTTCCTTTCTTTTGCTCCGGCTGCTCTTCTTGAACCGCTCTAGCCGTCTTTTCAGTCTTGTAGCCACCCTTGGTGCTCTTTGGGGCTCGTCTTCTTTGTCTTCTTTTAGCTTGAGCCATCTCAGAAATGGTCGGGAGTACCATATTAGCCAAGATGGATCCACAAATGCGTACATAGGTAGTATCCACAAGACCATGCATCAAAGTAATCAACAATGCGCATAAACAAGCGCAAAACCGCAAGATGCACTATCAACCATAGATAAGTTCAATAAGCATAATCCAAACGCATTTGTTTCCTTCAAAATCTATGCATAAATTTTTTTTATGCATGCTAAAACTCCCCGAGAACATCAGCCACGCATTGAACAAACGAAGTATGAAATATGCATTCCACTTCCAACAACTCTTCACAAGAAAAGGATATGCAACCGAACACCCTGCAGCCGGTCAGCCAATATCTCCCAAACCATTTAGAATTTGCAGAAACTTCCTTTTGCAAAGTTGTAGATCTTGAGAAAACGGTCAGGAAGCCAGGGAATGGACCTTAAACGGGATGTTTTCACAGGTCAAAACTGTCTACCCTAGACGTGCAGGCAGTTTGCCAAACGTACAACAAAATCAAGGCTAGATTTAGGAAAAAATTTCAACTAGAATGTTGTAGACCACGAAATTTCCAGTAAGGAAATTCGGGAATCAAGTTGAAAATTGACCTTTTATTCAACCAAAATTTTACTGCAAAACAGTGCAAAAATTTTGCAACTTCATTGCAATCTGTGCTGCAATGTTACAATGATGCAAGTCCTTCTCTCTGGCTCTGATACCAGTTGTTGATGAGTGCGCAGCATGGAAGGGATGTAAGGACTGAGACATTAGGGTTTGAAGAGAGGGGAGAGAGAGAGAGAGAGAGAGAGAGAGAGAGAGAGAGAGAGAGAGAGAGAGAGAGAGAGAGAGAGAGAGTTTTTGTGGAGCTTCTTCTCACACTATGTGTGAGCTCCTTATTGCTCTATATTATTAACAAGAAAGAATGAGATTAGGGTTAGTGGAGCGTTTAGCCTATGATGGTATTGGCCTAATGGCCTTTATCCCCAATAGAAGATAGAGTTCTTCAAGAACGATTTGATCCTTGGATCGAAGGGGATGAAAAGCCAATCACTCTCAATATATACACAAATTGTTAGATTCTACTTCTTTCAACATATTTGGGAGGCCAAAAACTGCCATGTGTTTGACAAGGACCTCTCTATGGCTAACTTCACAGAGATTATCCAGGAAAGTAGGGAAATGATTGTGGCAATTGGGAAAAGGAAAAATTCGAATGAAATTGGGTAGTTAACGCAGTCATAATTGATTACGATGATTAAGGGATATGGCTTGCCTTTGTTTGAGGCCCTGTAACTTCTTGATGTAACCAGCAATCCCTCAAGGCTCCGTATGAGCTTGAGGTTAATTTGTACATTTCTTCAAGAATATCTAATACATCGACTCACTAATGTGAGTTTAACTTCAAGTTGGTAGATGCCATGTCTCTGTAGAAGCATGACTATCATTGTACTTTTTGGTTTTTCTTTTTCATATGTTTCTCCACTTAACTATTGTGAGTTTGGAAAAAAAAAAAGTGATAAAATCACAAGGCCTGCCTATTAGAAGATACATGTATATATATATATAAATAGAAATAATAATTTTACAAAAAAAATTGCAAGAAATTACATTGCAACCACTACATGCTCTTGGCAAGGTTCATTCAAGGAATGTGCAAAGGCATTTATTCATCAACCAAGTCAGAACTTAGCATATGCACAAAGACAAGGCTTGTCCTCGTCACAACAAAAGCTTCAGGATTAGTGCCAAAACTAGTGCCAGGGCCCAGAACGATTGGACAAATATTTCAGGAATAGAGCCAGAACAATCAAACATTACCCACTCTATGAGGAGTTTGAACAAAATCCCGTAACATACTTTGTAAGGATTTTGTAGAAATTGCCTGGCTAACTTTTTTACTTCTTTAGGCCAGGTTGCACTCCAAAATAAAGTCTGTCTGTCAGGTCGAATCTGCAGATGCCAACAATCCGAACAAAGGAGAGATTTATGATAAACAAGCCTTGTCATTCAAAGTTTTTATATTTCATTCAAACATGGGAAACAATTTTCCTGATTTGAGGTTCAAAATCCATGTCCAGCATTCTATCCGCCTCATCAAGGACAAGATATGTAACCCTACGAAGGTTGGTTTGTTTACCATCGATCATATCAATCAAGCGGCCTGGTGTGGCTATAACTATCTCCACACCTGATTAAAAGACTTTTCCCTTGCCTCTGTGTGTGTGTGTGTGTGTGTGTGTGTGTGTGTGTGCCTATATATATACCTTTTAAAGATCCCTTATCTGCGGTCCTTTTGGTCCACCCCCATAAATGCATGTATTCTTTGTTGAAGCCCCAAACTTTGTTGCCTCTTGTTGAATTTGGACAGCAAGCTCTCTAGTGGATGCTAAGATGAGAACAATCGGACCATCACCTGGTGCTGCACTTTCACAAACATACAAGTGAATCCAGGTTATTTCTAAGACAATGTATATTTCAAAATAGTGCAGTGTGCTTTGATATCAGTAGACGGACAAGCTGGACATACATAATGCAGGCTGAGCATTGACATGTAAAGTTGCTGGTAATAGGTAGGCAAGTGTTTTCCCTGACCCGGTTACGGCAAGCCCAATAAGATCTCTTCCTTTCAAGGCCATCCGCCAGCCCTGAGGTTGGATTGCTGTTGTCTCTTTAAAACCAGCTCTGATGATGCCTCCAATAACATAATCTATACATCAAAACATATTAAAACACCCAGAGATCATGTAAATGCTCCATTCTTGGTGTATGTTACAACTGATGCACATAAAACAGGGAGCAATGCTGAGACGAACCAGGAAATGAAGCTTCCTCAAAGGAGCGAACCCACAAGCGCCCCCTCATACCAAACCTTTGAGCTACGAAATCGGAGAGCGCGCCTCCAAAGGGCCTTGTCACAAAATTGGCAAGTCCAAAGATGGAGGCCATCACACCAGCTATACAAATAATGTTAGCTTGAACTTGTCGAAAAAGTACTCTGCTATCACATTGTCTATTATCAGCTCCACACCAAAACAGAACCCATGTATCATGCTGAGCACCCACGTCTTGTAGTTCTTCACCCCGTTAATAATGACATGTTATGGGCACAGCAAAAAATCAGGATAAGATCATGCTATCAATTGATCTAAAAGCGCCATTAATACGCGAGTGCAGTCAAATCCATAAGACATGCTTGCACATCCACTGGCAGATTTGGAAGGTGGTCATAAGTAGAGGTATAGATGACCAACATAATATATAAGGAGTAGCTCCATATGGGAGAGGCATTTACAGAAGTCATTCCCTTAAGCCAACCATCTAGAAAGCTGTTCAGATTGGTAATGTGTACCTTGACATAGTTGTCTTTGATGCGATTTCCCTTTCTTCGGAGTTGGCAGTAGTTTCCGAGCGGAGTGTCTTGGGTGCAGGTAAGCATAATGATCCCTATTACGACTTGCACGATACCCGGGATGAAAAACGATAAGCGTCAGGCTATATTGTAATCTGGTGAACCAATAAATCTTGGACTTGCAATCAGATCGAAGAGAACAGGCATAAGGAGCTGTGCAGCGCCACCCCCCAAGTTTCCACACCCAACTGTGATCCCTGTGGTAAGACCAACGATTGGTTCACTGAACATGGAGGCCATCCAGAATTGACATGTCACAAATGTTGCAAGCGAGAACCCGATGAAGAACCTACATTTGCATGAAATCTTTAAATTTGCCATAGAGTTGCATGGAAGCTATCTTGCTTCATGTGCTTATATGAAGGTGTTAAGTTGTAGCATGAGAGAATTCACACAATTTTGATTCGAGCAAGAAAATATAGGAAAATACTTGCACAGAATGAAGCATGTTGCAGTGGACACTGTTGCCATGTAGAAGACGGCTGGTGCCGTCAACAATATAGCACATGCACCTGCATACCTCGGTCCCACCATATCACACATGAATCCCATGACAGGTTGTGATGCAATGGAGCCACACACTGATGCAATCCCCGCTTTCCCAACCTCCTCCTTTCGGAGATTGAGATATCACGGGTAGCAGAGGGCCTGCTACAAAACTAGATACAAAACATACAAAGAAGGAGAACTAGGAGATATGGAAACTCCTCATATATGGTTGGGCCAAGGAGAAGAGCTTGATCCTCTTGGCCTTGTATTCTGAATCTACAGGCAAGGGGAATTTGGTTAAATGAGGCTCTACGTCATGTAGATTTGACTCCAAGGACACAGCTACATCTGTAGTAAGCACCTTGTTGTCATCGGCGAGAAGGTGATTTGAGGCCGATGCTGCAATTGGAGGGAGCTTGAGCTCGTGTGAGTTTTGATCTGCAAGCTCGAAGATGTCGTGGGACGTGCTTGGAGGGTTGATGTCACCAGAGCTGAGAGATCTCTTCATCTTGGCAGGAGGGATTATTGGGGAGTCTAAAACTCAAGGTGGAAATTTACAATAATAAAGAACAAGACCACTTATCACCTTCAGTAAAGAGTTTCAATCATTTTTCCTAATAAAAACCAAAACTATTTTTCCCAAAGACAACAAGTGATAAAATCACAAGGCTGCCAGGCATGATAAAAATTTCTTTTCGACATCCAATTTTTCAAACCCTCTTTCATATGCTTTGTGTAATGCAATCAACTTATATAATTTGTCATATATAACGTTAACTTAAAGATATAAATACAAAAAATGACAGACAATTTTGAGATTGTTTTGATAGGCAAAATAGCCCTTGACAAAAAAAGTAGGCGTCAATTTTAGGCTTTGATCTGTAACTAGATCCCACTTTAAAATCCCTACATCTCTAAGCTTTTAAAAAAAAAAACATAAGCGTGCACATAGAATTGAATTAAAAAAGCACCCTTAAGCTCTACACCTTAAGCTTTAGATCCCTATGCTCTACACCCCACTTTAAAAATTCTACATTTTTAAGCTCTAAAACCTTTTTTACAAATTTAAAACTGTAGATCCCTAAGTTGTAAATCCCACTTTAAAAGCTTTAAAGTTCTAAGTCCTAAAACTCTAGTGTCTCAGGGTGACCCTCTTCCTACTTATGGATCCATGTAACATTTTCACTTTCTTTAATTCAAAGTTTTACCTTTTAATAATAAAAAAAACTCTATGTCCTCATTGAATCATTGGAGACCTTACTTTAAAAGTTCTACATCTTTAAGTGCTAACGCTTTAAAATCTCTAAAAATAAAAATAAAAAATCTTTAAAGGTTAAAGCTGTAAATGATAAATTTCTTCCATAAAGTTTTAACTAACAAAAACGACAACTTTAGTCTATTACCTCAAGTCTCAAGGGGTGAACCAAATTCTCAAAATGAAAAGGTGGGTAACACAAATTTCAAAATGAAAAGGTGACTCTTGGGATTTGTGGAGCTTCTAAGGCTTTATCATTTAACATGTAAGGCTGTCAACGTTTCATGCTTCAAAAGGCATTGGGCAACCCAAAATCTTTTTCTTGATATATTTGATATATGAGACTTCATTTCATATTTCAAAACTCTAGACATGTCCATCATTAGATTTACACAATTCATTTCAATGAGTGCGCACTATCTTATTTCAAACAATCAACATTTTTGACATGTCAAAAAATGCATAAAACTACAACTCAACCTTTTTCCTATTTTAGTCAGCAAAAAGAGAAGGCAACGCTATAGCTTTGCCCTTTGGGCAGGCCAAAAAAAAGAGATGGCAAATACTAAACACCTTGATTCAAGTCAAATCCACGATTTTTTTCCCCAAACTGACAATTGTGAGCGGATGTGTTAGTTTTTCCAAAATAAATGTGCAACATAACCTTAAGCTCATGCCAAGCCTCGAGGGATTTTGTATAAAATCTACAAACTACCGGACCTCATCAAGAGGTAGCCTTCTCATATTTAGGCTATTACATCACAGTGGCGTTAATGGCCCTATGCCACTCGTGCGAGTTCTTTCTTTTACCGATGGATACAATCAATTCCCCGATTTCTTGCACAATCTCTTTGAAGCTAGAAAAAGATAGACTATCCTCAAAAACCCAAAAGTTCCTGGCCAACCATATTTACTTGAAGTAGCAGAATCTAACAATTTGCATGTAGACCCATTTGCACGTCTTTCCTACTAGGCCACTTATAGCCAGGCACTCCTTGAAGAGGTGAGGGAGGTCCTCACGAGCCATTTTGCAACCTGAACATCTATAAGATCCAATCCCTCCTTTACTTTGATCCGCATAGTCCCCCATAACACCTTCCAAAGAAAGATCTTCATCGTCGTCAGCGGCCATTGTGGCTTGGAGAACCAATTATCAGAGATCATCAGAGGACCATAGATGTCCTTGGTTTTTGGTTTATAGAAATGTCTGCTACCAGGCCACCGTTAGGCTTTTCACTCGTATATAAATTCGCACACCGGAATACGCTACCTCTGCACTAACCCCTCCAAAACTCTATTGATCAGTAGTCTTTAAGTCCCATTACGGTGGAACGAGGCATCCAGTTGGCCTGCACTTTTCCAACTCGTGTTGATGTTGTCCCAAAATTGGCTTAGTTGTCTAAGTCCTTTATTGTTGATCTTTCTAGCTATTTCTCTCTAGAATGGGTTTAATTGGATGCTTACGACTTGGGAGAGCCAATGGGACCAGTGAGTATTGGAATCTTGAAAATAGGTTGCTACCTCTCCCCATTCCACTGCATCTAAAGCTCTTGTACACTTTCGTAGAAACTTGCCTATTTTGCCTCCTAGTCTTAGGTTGGACCATCCAGGAGCGAACAGCTTGTCATGTACCTCAAGCCTTCCCACCTTTTGAAAAGATTTTAGCCTTGTCAATGATGACCTTTTCCATGATTTTCGATGCCTGGTCTTGCAGAGTGATTGAAGTTAGAAATTCGGCACACTAGGCCTCTGTATGGATAAGAGGGTTGAGAACCCCAATGCCTCCTTGCTCCACTGGCCTAGCAACAAACTCCCATTTGGCCCACTGCCATGGCATCGAGTCTTTGGTGTTAGTTTTCCATAAGAATCTTTTCACCAGTTTCAAGAAATCCTTCCCGTTGCACTTGGCCAGTTTGAAAAACTCACTAGTGAAAGCTATGTACAAGAGCATAAACGAATCGATCAATTTTACCTTGCTCGGAAAAGGAAGTAACACATACTCCCACCTTCTCATATTGCTTCTTATCTTGTCCATGAACCATTGCTCTTTGCTTGTGTGTTATGTCAACCCCCAACAGAGCACCAAGGTGACGAAAAATCTTTCTTTTTTATATTATCTCTTTGTTCGACAAAGATGGATCGAACGAGTCATTTTCTTTCTAATAGTGAAAGTCAAAGCCACGATTTTACACATGGAGTAGCACAATAAAGAGCTTAAGCAGAGGGTAATTGTTTGCAAACGGTCGTGTTACAAATGGGATTGCTCACAGAGAACGTGATGAAAATTTGTGTTCCCGAAATGAGCGTTAATAGCATATGCACCGAGGGAGAGTTTTGAAGAAAGTGCTCCAATGGAGATTAATCTCCCACCATGCCAAATAGAGCATGGACATGTCGGCTCTCTGCCAAACACTACACCGTGCACGCTTCCCATTTTTTTTTGGGCATGGGTGCATTTTTTAATTGGCACCTTTAAGCATACTCTATGTGTAAATCTTCCTTTGTCTGGTAGAAAATCATTTGAAGTGGATCTAGCTTCAAAAGAAAATCAGAGGATTCAAAATAAGTGCTAGAGAGAATCACTAGGTGTGGATTAGAGTAAGAAAGAGAAATAATGCATCGACGATTATTACTTCATTAGCGTAGTGGGCATAATTCAATCCGTGGCCCGTCAACAGCCCACGTGGCTCCAGCGCTCAATAGCCCAGCGCGCGCAACGCTCAGATGCTGTAAAAAAATGGCGCCGGCTTTGCCTCCAAAAGCTCTAAAAAAACAGTGCGCTGGGCTTAGATGCTCTAAAAAAAACGGTGCCGTCAAAAGTCAGCGCTCATACGCTCTTTTTAAAAAAAAAGCTCTCCAGAAGTAAGTAGTTCGCAAGAGCAATTCGATCTTCTCCACAAGCAGTTTGCAGGTTCCAAGAGTAATCAACTTCGAGATTTGTCTACAGGTTTGTCTCTGGCCACTGTATGAGAGAGAGAGAGAGAGAGAGAGAGAGAGAGAGAGAGAGAGAGAGAGAAGGCTATGAAGCTAGTAGCATCTTTTGACGCTCCTCCTTCCAACCGAAGCCATCATCGCAGCACGTTAAAATTTCCGCACACACAGTAGCATCTTTTGACGCTCCTCTTTTCAACCAAAGCCATCATCGCAGCATGTTAAAATTTTCGCAGACACATACTCAAACTAGTAATTGCTACACGAGACTGTGACTTCTTTGTAGCTAGTACTGCAGGAAGCAAACAAGCATTGCTGCATTTGGGTCTACAAATTACCCTTCTCTTTCCATGCTTTTCTTATGTGCTCCAAAATAGCTCGCATTTACCGTACACTTAAGCAACTTATTAGGAGGTTAATTAGGAGCTTCTACTCACATATGAAGTCATATAAGAGAAAGCAATGGAGACAAAAGTTAGAAGTACTTGTTCACGCAGAGCTTTAATGGAACCATCGGACCCTTCTACCTTCCACTCATTCTCTGATCTATGGTGCTGGGAGTGGCAACACCCATCTATGGTGTTGGAAGTGGCAACGCCCAGCTAGCTATTGTACTGACACCTTATGCCTGTTCACATAAAAGCAAAGAGCCATGAAGAAAAGCCTGCCTCGTCGACATGGCGAGAGCATTCTTCAATATCATAGATTCTATAGGCCAAGCTCCTCCCTATTCATTCCAGCAGTAGAAGGTCGACAATGTCATTGTTTGCCTCATCGGCATATTGGAATCGACCTTCTTTTGCAGTAAAGCCTCTGCGCCTTCCCCGCGTAGCAATCATAGCAGCTTTGTGTGTAACAAGACCCAGTGGCTAGTTGAACAGTATGTCCAGCTTCAACTACCTTACTCAACTCGTTTCTACAGGCGCAACCAGTTATGGTCTAACTCTACCGTGTTACATTGCAAACAGATCAAGATAACCTTGGAGACATCTCATCTACATTTGCAATGACGACATATTCCAGCGTGCGGTGAGTAAGAAGTGCCACATTCTAGACTTGAACACTGAGAACACAGTAAAATGAACACACTAAAAATTGCATGATGCCGTGGGAATGGCATGTTCCCTCATATTATAAAAATTGGGGAGGACTATGCAAAATCCCCCATGCAAGGACACCAGCACGTTTTCTTTTTTTTCTATAACATAAGAATAAAGAACACATACAAATAATCCGATTACTCTCAGAACCTTCAACATTGTGCTATTACTTTTCTAACGCTTCGTACTTATTGTTTGCAAGGGAGATTCCGAAAATCAGCTATCGCTTGCCTCTTCCCAGCTCGAAAGCCCACAGCAGCACAATCCAGCACCAGGTACATGTTTGTTTCAAACGCTTGCATTGATGGCTGCTTAAATGTGACTAGTAAGTAGATATCACAAGGTTTTCATCGCATTGAATCATTCAGGTTCAGTCCGACTTAAGCCTTGGTTGGACCATCACCGGAAGCGTAGGATACACCTCAACAGATCGAATGCGAGACATCGCACTTCAATCAAGAAGAAGGCTAGATTTCTACCATGCTCACAATCATGGATTGATATCGTCAATATAGTCCACCGATGGAGTTCAGACGTTGCAGCGATATTCAGACCTTTAAGCATATGCTTTGTTTGTGGTGTAGTTTTCATCCAAAGAAGTGCCTCTTTTGATTGTACTCGAGCTCCAGACAAGACATCGATTGCAATGTTTGCTAGCAGTCTATTGGTATCCAGCTTAGAGGCTACACGAATAGAAACGCAATGGGTGTAGTGCTCCACTTGTGAGAACTCAAGTGCACGTCGCAGATATTGTGTGCCCTTACTTCCAGACTACACACGAAGAATATTGAACGAAAATCAGCTTCACATACAACTACTGAGCGTCATTGACATATCTGTCAATGCCATCTCAACAGTGACAACAATTGCACGAGATACACTAGACAGACGTTCAATATTAGATAACCCTCTGCTATCATGGAGTAAAGAGCATAGAACAACCTTCACAGAGCAAGATCTAGCTACATCAAGTGGCAGACATACTTGCATTCAATCTCGAGAACAACTACATACTACAGAAGTACATGTCGATGGCTGAACGACCGAATAAGAAGATTGGCCTCTGCATACTAAGTCAAGATAGTGTGAGAAAGATCATTCAACAACAACAAGACAATGCACCGTTTGCACTGATGACGCAGCTTGACACAAGTTTGATGTTTGGTATCATCGAAAATATCGTTGAATCAGCCAGGAGAACAGCATTCACCGCTAGCGATACTTATGAATTTGCTTCTTTGCAGCTCCGTGTTCGTCAACAGTTGCGTGAGAGAACAGTTGCTTTCAAGCCGAACGGCATGCCTGCCCCATCAAGCTCTGCAAACGACATCACAATAGAGACAGCAGTGTTTCCATTCCTGTTCCCTTTTGGGAAAGGCGAGTATGATGGTAAAATCAACTTTAGTATATATGTGAAGATTTGTGGATCGACTCTGTTCTCCGTTTACACCCTGTACAAGCCATACCTGCTCGTAATGTACCAACTAAAGCAGGCACTTATGTTGTCTAACAATACACATACGAGCTTGTCTCTCTCACAACATTTCTCTTCTAGGTTCTTGTTTTCTCTTACCCTTGGATCCACTTCAATTCAATACAAATATGGCTAACGAGGCACTCTAGTTGCAACTAAGATAGTTAATTAAAGAAACTAAGAGAGTTAATTAAAGAAACAAAAGCATTTCGCATCAATGCATCTCAGTAGGGGTCCCCCCGGCTATTAAAAAATAAAAAATAAGCCTGAATTGTACGAAGATGATCTCAAGGTGTTTGTGTGAGGCCAAGACACTTGCACAAGCAACGCACGCGGGTGAGGAAGGGCAGGTGGGGCGACGCAGCCAGGCACAAAGCATGAGAGCTATGGGCGGTAGGAAGCGATGCAGCGGCTGCTGCGAACTCTGTTTTTATATTTATGGTTGACTTTGCAGGTCACAACCACCTGGACGGTGGGCTGGCTAAGGGGAGTACCCTCAAGGTGTTGGACTACTATCGTGCCTGCATTCGAGTCCGCCAAAACTGTTTTAGAGGGTAAGAATATTGCATTCTAAAGGTTAGGAGAAGGAGGAATCTCCTATGAATGATTGAATAAAATAAAGATGAGCGAGTACGTACGGGGTGCACCCATGTCTTTTTAATGAGAATCTTGAAAGATCCCTTGGACTTAGGAGAAAGGGAAAAGGAGAGGGCATGCTTTGCTTTGAAAAGGAGAAAAAGAAGGCGTATGTGGGGAGAGTACGCGTGGCGACGAAGAAAGCATGAAGAGGTGGAGGCAAGCTAGGGTAGTGTTTAAAAAAATCGGGGTCTAGTGTATTTTAATCGACTGAAATTGTAAAAATCGGTTAAAGTTTGAGCTTGCCTTTAAGAGAGCCGGGAAATTTTCCAAGTTTTAGTGTAATTGTCGGTAGAAGCTTCAAATTTTGACCTTAAAAATGGGAGGGGAAAGTAGCCAACCCCTGCACATGCCCCAACGTTTTGTGAGCGCAAACACATAGGGGATGGAAAAAGGTACACATGGCAATGATGGCACATGGAGAGAGAGAGAGAGAGAGAGAGAGAGAGAGATGCCATGTAGATATTTCTCTCTCTGATTTAGTTATGAGAAAATCACCAAAAAACCCCTCTAAATTGTGGAAATTCCAAAAATACCCTTGTATCTATTTTTAGTTGGATTTGTTGAAGATTTTCTAATCTTTATTCCTTTTTGACAATTGAGATCCATTTTTTGTGCGCTTAGCATGTAATTTGTCGCAAATTCCCTCGCGAAAAAGGCAATTATGTCTATAGATAATGATGCAATTCATTTCCAAAGCCAACTCAATTTCTAGATTTTGCATCTTGTATTGATAATCGGTCTTTTTACCAAAAGGGGGGTGGGGACGTGGAGGAGAGAGAGAGAGAGAGAGAGAGAGAGAGAGAGGAAGAGATTTTTGCGATCAGCCACATGCAGTAGGTCCGTAGGCATCGGGAGCATGACGACAAGCTAGTCGAGATGCAGCAAGACGGGAGATTGTCCATAGAACTCTCTCTCTCTCTCTCTCTCTCTCTCTCTCTCTCTCTTCGCGCGCGCGTGTGTATGTGTGTGTGTGTGTGTGTGTTTTGCAGCGCTAGGGAAGGATTGACATATGAGGATGTGAAAGATTGTTAGGGAAGGAACAAGTTGTGCAGATGGGGTGGGGTCAACTTTGCGAGCACCATCCAAGGAGCCTGTTTGCAAACTAGCCCGCCTGCAAAGCTAGAATGCGAGATGGACAACATGTGTGTGTGTGTGTGTGCGCGCGCATGCGCGTGTGTATGTCTGTGTTCAAAGCATTGGGGAGTTGGGTGTGCTGCAAGACAAACTAGGTGGGCGTGTGGACATTAGATCGTTGCAAAGCAGGTTGTCACAGGGAGTGTGTGTTCAATGTGAGCCTTGGTTGATGTGCTGCAAGCCACGAGAAGGAAACACCATGGACGAGGTCTGGGCTACAGAGTTTTGACGCAGGCAAAGGAAGGGAGAGGAACCTTCAAATGCAACGAGCACGTGGGAACACTGTGCAAGAGAAAACGTGGGAAGGAGCAATGAGAGCATCTCAAAAGATTCGCATTAATAAAATGCAGGTAGAGCCAAAAATAGTAAAGTAGTAGGGTTTCTCATAGGGCAAAAATAGGTTTGTACCCATGTCTTTTTAACAAGAATCTTGAAAGATCCCTTAAGAAGAGAAAAGAAAAGGGCATGTTATTTGTCACAAATTAATTAGCTTATGTCTAAAAATGATGAAGCAATTCATTTCCAAAGCCTGCATCCAGCTCAAATTCTAGTTTTGGCATCTTGTATTGGTAGACAATCAATCTTCTTATGGAAAGCTACAATCTTCTTTATCTTTGGAGATATTTAATCTCATAACCAAGGGTATTCCGAGAATTTGTACAATTTTGAAGGGGTGGTCTGGCAAAGCGACACGAATCGTGACATGAGTTCGATTCGTAATGTGTCTACGACTTTTCCTCGTCGAAGTTGAGCAAGCAAAAGCGATTGAAAGAATCTATTGGAATCTCGTCAGATGCTTTCCTTCAAAGGAAACGAAAAGTGCATGGGATATGTGCAGATCCCGAGGTGGAGAGAATGGTGACAAAGGAGCGGGGGAGGTGTCGTGCGACAGAGCAGGGGCCAAAAATTTGTCTTTTTTTCACACAACAGTCTATGAATAGGCAACAACAAACGAGCGCTGCTTGCGTGACTTGGCAAATTGAGGTGGACAGGCGGTGGCACATGAGGGCGGGGGTGCGAGCGGCAGGCTTGCAGCCTACAGGTGGAGTTTTCCCAAGAAAGGTTTGCACTCTCTCTCTCTCTTCCGTGCATACGATGTCTCTAAGTCTTGCAGGAGAGTGGGGCAATTTCTAATGAGGGAGAGAAGTGTGCAGCTAAACACCTTGCAATGAGGGGATGTTGCATGTGTAGGTGTCCCATCAAGAGGACACGCATAAGGACACATGACGAACGAGCAAGGAGGGGCTCGACGACGACAAGCCATCGCTTAGTATGTGACCAAAACTTATATACTACAACTTGGTGTCCCAAGTTACAAGAATGGGCTTAATTCTTGCTTGTCATGGGTTGACAATCTGCATAAATTTATGTTGCAATGTACCTCCATGTTAATACATCATGTTGGAACTCAAAACGACCACCAAACATGTTGCTTAACATTTATCGGATTGTGTCTCATTGACAGCAAACATGCATTGCTTATTTGTCTTCTACGTAAGTATGCAAGTCTTTTGATATATTGATTTTGACATTTTAATTTGTGTAACCAAATCTTTTTTTTTTCTTTTTTTTTTGTGCAAAACTCACCAATAGGTGAAACTCACCAATAGGTGAGTGAGAAGTATATTATAAAACACCAAAAATACAACATCTCCCCATGCACATACCGTGCCATGAGAGCAAACCATAGCTAGAATCATAACCATATAGCAGGATTGCTCACATAACCAGACCACAACAATCCACCACAGAAAAGTATCAGCAAACTCACAAAGTTACAATGGCTATCATAGGGGAGCCACCCCACTCGAGATGAGACAACACACTAGACAGAAGAGGAATAGAACAAGCCGAATGGGTGGGGCCCACTGTCCCCATCACCATCACAACCTTCTTGAGTTGCCACCAAGACCGAACTGTTGCCACCAACAACTTCTTGCTTCGGGAAAGCCTGCATGTAAAGCCGCCAACTAAAGACCAAAGCGAACCAGATCCGAACGGATATGCCACCCGAAAAATAGTTCCAAGCAAAAGCACCACATCGAACCAACACAACCAATCAGCACACAACCATGGAAGAACCGCCAAACCAGCTCTTGCCGCCATCAGGTCCTCCAACTCCACCCCCATAAAGAGAGGGTTCCACAAACCAGATACGCCAGGCGAGCTTTCGCTCCCGCCAAAGCAAGAACAGGCTGTCGCCAAGCCTATTGATGTCCCAAAAATACAGGGGAGCATGAGAGGAAAGGAGCCGGCACAAAGCCACCAACCAGTCCTCCATCCCCGGAAAAGACCCCTACTGCGAGGGCAACGCCGCACATCTACAGTCGGCGCTGTCCAAGACGAGGCCTATAGTGCTTCCATCCTCCTCTGCAACAGCCTCCAAAGGGGCCCCCACCCACGAGCACTACACAGGGCTGAGAACACAGAAACCCTAGACCCCCCTTCCTCTCGCCTCTCGCCTTAAAAGTGTTGTGTGACCAAATCCTATATAAACTTATGTGGAAAGACATGGGCTCGGCACTTGGCAGGCAATCAAATAGAGAGAGAGCATATATTTTTGGGAAAATTACCAAAATACCCCTCTAATTTGTGGAAATTCCCAAAATACCCCTCAAATTTCAAAAATTTCCAAAGTACCCCCATAATTTGTCATAAAATCCCAAAATGCCCTTCAAATTTTCCAAATTTCCCTAAATACCCCTAGTTGTGAGAGTAAATTTCTTGAAAACCAAAGAAACTTGTAGCTTTTCATAAGAAGAGTGATTGTCTACCATAAAGGATGCTAAAACTAAATTTTGAGCTGGTTATGTAGGCTTTGGAGATGAATTCTTTCATTATTTCTAGACATAATTGCCTTTTATTTTGGGAGGTAATTTGCAAAAAATTACATGCTAAGCACTCAAAGACCGATCTCAATTGTCAAACAAGAATAAAGATTAGAAAATCTTGAAGATCCAACAAAAATAGATACAAGGGTATTTTGAGAATTTTTGAAATTTGAGGGGTATATTGGGATTTTCCACAAATTAGAGGGGTATTTTTGTAATTTTCCCTATATTTTTCCATATCGAATCAGGGATAGGAGATCTGCGTAGATGCACTGACAGAAGGGAGATTGCGTGTGCGGAGAGAGAAAGAGAGAGAGGAAACGAGAGCTGCTAGGTGTCAGTGTAACGGCTGCTTTTTTTGTTTTGCGCTGCTAGTGTGAGGGCGACAGCCAGAGACAGAGGGAGTCGACGGTGTTTCGAATGTTGGATGGCTTTGTGTCCTGTGGTTGAGAGAGTGAGGGTAGAGCTTCATCTCCAAGCGCCTGTAGTGCTTCCTTGATCTGCGTGGTCAACCAAGGATGCACAGAGGGAGAGACAGAGACGAACACGCAGGCATTAGCTGGGTGAGGGAGGGAGGTGTAGATGGGGTGTGCAGCCATGTGTTTCTCTGCGAAGAGAGGAGCAGATGACAACTCGTCATGTGGTAGAAGAAACAAACTCAAAGGTATTTAGAAAAGATACCAGTTCATGAAAAGGGACCGAGTAATAGTAGTAGAGGCTACCAGCTGGGGTAAAATCAATTAAAGAAGGGAATCTGAGTTGATGCAAGGCAGAGGCGGCCGATTTTTCGTCGAGGCACAGAATGAAGATGGAATTTCTTGAAGATGCTCTCTCTCTCTCTCTCTCTCTCTCTCTCTCTCTCTTCTTTCCCCGTCTCGATTTTGTACGCATGCCAGGCATGCCGTTACTCTCTCCCTCTCTCCCCGTGTATCCAGCCTCACCGACCTATGGTGCGCTCTCTCTCTCTCCCCATCCAGAGCCCTCAGGTCCCCTTGGGTTGCTTCTCTCTATCGTGCTTGCGGAGCTGTGTGTGTGTGTGTGTGTGTGTGTGTTTTTTCCATAACGTTGCTAGGGGTTTCGAAGAGGGTAGAGAAGAGAGGATTAGAGGAGGGAGCAGTGCAGTAAGCGGGGGAGGAGGCACCACAACAGGCCGTTCTCTCTCTCTCTCTCTCTATCTCTCTCTCTCTCTCTTGTCGGACACGAGGGTGCTCAGTGTTGTGGACGCAGGCGGGGGTTTTGGGGAGGGTAGAGCAGAGGGAGGGAGGAGTTGGGCCTTGCACTGTGTGCAAGCCAGTCTCGGCGGCGAGCTGGAGGGGAGCAGGAGGGAGGGCGCCAGGGAGGAGCACGGGGGAACGGCCTGCACAGAGCACGCTCGCTCGCTCTCTCTCTCTCTCTCTCTCTCTCTCTCTCTTTGTTGACGTGGAAAGGGGGAGGGAATCTAGATAGGGTATCTAGAGATTATTGGGTTTTCTTTTGTAGTATGCCGTATGTCCCCACGATAGCAACTTAATCAAAGAGCACTCTTAAGCCCCGATGGGGACCTTCAATTTCCCACTTATTTTTCCATGCAAATTGCCCCATGACCATTGTGTCCAATGGTCGAAGTTCATAAAATGTGGTAGCGCTACCTTTGATGTGCTAGGAAAAAGACATCAATAACTTAAATATGGTAGAAATGGTTGTTTTTAATTTTTTTGCAAAACTCACAATTGTGAGTGGATAGTATTAAGAACATCAGAACTATACACCAACCTCGAGCTTAGACCAAGCATTGAGGGTCAAAGGATTACAAGTTTTCTGCTTGATAGAGAAACCACAACTACTCCTAGGCTTTACTTATTACAAGATGTCATCATGACATGTATTGTTCTAGACCAGTCCTCTGATTCTTGTTTGCCTCCGATCATGTGGATTGTCACTCTGCTCTCTTGTATAATGTCACAAAAGCTCGCCACAGCCAGATCCCCCTCAAACACGCGACGGTTCCTTGCTTGCCAAATCTGTTGAAAGAAGTAGTACCTGATTATTTGAGTGCAGACAAGAAGAGCAGGACTTCCCAACTTGTTACTACCAAAGAACAGATCAGTCTTGAAGAACTTAATTTTTCATGTCCTTTGAATCCATCACATGAAAAGGTGGGCTAGGTCTTCACTAGCTATTTTGCACCCCGAGCAACGATCGGACCCAATTCCTCTTTCTTGAATCTTTACACCCATCGGTAGAGCACCCGACATCACTTTCCACAAAAATATCTTCATATACTATTGAGGCCACCTTGGCTTTCAAATGTTCTCCATGACTCCCTCCCACCATTTTTCCGTCCAGTGCCTCTTCCATAATTTGTTGAGGGGGCTACATCAATTAGCCTCGTGCATTAATGCATGGTAAATTCCTTTAGAATGTGATTTCCAAAAGAGGATACTTCCGGGCCATCTCCAAGCGTCCCATTCAAAGTTGGATTCACAAATTGGCATCACCACCTTACCAAGCTCTTTCATCACCCTGTAGACTAGTAAGATCTCAAAGCCATTTAGTTGAAATTGGATGGCTAAAGAGTCAGCAGTTTTCCATCACTTATTGTTGCCATCCCAGAATTGCTCCAGTCGAACGAGCCCCTTATTATTCACATTCCTGGCCATTTCTATCCAATAGGGGCTTTGCGGTGGCCCCAATACTTTAGAGAGCCAAGGGGACCATTGCAAAATGGAGTTCTTAAAGTATCTTGTTGCTTCCCTCCATTCCAAAACCTCAGCTGCTCTTTTGAACTAAGGTAGAAATGTTAAGAGCTTCGTGCGCTAGCCATGTCCACAATAATATTTCCCTTAGGGAGTATTTCATGCGTGTTCTGCTCCTGGGACTGGGCTGCTATGCTAGGTGGCTCCGGGACTCTTCTCCGAGGTCTAGCCATCTATTGTGTTTTGTCGCCCACATAGTAGGTGGGTGAAGCTGCCTCATCTTATGAATCCCAGATACATGATCTAACCTTTTCGCTTCTGTAGTGGTTGTTGAGACGTGGGAGGATGCAAATAGCTGGCCCTTGGAACTCCCTCTGAGGACTCGTTCATAAGCAGCAAAAGTCCGATTAAGCACGGATCCCAATATAAGCTCTAGAATTAACGCATGTTATAACTATAATCAACGCCCTTAGATCTCATATTTTGCGTGCATATTATCTTTATAATGAGCGCTATTTAGTCTTTTTGCTTGAATACCCTTCACTAGGAGTTGTTCCCATGGTAGTTGCATTCACATCATCCCCGTTTCGCTTTAGTACGCTCTTTCACGGTGTTTGCCATGGAGATCAAAACACTACCCATGGAGGAGAACATCTTAAAGTTTTTGCAAGCACTTGCAGGAAGAAAATTGTTGTTTCATGATGATGTAGTGCCGATAGAAGAAGGTGAAGGATCAACAGCGCACTCATCACTAGTGGACAAAAAGTCAGGAGAAGCCTCAACAAAGGGCCCAAACCAAGTGGGTTATAAGGCAAGGTCGGGGGAGAAGTCTCCCTCGGATAATGATATGGAAAAATTGATGGATCAGTCAACAAAAGGAATCAATTTTGAGGTGAAAACACTCAAGGCAAGGGAGCCTTAGGGCTCGATCTGCACGATTGCTAGTAAGGTGGCGATCGCTGCTACATCGCTCAAACCAGGCATTTCTTATGCTAGCATCCTGAACAGTCAGAACTCTCTGGACAGCGGCTCTGTCAGAACCACTGAGGTAGAAAGTGATGGAGGCTAGGAAAAGCTGAGGAATATTAAAGCTTGACTCGAACAAGAACTTAAAGAAGTACACAGGAAGATTGAGGTCGGCCCCAACAAAAACAAAAGAACTGGCTCACATGCAGATTGTAGTGGGCCTCTTGAATATGGGGGTGCGATCAAGCTTTTAATTCTCTAAAGAAGTTGATTTCATAACAGGTGGAGGTAGCAGAGGAGGTCAGTATTGCGATTCTACCGACACTCATTGAAAAGCAGCTAGCCATGCAAGCTAAGCTCACGCTTGTGTTTGGCTATAGTGGGAGAGTACCGAATAGATACGAGCTGATTCAATGGATTTAGGAACCTCAAAACCATGGGAATGGAGGAGAAATTGTAAGTACTATATACCTCGCTAAGGGCTTCTGCTCACTCAAATTTAAGGACAACTTTGATGTTTTGAAGATCATGGATAAAGGCTTCTTGTTTAATAGGAAAACGATCTTTGTAGTAACATGGGAGCGCATTTTTTCATTGGCAGAATCCCTCATGGGGATACATCCACTTTGGGTGGAGTTCGCTGGGCTGCCAAGTTGGCTTTGGGATAATATCAGGATGCTTGCCAGTCAACTAGGCACCCCCTTATTTGTTCCTAACAAGAGAGGACTAGGCAAGACCTCTACTTGGGTGTGCATAGGCTAGAATGTCTCTAAGACACCACCTAAGAGCATGGTCATCAATGTTGGAGCAGGGATAGTTATGATCCCACTCACCTTCGGAACCTACTTTGGGGCATGATTTGAGTGTCACAAATTTTGGCACTTTGCTAAGGATTGCCCCATGAAGGCTAAATTAAATACCGACCCGACAATGCAAGAGTCCAAGACTCGGAAGCAATCTTAGAAGTGAGTGAGAAACAGGTAAAGAATAACAAAGATTCAAGAGAAGGTTAAGAAAAAGAGGCTATGATATGTGACAAAGAGGTAACCAAACATCAAGAGAAATAGTGGAGAATCAGTGCTTCGCCCTATAAATCCCTCAAGGTCCAAGCAATGAGAATACTTCTCCACCTAAGTTTACGATAGTGACAATTATGTTGGCGGTGCAAATCCAGGCCTAAAGAGGGCCAAAAGGGTGAAGGTAGTGGCAAGGGATTCCACATCACTTGAGACTACAAAAGCTTGGAAAGAGAGAAGCTCCACCCCACTTCCCACCCTACCAAAAGGGGCCACGGCTATTGTCCCGCTTCACAATCCCTTTGCATTGTTATAAGAAAATAAATCCCCAGATTTGGATCCCCCGAAAAACTTCATGGTAACTGTGGGAGTTGGGAAAGGATCAATGGAGGAGGTCACCAGGAAAGAGGGAACAAAAGGAGTGTCTTAGGAGGTGGAGGAGTTTTTTCCCCTATCTCAATAATGGAGGAGAGTTGATCATCTAGTCATGGAATGTTAAGGGGCTCAAGACTCAGAAGATCATCTCCCTCTTTTGGGAGGAAGTTAGAAAAAAAAAAGTCAATTGTTGGGCTGTTCAAGAATATCATCTTGATGTTGCAAGTAAAATAAAACGAGCACTGGGAAAGAAGCTTGTATTTTATGGAGAGGGTGGTGATGGGTATAGTGGTGTCATGACAGTTGTAGACAGGGACCTAGAACCCAAGGTGGTGTTCAATCATCCATATGGGAGAGATTTGGGAGTAAAGATCAAGTGGGGGACCAACATATCACCATTGTCAACATATATGATTTGTACGTGGCGAAGGAGAGAGCAAAGCTCGTGGATCACCTGAAAGGCATTCACATGGAAGGGGAGTGGCTCCTGATAGGAGACATCAATATGGTGGAGAAGATAAAGGATATAACATGCTCATCGAGCATGCTTGCCGGATCAGAGAGATCCAAATGGTGAATTTTGTGTGAGAAGTGGGCTTTAATGGACTTGTGGGAAGTGGATCCATGGAATAACACACCAAGATTCACGTATACCAGCTTGCAGTATGCTGGCACATCATCTCAATTGGATATATGCTATTGTTCCCATCAAGCCGACTGGCTGTCGCCATCGCTTGATATGAAGGTGGTAGCTTCATAATGCATGTTGGATCATCTACCATTAACCATGAAATTCCAAAAAAAACAAAGAAGAAGGTCACCGCCCCCAAGGATCGAAGAAGCTACTGACAATAGGGGCTCATCTCTTTAAAGACCCTCTCTTCAGAAGCCTGGTCATAAAAGCTATAAGAAAATTTCGTAAAGATATGGATTTGGTAAGCCCTAAGGCCTTGGATATCTTCACCAAGAATATTCAAAAAGAGATCAAGATTGCACGCCCTAGAAGGCAAAAACACCGTGAGGAGCGATTAAAGCAACTCGCAACCGAAGTAGAGCTTTTAACCACCAAAAAACAAGAAGGGTTGCTTTTGAAGCCGAGCATAGAAGGTGGCTTGAAGCAAAATGTGACTCAATTGAACAACAAATCGAGGAGGTGAAGAAGACCAGAATTCTATCCAGAGAGACTTTCCTCTTGTCGGAGAAAGCTAATCAATCTCACTTCTTCAAGGTGCTCAAAGTCAAGAGGAATCGAGGCATCGTCCACTCCTATCCAATGGGGAAGGAAAGGAGATTAAGGACTCAAATGAAATGGCTCATAGGATGCTCTTGCAACAGATCATTGGCCGGCGGCCTGAGGCTCACTCCTCGGAAGTGGATGGAGCCTGAGATGCTCTTCTAGGAAGTGTCAAAAAAATGGTATCACATTCAGACGCCAACATCTTGGAGAAGGCGTTCTCCAAGGAGGAATGCTCTCACGCGATGCAAGCTTTGGGCAAAGAGATGTCTCCTGGATGGGATGGCATGACTACAGAGTCCTTCAAAGAATTTTGGGAGGAGCTTAATTCTCGGATCACGTGAATGTATAACCAAGCCCTAGTCAATGGAGCTCTCGACTTGAGCGTCAAAAGAGGCCTTATCAAACCAATCCCTAAACAAGTTTGATGCTCCCAATTGAAGCATTGGTGCCCAATCGCTATGATGGCAATGGCATACAAAATAATCACCAAAACTATTGCTCTCAGAGTCTCTCCCCTATTTGACAAGGTCACCACCCCCACCAACATGGATTTATAAAGGGAAGATCTATCTACGACAACATTTTGGAACAATGGTTGGCATAGAGTTTTCATCATTCACTAAGCAAAAGTTTGTATTACTAAAACTGGATTTAGATAAAGCGTATGATAGGATCACATGGTCCTTCATCAAAGAGGTCATGAAATCACTGGGCTTTGGGCCGTGGATGTCTCGGTTGGTTAGCACATTGGGTGCTGGTATCCAATCTGAGCTTTGTGGGGTCTTTTGAGGTAAAAAGATCAATTAAGCAAGGTTTCCCACTAGCTCGTCTTTTGTTTGCCATTGGATCTCATCCCCTGGTGACAATGCTTGAAGACAGTGCTTCAAGAGGGGAGATTTGGGGGCTATCTCTCCTCAATAACGATCAACTATTGGCAAAGCTGTTTGCGGATAATTCACTACTCTTCCTCAAAGCTTGTCCTCAGGTGATCAGGAAGGATCTAGAGATTGTGCAAATGTATGCCATTGCGTCAGGTCGAATTACAATATTGAAAAATGTAGATTGATCTCCCTCTTAGAAGATGACTCGTTCAATCTGGCAATGTGGTCAGAGGTGATTGTGTCCAAAGGAACGGTGTTTGGGCAGTAGGGAGCCCCTCTAGGAATGGATATAAACCACAAGAAAAGATTCTCATGGGCGTTGGATAAGATAAGGAGCAAGTTGCGTAGGTGGGAGTATGTGCTACTCTCGTTCGTAAGCAGATTGAAAGTGATCAATTCAGTTATGCTCCCATATATAGCATTTAGTGGCCCACTCCTTAAGATAGACAACTGCAAAACAAAGGATTTCTTAAAACCAATGAAAAGATTCCTCTAGAAAAAACACAATAAAACATTAGGAAAAATATGAACCCTCTAATGGCCCTTTGGGATTAAGGTTAATTAGAGGCCAACCAATGAGAAGAGGATGGTGGATACACTCTACCCCCTCAAAACTGTAGGGGGACAAAGTAGTCTTACACTTCGTAATGGCCTCTTACTTAGTGAGATGGTGGGGGGGGACGTGGGGGGGGGACTTGGAACCTCCAAGTTTTCCTCCTTTTTTACTCGGTTTTGAAAAAACCTTGAAATGTTTCAAAATTTTCAAAAATCAAATCTTATCTTCTTAAAACCCCCTTTAACCTTTTTTATGGTCAAAAAAACAGTTTTTGACCTCCAAAAGTCAAAACGTGCACCAAAAAATTGTTACCATATACATCTTGGAGTGATGTGTGTGATCACACTTAGGACCGCCGGGGCATTTTTTCCCTCACTAGGAGCTTTTTTCCCCCGTGCATTGTATATATGCCCATCACTCTAGGGCTATCTATCTGTCTATTGCACACTAAGTAATATAGTCTCTCTGTTGTGTGCCTTGAGCTTCCTTCATCTTCTCCAAGTTGTGTGTGTTTTCTCACAACCCTAATTCCAACAATTGGTATCAGAGCAGGCTGCATCCTCCTGAGCTTAGTCGCCAGCAGCTCGAGCATAGGCCTGCTCACTTTCTCCGGTTTTTGTGAGTTTTGGCGAGCGTTTGCAGGTCGACAAAGATTTTGGGAGAACTCCAAGAGCTCGTCTGCTCAGAATTTTGATTTGGGCTCATTTCGACCTCCGTTTCCACCATAGGCAGTATTGCATAGGCTATTTCATCATTTTGTGCATAATTTATGTCAGTGACATGTACTGCATAATAGGTCCCTTACAATCTTGTACGATTTGTTCTATATAGAACGTGTTGTTCCCGCTTCGTTTCTCTTCTTTTTTGGTTTCACATCAGGTGCGGGCATTCGCCATGACCAACAACAACATAGATGTGTTCAAGATGTTTGCTGCTAAGGACAGATTGGATGGGGACAATTATCCTATGTGTGCTTACATGATGCAACATGTTCTTGTGTCAAAGGGTGTCTAGAATATTGTGCAGGGCATTGACGTACGTCCAAGTTCTGAGGATGTCAGCGATGTTGAGTATGCAGGTCTTGTTGTTAGAGTTGTTTTGCCTAGGCAGAACAAGCTCGTTGGGATGTAAAAGATGCACAGGCTCATGCATTGGCTGCGTTGTCTGTGGAGCACACTATTACTCCTCACATTTGTTCAGCAAAATCTACAAAACAGGCTTGGGATCTTCTGGCTGGTCTTTATGAAAGTCGTAATGAGGCAAAAATTGCATTGTTGCATAAAGAGCTGGAGTCGAAGATTATGCATGAGGAAGATGACATGGACACTTTCCTTGCTGGTGTCAAGGATATAAACGAGCAACTTATTTTTGCAGGTGAAGTCATTTCAGAGAGTTCCCTTGTGCAGACTACTCTTGATGCCTTGCGAGATTATTACCAGACTTTTGCTAGTACTTGGAGACTTATGACCCAAGGAAATCCTGAAGTGGTCAGGTTTGATGCATTATGCACATTGTTGTTGCAAGAGTCACTTTCCAAAAAAAAAAAACTAGACAACGTGCAGTTGAACATGCCTTTATTGCTACTCAAAGAAAAGGTGGTAGCAGTAATGCAGCCACTTCTCATGGTTCTTCTGCAAGTGGAAAATCACATGTTTCTAATGCTTCTGCTGGAAGCAATTCGTCTGGAAATTCTAGTGATAAGGGCAAAAAGAAGATGAGTTGCCATTATTGTGAAGCTAATGATCACTTGATCAAGCAGTGTCCTAAGTTGAAGGCCAAAGAGGCTAAAAAGAAAGAGGGTGATTCCACTGCAAATGCTGGTTCCACTACAAATGCAACTATTGTTGAGTGTTTTGTGAAAGGACACTGTGATGTTAATGTTGATGCAGAATGGGATTTTAGTGCAGAGTGTACCTATAATCCTATTGTCCATGATTCATACATGCCAGTTGCTGCAGATTCACATGTGTGGTATTTTGACAGTGGTGCTACAAAGCACACTACCTCACATTGTGATTTTTTCACCTCTCTTGAGTCTATCCCTCAAAGGAATTCAGTTACTTGTGCTAAAAATGCCTCTTGTCCGGTTCAAGAAGCCGGAAAGATTGTGCTTACTGCTGCAAATGGTAGTTCTTTTACACTTGTTGATGCACTTTATGTACCTGGGATCAAGAAGAATCTTTTTTATGTATCTGCGCTTGCTAGACTTGGTCTTGTAGTCAAATTTGTGGAGGACAGATGTACAGTGCATGATCTCAGTTTAGGTGATAAAATTGTTGCATCTGGCATTTCATGTCGTGGGTTGTATAAGCTCACTTTGCATGAAAAGTGTCGGCAGAATTCTGCAAATGAAGTTGTGGATTCAAAGGCTATTTCAGATGCAAAACTTTGGCATGCACGTTTTAGTCATCTAAATTTTGCCAATTTGCTACATTTGCAAAAATCTAACATGCTTGCTTCTTTTCCGCCTCTTAAAGAACCTATCAATGTTTGTGAAGGCTTTATTTTGGGTAAGATGCAGCATTCTAAGTTTCCAAAGGATGGTCAAGTTAGGGCCACATGCAGGTTGCACCTTGTGCATAGTGATGTACTCACCCTCTACTCCAACACTCTCTTTACACCATCTTCATTGATGCAGCAAGGAAGCTCCTCTCTCCTCACTTCCACCTCCCATTTCCACACCAAGCAAGAGTCATCCACCTTCTCCTATCTACATTGTCACCACGCTTCTCCTCCCCTCTGCCATTACCACCTCTCAATGGAACACCAAGAAAACTCATTCCCTTTCTCCCACCTACATTGTAGCAACAAGTCCTCCTAATTTTCTTTGCTCACCCATGGCCAATACTCCGCAAAGGTGCCCAAAGGATGAGGTCACAATACTTGAATGCCACAACAGAAGAGGTATAGATGGTGAGTAGGTGCCACAAGAGTTCACCAAAGGTGCTTGGGTATACATGCAGCCATCTGCAATTGGCCCTCATCGTGTGAAAATTGTGAAAACTTGGATCATCATCAGAAACCAAAGCTCCTTGGATTCAAGAATCACAAAGACAAGGGGACCATGGCCATTGTGCAACATGTTTTCTCAATGTCAAGCATGCAATTGCAACAGCTAGCTCGATTCCCAACACATTGTAAGTACATGTTTTGGGAATACAAATCTGTGTGTGAAATCACAGTGGAATGTTTTTATGGATTCATAATTATGATTTACCATTATTTAATAGTCATATTTTCATCCTCATTGGTGGAGGAGCAGCCACTTCATAGCCTCTCCAGCTTATTCAATGCTATACATGCAGATATTGGAGCAATAATTTTTGCACTCAACCAAATTGTTCCAAAGAAGAATTTTCTTCTATTCTTGCTCCTATATTGTGCCTACTTCTACACAAGGGTATGGGAAGCTTGAACCCATCAAAGTATATCCTTATTACGTATGGAGTGGCCACAACCACATTTGTGGTCGGTAGCATCTTTCAAGAAAAAGATGATAATAGATGTCCAAAACTCCTTGAAATATTTTAAAACTTCTAGGTTTGTGGGCTTGAGTTGGTGTTTGCCTATTCATTGTTTCGTGCATATCTTCGAAGAATTTGGATTTGTGGAGACTACCACAATGCATGTATGTAAAGATGTGCATTATGAGGATTTAGGGAGTCTTTTAGAAGAGGACTGTAGTTTTGTGGAGGGCATGCACAATGGGGATAGGTACCATTGTAAGGTTGGAGCATCAAGTATTGGGATGCGATAAATCCTGCATCTCCTTATACATACGATCTCACTACGATTGTTGGATGTGCAAGCTTGGAGTGTGGACTCCCTGACAAAGTGTAGATGGCACTATTGCAAGCTCTGAAAATGCAGTGAGGATGCCCAACGATGCTTTGGAGGCTGTCCTAGTGAATAAGCATTGGACTCTCAATAATGTATGAGAAAATTTTTCTATTATGAGTTTTGAGGACCTTCAACAAGCGCAATTTCGTCTACAAGGTCACAAAGTGAAAATCCTTCCACCAAATATTCACTCCATCAAAGTTTGACGATAATTGCCTACTTATTGTTAAGAATAACTGCATATTGGAAAGAGAATGGAAGAGAAAATGAAGGTCCAGGAGGATTGGGCATGGATGAAATTATGCTATCGCTATTATAACTTTGTAACTCTTACATTTTCGGAAACAATCCCCTCTCTAATCAATTTTCTTTGCTTCGAAAAATTTAAGACTTTGAATATATTTTTTCATTCTACTATAGCCATCTTGTGTACAACTTCTTTTAGTACTATGTTTAGTTATTATTAAAATCCACTCGTCACATTGAGACGAAGTTCATTTTTGGTAAAAGTGTCGTTTTTAAAAAGTGTTTTTTTTGGGAAAAGTGTCTTCTTTAAAAAAGGTACCATTATAAAAGGGGGGATGTATGACTCATTCTAGCCTTTCATTTTCACAACACTTAAGCTCTTCCACTCTCTGTCTACACCCCGGACTAGATATGGATGTCTCCACAGCCTCTCCATTTGCACCCACATCCACCCCTTTTTCATGCTTCACCCTCTTCCCCCTTCACAATCGTGGACTCAAAGTTTATTCAATGCATAGATATCGCTCAACTTAAACACATTAAGAAGTCAAAAAGTCAAATGATTTTGGAGACAGAAGATACAAAACTCTAATCGTTTTGTCATTGTCAAATAGTTTGAGTACAAAAGTAGGATGGGTAATACAAAAAGGTACGCGTCACTTTGGCTAATGCTCAAAGTCCCGCCGCAATCAACGTGCACGCTGCATGTCCTTTGGTTGTATGATCACTCTCTTTGCATGTATGGCGCACAGGTTGGTATCTTCCAACACAGATGATGTGGGTCTCTACAACTTCTTGAGTCTCCTTCAGTGCCATCGCTTGCATTATTTATTGATTTCCATAGCTTTGGAGAACCTCCTTCACCATGCGAGCAAAGGGGGCTCGTCGAATGAGCAGGTCGGTTGTCTTCTAGTAGTGCCGGATTTTTGCAAATGCCCTTGCTATTTTGCAACACGACTGCGGTTGTCTAGGAGGCACTTGCATGTTTGCTGGTGGGCGACGTTTGGGCTTCTTAAAAATTTTGATTTGCACCTATTTACATGCTTTGGCGCTAGATTTTTTGCCTCTTCTGTCTCCTCATCTTCCTCCTCTCCCTTGCCTCCTGATCTTGTGATGTAGGGAGAGCTCCCTGGCCATGGGGTAGTGTCTTCCCCGCCAGTGGCACCCGGTGTGTGCACGGTATCTCAACACGCTTCCATGGTGACTCTGTCTATGACTTAGTATCTGTATGAACCACTCGAGATCTAGATGGTCTTGCTTGCGATTGGTGGCATGGAGGGTATTCCCTATCAAACTTCGATGATGTTAGACCCTCTTCTTCTCGTCAACACTCGATGTGTTGCTTAACTCTACATCGTCGTGTCTGCTCTTGTGCACACGATGAATCCCCGATGAATCTTTTGCCCGTAATGACCCTTGAGTCGGACTACCATGCCCACTGGTTGAAGAGTTCTTAGAACAGCCAGGTGTTTGCAGCTATTCTCTTGTGCCTTTAAGCCACGTTCGCTTCTTGCATCCTTGGAGAGTGTTTCTATTGGCAAGCGGATGCTTTTTGGCGGTTTGTTTTGTGCGTGCCATTGGGTATGGTAAGAGCTCACCTATGTTGAATAAATAAGTGGTTTATGAGTGGATCTAATATTTATAAGGGTCCATATTAAAAGATCCCATTTTAAAAGGGCCCGTTCACACCATAATTTTTACAAAAATCTATTGTTTTTCAAAAGGCTGCCCCAAATTTTATTTAAAAAATATGAAAAGAAGAGTTGGAGTGTAGTCACTGACGCTGAATCCACCTTGACCCTTGACCCTTGCCGCACTCTGCGTTGGTGACATGTAGTATGCTTGGCGAGACCTTGCGACGTTTGTCACTTGTTGGGTACACACCAATGCGAGAGAACACAACTTCATTTGTGGCCTTCTTTGCAAGGTTGACTTTGTGCGAAATGGAAAATAGGTTCTCCTCAATGCCACGCTCTTTAAGGAAATCCTTTAGAAGTTGAAAAATAGCCTTATAGGCTTTGGTGCTAATCGCAACCTCATCACAAGCTTGTTGCATGTCATCTTCACTAATCACATTTTTCAATTTGTGCATAAGGCCCTCGGTGATTGCATCTCTAATGTGCTTGCCCCCAAGTGATTGTAAGATAGAGGTCACCTCATGGGTATTGACACAACTAGTGAGAAGGTTGACTCGATTATCTTGCCTTGTTCCACCCCATGCCTCCTGGATGAAGTTTCTAGAAACCAATAAGATAAATGTTAGCGAATAATGTGAAGTAAAAATATATTTTGCAAGTGAATAAAAAATCACCTTGTGGCTGTCACTCATAGTTTGCGTTGTTCACCCAAATGTACAAGGGTTTCAATGGATGAAAACATGCATTTGCGCTCCCTTGCATCAAGGGGTGTTTCTTTCAAATATATGATAGTGTTGACAAGCTTCATAATGTGGACATCCTTTTCCTGCATTTGTTGTTGGAGAGTTTCAACCTCCCTCTCAGAAGAGGCAATACTTTCTTGTAATTCCATTGTTTTGTGTTGAAGAGCTTAACATTCATGCATCCACGAATGCAAAGAAGAACATGCATCCATACACAACCGCTTGCAATAGTATAACAAGCCTACTTCTCCCCTCCCAAGATATTGAGAAACGTCAAAAGTCTATTCAAGAATGGATAGAAGTGTCTTATAGGGTTGTAAGTGTCATAATAATCAATATCTAATTCTCCTAAATGATTTTCTCATGTTAAACTGATCATTTAATATGGGGACGTCCCAGGGGAGAAAAAGCTAGAATATTGGTTAAGCTAGCAGACCGGCCACAGTAGGGATCCAAAGGAGGGAAAATAGGGATCCAAAGGGGGGGGCATCTGCAAAAGATCCATGTGCAACAATGGGCTAAAAAGACCCTAAGGTTCAGCCCATTAAGACTTCCAAAATGCCAAGGTTCCAAAATTCAAAGGTTGTGTCCAAAGGTCAACCATAGGTGAATTGGATGCTTTGTGCGTGTCCAAAAAATTCTTTGCACATCCCTACATAGGAGGGGGCAAGCCTTGCATGTAGGGGATGAGAGAGAAATCCACACACACACACACAAGCTCCCTTTACACAAAGGGAATGAGGGACACATGTCAGCTCCCTAGGCCAGATGCCCACAGGGTGTACCCAATTCCTATTGGATGGCCTTTGAGGTGGACCAATGAAAATTAGGCTAGAGTAAATCTAGTTTAATTAATTTAAAAACACTTAATAAAAGAACCAATGAGAATTAAATCCTCTAGAAGACTATTGGACAGTCGCCCAAGGGGTCCAATGAGCATTCAGCAGCCCAATGGCTTGCCTGATTCCTATTGGCCAGGAGGCAAAGGGGTCCAATGAGAGTTTAGTTGAATTATTAATTTACCTAAATCTCTCACAAAAGGGGAAAGGGGGACACATGTCAGAAGTCTATCACTTATGTTGCTTAATAGTCATTGGCTTGACCTGGGGAGGTCCAATGAGGGAAGAGGAAGAGCAAATAGCAAGAGGGCTCGCCCAAGAGAGAGAGGGGGCTGATTTTTGCAAGGTATTATCACACACACATTCTCACACAGTCTATGTGAGAAGCAAGAAAAAGACTATCTCTTCCCAAGCTTTCATGGAGAGCTCATCACCTACTCCAAGCTTGTGAGATAGAAGCCTACATCGACACACTCTTGGCATGTGGATGCAAATCCAACCAAGATCCAAGCTTCAATGCATGCTCATGTTCTTTACCATGCTAATTACTAAGCTAAGCTATGCTAGAGTGCTTATGTGAGGAGATGTACATCTTTCTCGTAAGATACTCCTTCTTCCTCTCAATCTACTCTCATACCTTGCTAGCTCTCATTATCTTCGAAGGTGTGTGAGGTCTTGGGTCTGAGAACGGGGATAATTAATGTTGTGTTTGCTAAGTGTTTTGCTTAGTGCATGAAGCTTTCATCTTCATTGCACTAGCTAGTCTTGAAGGAACACAAATAATTGTATTGTACAATGTCTCTCTTGATGGGAGAAACCATAATACAAAGCCTTTTGGAGGGGGGACCGGCTCCATGCAAATCCGGTCCTCAACTGTTGTCAATAGCTTAATTTCTCTCTCTTTTGAAATTATTGTTCATGCTATCTAACTAGGTGTTATGCTTTTTGTTGCTCTCTCCACCCAAGCACTCTTGTAATTCTCATTAGGAATCTATTCTAATGAAATGCCCACTATGTTCATGCTAATTTCCGCTACACACAAGTTTTTAGGTCATTAAATGTTACATTGGTATTAGAGCACAAGGTTTCTCTTTTGTTGCTCAAGAAGGGAGGTCCTCAAGCTAGCTATAAATGGTTGGTATTATTAATTGCCTGTGAGTAAGTAGAATAGGGATTTTTTAGCCTTGCAGTGCGCCTGCCTTCGTGTAGTTAACGGGGCATCACCATCGAGAGCTATGGTCTTAATAGTGGAGTCCTATGGGGCTTGCTTACGGCTTAACCACTATTGAGCTATTAGAATCTTGACAGGAGCCGGTGTTGTTTTGGTGTTGAAAGACCCTCTCTTCTATTCCTTGCAATTAATGGTATTCGAGCCACGGGTACAGTAGCTTGAGTGCTTTTTCTAAAGGGGTAAAGAGGAGTAGCAACTAGGGCTTGAAGTGCCAAAGTAAACCTAAAAAGTTTACACCTAAAAGTTGTTAGAATGGCTGACAATAGTAGATAGAGTGAAATTAATGTTGATAACTTTGATTTTGCTAATGAGAAAGCTACTAATGATGCTCCGATGCTTGTTAACTATCTTGTTTCTAGGCTTCAACAAGCCATGGGCAATCCATCTTTCCAAAGTGAAGTGCAACCGTAGCTTCGTGCTCATAGAATTCTCCAAGCTCATCACCATGACGAGAGAACACCTAGGAAGCCTCCTTGTGAGACTCCCAAAAGAGGTCTCTCTCTGGTTCGTCTCTCTGGTTCGGGAAGAAGAAGAGAATCCATACGAAGGGCTCAAGAATTTACTTCTTGATGATGAATCTCCTTCCCCAAGGAGAACTCAAGAGCCTCCACCGAAGGAACGAGAAAGAAGTGAGTCTCCCGCCACCTCGGCAGAGATGGCTCCACGAAGACGGCGGGCTAAACGCTCTCCATCACCACCAAAGCGGAGAAGACCATCGCACCCTTCTCCACACCATAATTCAAAGAGGGATGATAAAAAGCAAGAGAAGAAAAAGGCGAGAAAGAGGACACCCTCTTCTCCATATTCTTCATCCTCTTCCTCTTATGAAAGTGATGGTGAAGATGACGAAGATCAAGACAAGAAAAAGGCGAGAAAGAGGTCACCCTCTTCTCCACCTTCTTCAAATTCTTCACCTTCTGAAGAAAGTGATGTGGTGCAACTTTTGAACCATAAAAAAGAAGAGACCATAGGAAATCCTATGCCACATGGAAGAGGTCGTCCAAGCTGAAGAAGTTCAAAGAGGGAGGTAGTTCAAAGAGGGAGGTAAGAGCATCTCTTTCCTTACCTATGATGGCACCTTTGGTGCTACGGACAAAGTCTTGGCCTTTATCCAGCAATTTGATGTGGCGTTTGGAGATGAGGGCTTCACGGAGTCCTCTAAGCTATGCCATGTAGCTATGCACTTTCAAACGTCCACCAGGCAATGGTGGTCTAGCCTACGAGCCAACGGTGAAGCTCCACGAACATGGAAAGCTTTAAGAGCTTCCATTATGAAGCAGTTTTTGGCCACCGATGCCAAAGACAAAGTACTCACCGAATGGCGAAGCTTAAAGCTCTCTCCCTATGAATCCATGCACAAATATGTAGACAAGTTTTGGGACCTACAACTCAAAGCCACTGTCTTCAAAAAGTTGGATTTTGGAGAGCAAAAGCAACAATTTTGTGTGGGCTTAACCGAAGAAATGGCGGAGTATGTCAACTCCCAAAGGCCACGTACCATATCGGCGGTAATACACCATACTATGGTGGCCTCTCGAATCAATTTCCAAACGGAGGGTAAAAGGAATAATAAGCCCACGGAAAACATGGGCTCCAACGAGCCCAAGGGGAAGGACAATATCCAAAAGTCTCCTAAGGGCAACTCCAACAAACCTAAAGAGAAGGGAGTTTACAAAGGTAATAACAAACTCTCTCCTGAAGAGATTGAGCATTATCATAAGGATAACCGGTGTTTCAAGTGCAGCGAACAAGGGCATGCGTACCGCGCTTGTCCCCAAAAGAACAACCGCCAAGATCCTCCTAGAGCTTCCTTGGTTGAAATTCAAGAGGAGACTCACCAAACTCACCACAAAGGATCTCCTCTATGCCATGCTTGGGGAAAGGTAAGAGAACATGATTCTTTTATTCTCTTTGACCCTGGTTCTACTCACAATTTTATATCTATAGAGTTGGCCACCAAGCTAGGCATAAAAGCTTACGAGATGGGAGATGTCCTACCCGTAGACAGGGCCTTGAAGGGGCAAGAAGCTTCAGTCACTCCCTTAATTGAGAGATTGAGGCTTCATGTCCAAGGCTTTGTGGACAAAGAGGACTTCTTTATCTCTCCTCTCAAGCATGAGGATGTAATCCTAGGGGCACCATGGTTTGACCGCCTGGTTGCCAATGTTAAATTTCCTGAAAGGAGAATCTCCTTTAAGTTCAGGGAAAAAGACATGTATATAGATGCTAAGGAAATGGGTAACACTTTCCCCATTGTACATACACTAGCTTTTAACAAGTCAATAAAGAGCTCTATTTCCGTGTACATGATTTTTGTTAAAGATTCTCAAAACGAACCTAATGCTTTAGCAAAAGAAAATAAAAGCAACCAAAAGGAATTAGAGTTATCCAATTTTCTCAAGGGGTTTCAAGATGTTTTTATTGACGACATCCCTTGTGAGCTACCTCCTAAACGAGGTAATGATGACCATGCAATTGAACTTCTTCCAGGAAGTTCACCGCCTAACAAACCTCCTTATAGAGTTTCTCAAGCTCAACAAGAGGAGATTATGCGGCAAGTACATGAGTTAGTTGAGAAGGGCATGGTTAGGCCTAGCTCATCTCCATTTTTCTCACCTGTGCTATTAGTGCAAAAGAAAGACAGCACGTATCGTATGTGTGTCGACTATAGAGCACTAAATAGGATCACTATCAAGAATAGGTTTCCCGTTCCACGGGTAGAACCTATTTGATAAGCTACAAGGATCGACCTACTTCAGTAGGATTGACCTAAAAAGTGGCTATCATCAAATAAGGATAGTTGATCAAGACATTGTAAAGACCGCATTTCGCACCACATTTGGTCTTTACGAATACATTGTCATGCCTTTTGGCTTGACCAATGCACCAGCCACATTCAACCGCTTGATGGAGAAGCTGTTCAGGCCTCATCAAACCTTCACTGGAGTGTTCTTTGATGACATTATCATCTACTCTAATTCATTAGACGAACACGAGCAACACCTCCAGGTAATATTTCAAGTTTTGAGAGAGAATAAACTTTATGTTGATCGAAAAAAGTGATTTTTTCTTGCAAGAGATTCAGTATTTAGGTCACATTATCTCTCAAGATGGCATCCAAATGGATCCATCAAAGTTAGAGGTAATAAAAGGATGGCCTAAACTAAGGAATCTTCATGAACTAAGAAGCTTTATAGGTATGTGTGCATACTATAGATGCTTCATAGAAAAGTTCTCACAAATTGCGGGACCATTACATGACCTAACAAAGAAAAGCATTAGGTATACATGGTCTGCTAAGGAGAACAATGCTTTCGAAAAGCTTATCTCTCAACCTGTGCTTATACTACCGGATCTCTCAAAACCATTTGAGGTCCAATGTGATGCTTGTGGTGATTGCCTTGGAGTTGTTTTGCTCCAAGAAGGGCACGCCATAGGCTATGAGAGTGGAAGGTTCGAACCTTTTGAGCAAGCTCTAGGCATATAATGAAAAGGAACTCCTTGCAGTTCTACATGCCTTAGACTCATGGAAGCACTATTTATTGGGGAATCCTTTCATTCTGCGAAACGGATCACCAAAGTCTTAAGTACTTCATGACGTAGACCAAGCTCTCCGAAAAACAAATGAGGTGGCCAAATTTCCTTTCGCAATTTCATTTTCATATTGCTCACATTGCTGGCAAGCATAATCAAGTAGCTGATGCACTCTCAAGACGGCTGAGAGTGAATGAGGTTTCCATAGCAACTCACAATGATCTATCTTCAATGATAGATGAGTATGCTATTGATCCCGATTTTAGAGATGTGATTTCAACCCTTGCATTAGGGAAGAAATAAGAACCATTTACTTTACAAGATGGTTATCTTCTCTATGGCAATAGACTATGTGTTACTAACTCACCACGTGAGAAAGTAATGTATGAATCTCATGCTCCACCTTATGTGGGGCATAGAGGGATTCAGTCTACCTTAAAGGGAATTGAAACATATTTCTATTGGCCTACCATGAAAGTGCACTTACAATAGTATGTTTCTAAATGTGTGGTATGTCAAAAGACAAAATTTGATAGAGGGAAGCAACTTGGATTGCTTCAACCCTTGCCAATCCCTAATTCACCATGGGAGAGCATATCCATGGGTTTTATCGTTGGATTGCCTAAGTCTATCCATGGGAATACGGGAATATGGAGGATAGTAGACAAGTTCAGTAAACAAGCTCATTTTATACCTATCAAAAAGACTATCAAAGCGCATCAAATGGCAACCCTCTTCATTTCACAAATTTTCAAGTACCATGGCTTGCCAATGTCCATAGTGTCGGATAGAGATCCTTGAATGACCAGTAATTTTTGGAAGGGTCTCTTTGAGAATTTAGGGACAAGGCTAAACTTCTCTTCGGCCTATCATCCACAAACGGATGGCCAAAGTGAAATAGCTAACCTAACCATTCTCTATCTACTAAAAGCCTATGTAACGGAAGTAGATCAAAGATCCCAATGGGAGAAGTACTTACCCTTAGTGGAGTATGCTTACAATAACACTGTACATACTTCCACGGAAAAAGCACCTTTCGAGGTAATTGAGGGGAGATCAAAAAGTCCCTTGCTACTTAAGGTACATGGGAAGATCTTCACTGCAGATGAGTATAGCCGAGACCTACAAGAATCTTTTCAAAAGATTAAGGATGCTATCTCTATCTCACAGCAAAGGCAAAAGGCTGCTGCTGACAAGCACAAAAGAGCCCAAGCCTTTAAAGAAAATGATTGGGTCTTATTAAAGTTTCCCAAGGCTCGATTAAGGCACACGACGGGCAAGAATCCTACGGGCCACCAAAAGTACTATGCTAAACTAGCAAAAAGGTACTATGGTCGCTTCCAGATTCTTAGGCTAGTCAATGAGATGGCCTATCAACTCAAGTTGCCCAATCGTTGGCTCATACACAATGCTTTCCATGTGAGCCTACTAAAGCCTTACAAAGGAGAGCCACCTCAAGAACCAACTATTGAAGACCCACCGGAGATCGAGGACCAAGAGGAGGTGTTGCAGCCCGAGTCCATTCTCCGACATGAAGACAAGGTATTAAGAGGCAGTAAGACTATCTGACGATATCTTATTAAGTTTAAGAATTATCCTTTTGAAGATGCTAGATGGATGCAAGGCATACAATTAAAAGATAACCTAAACCTTGTCAATGCTTACAATGCTTCCCAAGAGTAAGCAAATGTACAAAATATAAAAAATGAACAAAGTTTTTTGTCTTGTAAGACTCTCTTTTTCTTTATTGTGCACAAAAATGAAGTAGTATGCATGCTTAGATCAAGTTTGCGGAGACGACGTCTCCCAAACATCAAGTAGAGCTTGTCACTCTACTATGTAAGACTGATAGGACTAATGTGCAGACATGCTTGCGGCAGCCTCAGGCTCTCAAGCGCCAAATGGACTAGTCATCCATTGTGGAATGATGTCGTAGGGTAACATAGGGATCCTCTACCCGCTAAGAAAAGGACTCATGAATATGCTTTATCTTCTCTACACCATAGTCGAGGACGACTATGATTTCAAGAGAGAGATAATTTCATAATAATCAATATCTAATTCTCCTAAATGATTTTCTCATGTTAAACTGATCATTTAATATGGGGAAGTGCCAGGGGAGAAAAAGCTAGAATATTGGTTAAGCTAGTAGACTAGCCACAGTAGGGATCCAAAGGGAGGGCCATCTGCAAAAGAGCCATGTGCAAAAATTGGCTAAAAAGACCCTAAGGTTCAGCCCATTAAGACTTCCAAAATGCTAAGGTTCCAAAATTCAGGGGAATTGGATTCTTTGTGTGTGTCCAAAAAAGTCTTTGCACATCCCTACATAGGAGGGGGAGAGCCTTGCATGTAGGGGATGAGAGAGAAAGCCACAAACACACACACAAACACAAGCTCCCTTTACACAAAGGGAATGAGGGACACATGTCAGCTCCCTAGGCCAGATGCCCACAAGGTGTACCCAATTCCTATTGGATGGCCTTTGAGGTGGACCAATGAAAATTAAGCTAGAGTAAATCTAGTTTAATTAATTTTAAAACACTTAATAAAATAACCAATGAGAATTAAGTCCTCTAGAAGACTATTCGACAGTCTCCCAAGGGGTCCAATGAGCATTCAGCAGCCCAATGGCTTGCCTGATTCCTATTGGCCATGAGGAAAAGGGGTCCAATGAGAGTTTAGTTGAATTATTAATTTACCTAAATCTCTCACAAAAGGGGAAAGGGGGACACATGTCAGAAGTCTATCACTTATGTTGCTTAATAGTCATTGGCTTGACCTGGGGAGGTCCAATGAGGGAAGAGGAAGAGCAAATAGCAAGAGGGCTCGCCCAAGAGAGAGAGGGGGCTGATTTTTGCAAGGTATTATCACACACACACTCTCACACAGTCTATGTGAGAAGCAAGAAAAAGACTATCTCTTCCCAAGCTTTAATGGAGAGCTCATCACCTACTCCAAGCTTGTGAGATAGAAGCCTACATCGACACACTCTTGGCATGTGGATGCAAATCCAACCAAGAGCCAAGCTTCAATGCATGCTCATCTCCTGTACCATGCTAATTACTAAGCTAAGTTATGCTAATATGAGTGATTATGTGAGGAGATGTACATCTTTCTCATAAGATACTCCTTCCTCTCAATCTACTCTCATACCCTGCTAGCTCTCACCATCTTCGAAGATGTGTGAGGTCTTGGGTCTAAGAACGGGGATAATTAATGTTGTGTTTTCTAAGTGTTTTGCTTAGTGCATGAAGCTTTCATCTTCATTGCACTAGCTAGTCTTGAAGGAACACAAATAATTGTATTGTACAATGTCTCTCTTGATGGGAGAAACCATAATACAAAGCCTTTTGGCGGGGGGACCGGCTCCATACAAATCCGGTCCTCAACTGTTGTCAATAGCTTAATTTCTCTTTCTTTTGAAAGTATTGTTCATGGTATCTAACTAGGTGTTATGCTTTTTGTTGCTCTCTCCACCCAAGCACTCTTGTAATTCTCATTAGGAATCTATTCTAATGAAATGCCCACTATGCTCATGCTAATTTCCGCTACACACAAGTTTTTAGGTCATTAAATGTTACATAAGGGTACAAATGTCCATCCATCCAAATGTTAACATTCGTCTCACCAATGAAGGAGTACGAGCGGAAGTGCGACGCGAGAGAGAGTGCGAGAAGAAGAGCACGACGATATGGTGAACTCGCTCTACTGTAATGTGTAGAGCATAGTGAGTTCTTATTAGGTTTTTACAAAAGAATATGTGTACATACCTGGCGGCCCGCCCACTTACCTGGGGGACCACATTGGGCTTTATACCCCAACAACCTCCCACTTAAAGTCCAATGTGGTACTTTAAGTGTGAGAGAAGCTAATATACAAGAGATGTAGAGAAGTGATGTACTACCCTACACCTATCTGCTTGCGAAAATGCGCAAAACTCTCTGAGGGAAGTCCTTTTGTAAGTAGATCAGCAGGATTCTCTGTGGTGTGAACTTTGACAAGCTGAAGTTGCTTATCCTTGAGCATTTCCCTGATGAAGTGATACTTCACATCCACATGCTTTGTCTTTGAGTGATAAACTGGATTGCGAGCCAATTGTATAGCACTTTGACTATCACAATATAACACAGGCATCTCTTCTTTGATTCCCAAATCTGTTACTAGTCGATTCTCTTCTTTGATTCCCAAATCTGTTACTAGTCGATTAAGCCAAATTGATTCTTTGCATGCCTCTAATGCTGCAACATATTCAGCCTCTGTAGTAGACTAAGTAACACAATCTTGTAATCTAGAACGCCATGATACTGCTCCACCAGCCAATGTAAAGACATACCCTGACGTAGACCTTCGGTTGTCTAAGTCACCTGCATAATCTGAGTCTGTAAAACCCTTTACACTTAGCTCCTGACTCCCATAGCATATACGCATACTCTTTGTAGCTTTCAGGTATCTCAATATTCCTTTCATTGCCTCCCAATGTTTCTTGCCTGGGTTTGACATGTATCGACTTACTACTCCCACTGCAAATGCAATGTCTGGGCGAGTAGCAATCATTGCATACATCAAACTACCCACTGCAGACGCATATGGAATCTTATCCATTTCAGCCTGTTCTTCCTCAGACACAGGACAATCTTGTTTGCTAAGTTTCACATATGGTGGCAATGGAACACTCAGTGCCTTTCCCTTCTCCATATTGAAATGTCGCAAAACCTTGTCAATATACTCTATTTGAGATAACCAAATCAACTTCTTTGATCTGTCTCTCTCAATGCGCATACCAAGTATATGACTTGCCTCACCCATGTCTTTCATGTCAAACGATTTTGCCATCTTTAACTTCAAAGCTGAAATTTCTTCCAAGTGCTTGCCAGCAATCAACATGTCATCCACATACAAAATAAGGATCAGCCAACTACCATCCTTAGCCTTCTTTGTATATAGACAATGATCGAACTCACTACGTTTGTAGCCTTGACAAAGCATAAACTTGTGGAATTTATGGTACCATGCCCTTGGTGATTGTTTTAGGCCATAAAGACTCTTTAACAACTGGCATACCCAATCTTCCTTGCCTTTCTCAACAAACCCTTCTGGCTGCTGCATGTAAATTTCCACATCTAAATCACCATGCAAGAACGCTGTCTTGACATCCATTTGGTGCAACACCAAATCTAATATGGCAACCAATGCAAGAAAGCATCTCAATGTAGTCATCTTGACCACCGGAGAGAAGACTTCATCAAAGTCAATGCCTTGTTCTTGCTTAAAGCCCTTGGCAACAAGCCTTGCTTTGTACTTTGGCTGACTATCATGAGCAGTGATCTTATACCTGTAAACCCATTTACAAGGTAGAGCCTTTTTGCCTTGTGGTAATTTAACTAGCTTCCATGTCTTGTTTTTATGTAGAGCTGTCATCTCTGACTGCATGGCCAATTGCTAATTCCCGGAGTCCTTCATTTGCACTGCTTCCTTGTAACATGAAGGCTCATTGCAATCAGTCAACATGACATAGTTCATAGATGGAACAAACCTATCAGGAGGTCGCGTGACACGTCCAGATCTACGCACAATAGGTGGCTCAGGCTCAGCCACAACCTGTGGTTCCACTCTATCCTGTCCTTGCTCCTCTTGAGCCCTGACATTTTGTCTTGCACGTGTAGGTCCATCTTCTTGGGAGACAACTCTTCTAATCTCCTCAACCCTCTCTGGTTTAGAATGATATTTGGATTCATTAAAGTGAACATCATTGCTGCGAACAACCTTTCTGGATTTGGGATCCCAAAGTCTGTACCCCATCTCACCAGAATTACCATAGCCTAGAAAGATGCACTTTCTACTCTTTGGCTCAAGTTTGTTCCTAAATTCCTTTGGAAAGTGAGTATATGCCTCACAGCCAAAGACTCTGAGATGCTTGTATGAGGGCATTTTGCCTGACCATACCATCTCTGGGACTGAATCCTTCTGCAAAAACTTGCTAGGAGATCTATTTACAAGATGAACAGCTGTTGATATAGCTTCAGCCCAAAACCCATTTGGCAGCTGTGCATTAGACAACATACTTCTGACCTTCTCTTGTATGGTCCTATTCATCCTCTCAACAACACCATTTTGAGGAGGATTGTAAGGAGCAGTAAGTTCACGTTTTATACCTTTTGACTCACAAAAGTCCTGAAAAGCCTTTGAAACATACTCTCCACCATTGTCAGTGCGTAAGCATTTAAGCTTCTTGCCACTCTGATTCTCCACAAGTGTCACAAACGTTTTGAAAACACTAAACGCTTCATCCTTGTGCTTGAGAAAGTAAACCCATACTTTCCTCGAGTAATCATCTATAAATGTCATAAAGTAAGAAGCTCCCCCTAGAGATAGGTTAGGCATAGGTCCACACAAATCACTATGAACAAGTGCCAACTATGTATCTCTTCTACTGCTTCTATGCTTATGTGGCTGTTGTGTTTGCTTACCATACAGACAATGTTCACAGAATTCAAAATCATTAAATGAAAAGCCAGGCAAATAACCAGAACGAGACAAGATTTCCATTCCCTTCTTGGACATATGTCCTAACCGGCTATGCCACAAAGAAACGTTCGGCTGCTCGGTTACATTGATTACATTTTTAGAGACATTTGATACATAAATCATGTAAAGTCCTCCAGACTTTACTCCATGTGCTACTGTCATAGAACCCTTGGATATCTTCCACATGTTCTGTCCAAAAGTGGTGACGTAGCCAGCATCATCAAGTAAACCTGTGTTGATCAAGCTCTTTGTAATTGCGGGAACATGTCTCACATTCTTCAGCGTGAAAGAAGAGCCATTCTGAAACTTCAATTGAACATCTCCAACACCTAAGATCTCACATGTCTGCCCATTGCCTAGCCGAACATGATCTTTAGTGGTCACATAAGAGGTAAACCACTCCTTGTTTGGAGACACATGAAGTGATGCCCCTGAGTCTATAATCCAGTCACTCAGTGCATTTCCATCAGATGTTGTAAGAAGAGCTGAGTCCATTGTATTCTTCAAGAAGTAGATGTCTCCTGACACTAGACTGTCATCCTCTGCAACAGTGTTTGTCACATTTATTTCTTGAATCTTCACTGAGGACTTGTTCTTCTCACCATGGTCTTCAGCTTTCTCTTTGCCTTTTTCTGCTTTCCATTCTCTACAGTCTCTTTTCATGTGACCCTTCTTGCCACAATGGTAGCATTCTATGTCACTCTTGCCTTTAGCACTGTGGGACTTGCTACGAGACTGATTCCTCTTTCCACCTTTGTACTTTTCTTTGGTCCTTCCCCTGACAACTAAGGCTGTTCCTTTGCCTTTGTCCATTGTCTTTCTATTGGTTTCTTCAGTAAGTAGACTTCCTTCTACACCTGCTATGTTCAAACCATCTGGAGGTGCAGAATTACTCAAAGCTGTGCGAAAAGTGTCCCAACTTTCCGGCAATGTGATCAACAGGAACATAGCTCTAACAGGTTCATCAAACTTGACACCTTGAGCTGACAACTGACTATAGATTGTGTTGAATTCATTCAGATGATTGGACATAGGTGTCCCTTCTTTCATCTTCAAGTCAACAAGCTTCTTAAGCCAGTATACCTGTGAGGCTGCACTCTGCTTCTCATAAAGATCACTCAGCTTTAACCATGCTTGATAAGCCGACATCTCGTACCCTACATTGAAGTAAACGCTTTCTGCCAAAGTCAGCATAATGGTAGAAAGTGCCAATTCATCCATTTCGCTCCATTCATCTTCGTCCATATCTTCTGGTTTTATCCCCTTGAGCTTTATAGGTTTTATCTGCTTCTTTTGTACCAACACGTGCCAAATCTGCTTCTTCCACAATGGGAAATTGGTTCCATCCAGCTTCTTGATATTGTAAAGAGCAGTGTCCTGTGATCCAGCCATAGCTACGCTTCACAGTGGTTTACTTTCCTAGGAAAAATTCGGCAGAGTTTCCCCTGTAAACTGACCTCTGAACCAATATCAACCTGTCAAATGAACTAAGAAAGCTTCAGATTCTGCATAATTTCGGCAGAGTCTCCTTTGTAAAATGGCTATGGTGTACTAAAAAACAGACCAAAAAACAGCTCAAAAAACACTGTCTCTCTGACACTGTAAGCTGCGGGTAAACCTGTCCTGCACCTGTACTGTCTCTCGCTGTCTTGTCACTGTCCTATAAGCATAGACTGCGAAAATGCCTCAACGGCAGTAAAGCAAAGATGCAATCCCAACTGTCTAACTCACAGTCAATACATCCTAGCTGCCTATCTAAGGGTGCTCGAGGGATCGCTCCAAGACCTGTATCACCGAAAGGATCTCAACATTCGAGAATCCCCCAGCTCAATAAAACCTCACTCGACCCTCAACAAAGGCTGCAATAAATCTGACAGTACATAGACTTCCCACAAAGTCATACATCCACAAATTTCCCACTGTATGCTATAACCGCTGCGGCGGTTGTTTGCTGCGTGACTCACAGCCAACAAACCCTCAACAGACATACATCCTCTCTGACAATACATCCCATGTGGAAGTACCTGCAATGTTAGGATGAAATCTGGAATATCAAGCAGCAAACACAAGCTACCTGATGAACTAGTGGATGTTGCCTACAGTCTGTGTGTAGATGCGCCCGTGTCGTATGTGACACGCCTCCAAGAACTGTGAGCCGTCCTTCGATGTGTAGACAGCCACAAATCAACACTCTGGGAGTGTCGATATCCATAGCACCTGCAGTCGTAAGCCGAAAACCCCAAATTTGCAGAGTCGGATCTGCACCCGCTGAGACCACGTAGCTGAAAATGGCCTGCGTAGAACTTTGTCGAAGCCAAACGGTGACCGAGATGACCTCAGAATGAAATTCTGAGAACACCGACCCCTCGAGCCGTCCCACAGGATTTGAGGCCGTGTCTTTGCTTGTCGAATTTCACTCCAATCTGAGCTAGTGGTTCTAGCCTCCTACAGTGCTGCCCCGAGCCTCGATCTGAGCTCTGATACCAGTTGAAGGAGTATGAGCGGAAGTGCGACGCGAGAGAGAGTGCGAGAAGAAGAGCACGATGATATGGTGAACTCGCTCTACTGTAATGTGTAGAGCATAGTGAGTTCTTATTAGGTTTTTACAAAAGAATATGTGTACATACCTGGCGGCCCGCCCACTTACCTAGGCGACCACATTGGGCTTTATACCCCAACAACCAACGACAGGACGTTCCTGGATGACCTCTGCTCACTCACGTGCGACCTTTGGTGCAAACACCGTGGGCAATCGAATATATACTCTTTTGGTGTGCGGAGTACGTGGTGGTGGAGACCCACAATTTGTGATGTTCGTGAGCACCATGGTAGTTGTTGCATGAGGAAGAAAAGGATGAAAAGAGAGAGGGTGGGAGGGAGAGAAAGCGAGATGGGAGGAGAGAAGGAGACACGGGGGAGAGGGAGAGAGAAGGGAGGAGGAGGAGAGAAGGGGACGGGGAGGAAGAGGAGAGACAGAGAGGAGGAGAGAACAAAGTTTTTTTTTTTTGCAGAAAAGATTTTGAAAAAGTAAACTTTTAGTGCTTGTAGGTAGAAAAAAATGTCTTTTTTTTTTATATATATACATATTGTGGGGGAGTTTTAAGTCAAGAAAAAGTAAATTTACTTTTTTAAAATAAAATTAAATTTTGGTCCATAATGACCCACGTGTTTGTTGATTTGGCCACTTCCCTTTACTCCCTTTACTTTCAAAAATCTAGAGAGAGAAAGTGACCTCTTAGGTCCACATTCTACGTGTGCCTTAAAAAAAGGCTACAAAAGCCTACTCAAAATAGCTTCTTGAATACCCTTGTTCTCTTAATCCTACACAATATTAGCCTTAATACCTAAAAATTAGGATTCCTTACAAGACCAATGCAAAGTCCATATTTTTTCTATTGGACTCGTTGCCTTGAGAGTGGGCAAGCTAGGAGGCCATAGCGAGACCAGTGGGGCAAGGCGGTCTCGAAATTCTAAACCCTAGTACTCACAGGGAGGCCCAATGTGCTAGGTTTGTGGTTGCAATCACGAAACAAGATCAATCCTAGATTGTTATGACAAAGACCATGATGGAAAACTCCAAACCATGCTCACAAGGTGGCCAGTGGAAAGGGCTAGATCTGCATGACAAGTTGAGTGTCCCTCGGTGGTCTAACCTGAAGCTTGGGGGCTTAACTGGAGAGCTGGCTCAAAAGTGCAGCAGGTCACCGAAGGCCTTGGAATAGGGAGAGGTAACTAGATACTTTCACAACTCGATGTCTCACTGGTTCCCTTGGTTTTCTAAGGCGAGAAGCATCCTGTTGGACCCTACTTGGAGAGAGATAGCCAGAAAGATGAACAACAATGGACTCCAATGATTGGGCCAATTTTGGGACTACAATAACAATGAGTAGAAAGGGTCCAACCTACTTGTGTCCTAGTTCAATCTCCATGAAATTGGAAGATTGCTGGTAAATAGAGTCTTAGAACAACTTGACAGTTGTTGCCTATCGACGTGGGAGTCTAGGTTTGATTGGAAGTCATGGCAATAGCGCATAGACATACACTTTCGTAAACCACACACCAAGGAGGTGTACAATATCCTCATGGTCTAGCTGGCGTGGTTCTCCCCCCTGAATAATAAATGGGGTAAGCAATGGTGAGAGACAAGATGATTGACAATTGTAAAAGAACATCTAGTGGCCACAATGGCCACTTATGATGAAGGGCTTTGTATGAAAGGTACTCTAGGGGGCCTTTTCAACTGGGGTGAAAGTCCTAGCTAGAGGTATTGTTCTAGATAGATGCATACAATGCATATCAATAAGTGAGAACCTCCCCCACGTTTTCAAGGATTGGCCGAGGAGATGTGGCTTGGATGGAAAGACATGCAAGTCGGTTCAAAAGACATGGAAGATTGAGTTCTGTAAGAACGATCTCTTCTTGGGTGGGAAGGTACCGCTTCTAATCATGACAAAAATTGTCAGGTTTTGTTACTTTAAACACGTCTGGAAGGCCAATAACTTTTGACTTTTCGAGAACGTCATCAAAACAGCAAGGTTCACAGGGATCATTCAAGAAATCAAGGAAGCGATGAAAAAAAGAGGAACCTTGAAGAGTGGAACAAGGTTGTGACTGCAACCATATCGGAGCTGCATGGGTAAGAGACTAATCTTTCGTCAACCAAGTGTTAATACCTTTGCCGCGGGGTGGCCTCCCTAGTAGCGGATGTATTGATGTTTGCGAGAAGAGGTCATCGCTCGACATGAACATGACTAGTAATTGTAATTGTTTTGAGTTACTAATATAATCCACTCATGATTGTAATTTTAGCCCAAAAAAAAAAAAACCAACATAAATATGGTAGAAAACATAATTAACATACTATGTTTTTTCAAAGGATATCAATCCGTCATGGGCCATTATGGATCGACATTCACAAAAGTTTGAGCTAGAGCTTGTTAAGTGACTTTCATTTCAAATTCTCTCTATTTTATTAATCTCTTTTTTTCTTTTTTTTATAGATCTCACAATATGCAAGTGGTTATATTAATACGAAGGAACCATTACATCTGCACCATGCTCAAATCGAGCCATGGACAAAAAAATTCCACAAGAGATGACCAAGCGTCACACCACATACAACAACCTTACGTATTCCTGACAACGAGAGCTATCATATTCCACTCATCAGAATTCTTGCTTTTTCCAATCACAACAATAGTTTCCCTACTTTCTTGGATAATCTGTGTAAAATTGGCAACAAGAGTTAGATCCTTATCGGACACTCAGTCGTTCCTGGCTTTCCAAATATGATGGAAGAAAAAGAATCTAACAATTGAGTACATATAAGAAGTGCTTGGTTTTTCTGCCCCCTCCCTCCAAGAAACAAATCATTCTTGGACAAACCAATCCTTTAATTCCTTTTGATCCATTTGCATACCTTACCTGCCATGCCTCTTATGTGAGGGGGGAAAGTCAGTTGCCCACCATAGGGAGGAGAGGAAAGTGGCCACCCCTGCTCCTAGGAGTCTCTATCTTGGGCAAGAAATGGGCACAACTATCTAGAGGATACTCCCCTTCCTTGCAGATGCTCACTACTTGGGAAATTGAGCATATCCTAGGGGTCCCTATCTTGGGGAAGCAATGGACAACTATCTAGAGGGTACTCCCCTTCCTTGCAAAGGCTCACTACCTATAGACATTACTCCGAGACATGTTCTTGCACAAGACAGACAACTTTGCAATGCAATAGGAGCTAGTGATGTATTCAATCCCGCCCCCCAAAAAAAAAAAGATGACCAACCAATGAGTGTTCGAGGGCTATTGGTGAGTAGCATTCATATGTGTGTGTGTGTGTGTGTGTGTGTGTGTGTGTGTGTGTGAGAGAGAGAGAGAGAGAGAGAGAGAGAGAGAGAGAGAGAATGTAAACTCAAAATAAAGTTTTAACAATAATTCAAAAGAGAGATTAGAAGCCTCTTATACAGGCACTCAGAGGGTACGGCATGGTGTGAAACCTCACCATATACGTCATATTAGGTGCAAAACTACACTTGCTATCAAATGGTTCGTCATATAGCGTATGATTAAACATCAAAGGGGAGCTCTCCCCTCTTACATCCTTGAAACATTATACCATTACCTTCATAACATGCATAGACTTTTTCAAAACATGAACTATTAAGGTAGTGATAGGCACAATAGTTATGGCATTTATTGTAATCAGTTTATGCAAATACGAAGCTCCTTGTCCAAACAATATTCGAAAACTACACAATTTGGGCCACAATCTGTAATCTTAGGCTCCTCCCTCGATTTTTTTTTTAACTATGGGGTAACTGACCTCATTTAGAGATGGACACAATTAAAACAACTTGATCTAAGTCACATTATCCAAGTCATATTTACACGTCTTCTCTAATACTACTTTATGGAGCACATGGGAGTAGTGCGACAGAGAGCTTAAGTGAAGGGCAATTTGCAACACAAGGTCATGTCACAAATTGACTCACACAAAATACAACACAACATTTTTGTCCCTGTGTACCGAAAATGAGCACCAATAGTGTATGAACCGGGCTAAAAGCAAGGTTTGGTGGTAAGACAATGGTGCTTCTTTACAGTACCTTTGACAAGTCTGTGATGTAATTGACCAAATTTCCAAAAGAAAACACTAAAACCAGATTATATATATCATTAGATACATCTTTGAAACGAGGAACATAAATTGTAAATGTCGACAAGTTTTGACACAAGCTGCAAAAGTTAACGGTCTCCACTTTCATTAGTACTAATAAGGTGGGAAAAAAATCTTTTTTTTTTTAATTTGTACTACTTGCCTTCAGCCACAAGGGAGAGTTGGGAGGCAAATGCATCTCCCATCCTATAAAAGAGGTTATGGATGCATTAGCCATCGACTAACCAATACACCCACCTAGTGGTGTTAGAATTGGTGCACACCGATGGCTAACCAAATACACGCATGTGGTGTTACAATGGGTGTACGCTTTGTATTTTTTGATTGGGAGTATGTGTGTGCGCGCGCATAGGGGTGTCTTTAAATTAGCATGTTCAACCTAAATATAACCGAGTTTCCACCATCAGAGCAAAAATTACCATTACAACGGCTTGGGACATGCACACAAGAAGATTTAAACATTTTCTCATGTAGGAAAATGGAGTCTTTTTCAATGTTTTTCATACAATACATAACATCATGAGCTTTTGCTCCGAGAGGCACCGCATACCTAGCTAGGTATGATTGGAGTGAGGGGACCGTTGGCCCCCCCACTGGGCCAGCAATCCCATACCCCCAATCCTACCTAGCTAGGTATGCAATGCCTCCCTCATAGAAGCTAATGATGTTGACGTAAGTCACAACGTGGGAATTATTGTGAGAATTTGTCCAAAACACCTTGTGATATGGTCTATACACTATTGTGAAGAGGATGAGCAATGGGGAGAGTTACGAGAAATGACTTAGTGTGAGAGTAATAAGTTTCGATTCTTGGGCTGCTTTGTTAGATATGACAACTCATGACTCCGTGCCTACAGCTCCATTACACCAAATTCAAAGAGAACCGTCTTAGAACACAGGTTGAGCTTACTCCTCCTCACATTCACATGGACGAGGTACATGTCCAAACACAAAATCTTAACATTTTCACCGGAGATCAAGACCAGGTAGCAATGGCGCACGAATCTTACCGGATTCCTTCAGAACGTTAAAGACAACAAATTGCCGGTAGTTTGCAGCTCTTCAGAACAGCAAACTTTTTAGTCGCATAGAGAGGATGCCGGAGACCAACAGTAGACTTTCAAAATATAAGCTTTGGGTGGTTGGTTGGGTGGGTGGGTGGGTGGGTGGGATGCCTGGGTGGTTGGTTGGGTGGGTGGGTGGGTGGGTGGGGTAGGAGGAGCGGGATTTGAGCTGATTTAGCAAGTGGCGGACAAGTGGGAAGCAAAGAAGAGGTCGAGGTCAGGGGAGGAGAAGAAGTGGCGGTGGTGGTGGAGCAAGAGTGGCCGGGCGGGGTGTTTGCGGTGGGCAACTCAATGGCCGTTTACACACCGACGAGGGTGGAGAAATGCAATTTTGGGCGGCTGAATGTGAGGAGGCAGGGGCTGCGCTGCTAGACATGCAGCGCTCATCTGTAGTGTCACAGTAGGGCCCGCTTCCTGCTGCCCTCTCGCACAATATCACGCCCTGTTGCTCCATTCGGCTGAGACGCAGTACACGACAACGCAACCCTGGAGAATGATTTCTTATCAGCTCTCACAGCTTCTCCGCACATTCTAAGCTAGAGAGGCCCTTCGCTTTTAAATTTGCGTCTCCTTTTGCCTCGTGGGACCGCCCCCAGGTGCCACATTGCCCGTCACGTGCCCCCGTCACGTGCCCCCGTCACGTGCCGCCTTACCTTTGTTGTGGCGCCAAAATTTGGTCCTTACCTTGCTGTCTTCTTTTTTAGGTCCCAGAAGCCTCCAGATTCCCTAGTCCCTTAAAAAAAAACCCAATAGTTTACAGATTCCCGCCCAGATTCTCTCGGCCCCATTCCCCTTGCGTCCATTCTCCAACTCATCGCAATAGCAACTGTGCATGGCAACCTCAACCTGTTGCATCGCGATCACAACAGGCATCACCGCTACTATTTTTGGCTATCACTAATAAGGCCAAGCAACTTTACATCTGCCCATGGAGCTATCTTCAATCGGGACTTGTTTCACCTACCCATAAGCATATATGAAGGTTCACGATGGGACTGCTCTGCACTCATCACATCGGCCTTCACAGCTCACGCCATGCGAAGAGCGGTGTTGACACACACACACACACACACACACACACACACACACACACACACACACACACACACACACACACACACACACACACACACACACACACACATAGGTAGCATGCCTTTGCAAGTTTGCGCTCCACATGCTCTCTCTCCCTCTCTCTCTCTCACACACATACACACATATTGTAGCAACCTGTCTTTTTCTCTCTCTCTTGCGTTCACACACACACACACACACATGCACACAAGGGAATTGTGATGTGTAGACTCCCCTGGGCTCACCTGCCGTATAGATGTTCCTGGTTGCATAGCACGAATACACATTGCAGGATCTGGCAAGTTCTCTGTGGGGACGAGCTTTGTTACTGCATCAAGGACGTCATCAATCTGAAAATATATAATTGAAAGGAGGTATCTCTCACCACACAGTTACCACATCTGGCAGGACACAACAAGATCCTTGGATTCATCCTACCTTCAGTCAACATGTTTGATAAGTCAAGGAAAACATATCCCAGGTAGGTGCAACTGCACCTACTCAGCACTTCATTGCTACGAACTCTGCTTAGGTTTTGATTTGGTTCAGTTTTTTGGCATACTATAGCATTGTACATAGACAGATGCACAATAGCTTCTACAGACTTTGTAGGCTTATGGCTGGATTTTTTTTGCATGTTGTCCTTTGCAAGGGAAAATTTCAAGAGGTACTTTGATGGGTGCTGATTTGGTAGTGGCAACAAATGCGTGTTTATTTACTTTGAAAGAATAAAAGTGCAAGGACAATATTAACATACTGCAGATTGATTGAATCTACTTGTTTTCTTGTTTTTGACACCATATACCTCCTGTGAGGATCTCGTTAGAGATGGCAGATTATGGGATTTTTGCAAAAAAGTATCAAAATACAAACATGATGATGGAAAATTTTTGAACAGTCTGGCTTTGAAGTCGCACACATTAATAATTTCAAGGGATGATAACACTCATATATGGGTATGGTTATTGATTTGGAGATTTAATGAAGATCGGATGGGGATGGCAAGCTGATTGACCAGCATCATAAAAGCAACTTGTGTATATAGAGATCGGGAAATATAGTTGTTGGTTGTTAGTTTAAATCTCATTATGACATATCTATTGCGACTAATTTTTTATGATATTAAGATATTGAAATATAGTTTCTATGGATCTGAACCCTCTTGTGAACATGATTCTATGACCTTAAATCTCCTGGGAGGAACTCTGGAAAGTTGGCATACCTTGGAAAGCTGGGTCATAAGGCTGTTTTTTAACTTTATACTTGTTGGCTGGAGTTTTGGAAATTCCCCTAAAACACAAACGTGAAACCACCAAATTCTTTTTGGGAGTCTTTTCACCTGCTTTTTTTTGGTTGAGCTCTGAAACCTGTGTCAAGCACCTACTCAGTATTTGGGGTTCTGCACCTACTCAGTATTTGGGGTTTTGCATACTTTTTCTCAACACTTTGCTATGATATTTGAAGAAAATTAGTAGTTAATGTTAATGTTGTATCATCTAAAAATCTTGATGTCTAATTGCTGGCTGCCATACTGAGGTAGAGTACGTACTAATCTACTTAGGTAGATTACCCGCAACAGTCTCATACTATTTTGGTTTGATCATGTTTTGACTCGCAGGAAAATGTCTACATAAATTTGATCTAGTTTGGATATGGTTTTTGGAAATGATTTGTCACTCTTTCATTCAGTAACCTCATGTGAGGGTATCGTACATGATGGATGGGACTGGATATTTTTGAAAATGTTGAGCAGATACAAAGGAAATGCTATCGAAATTCCTACAAAAATCGAAAAGACATACACTATGTAATTTTTTTTAAAAAAAAGAACATAGTATAGGGAATGATGAAAATGAACATAGTATGGGGAACTATGAAATTGGGGTTGATTCCATACGATACATACTATACATTAGACTTCTTGATGGGATACATTTTATTGCATATTGCATCTCTTCATTTACAGTCAAAATAGTTTCAAAAGATTGAACTTAGATGGGTAATCTGGCTATGTTGCCGAGAAACCTACTCAGTAAATTCTGTTTTTTAATGGGTAATACTGATGTGTTGTCTCTCCGAGCTAATCAGGCTTGGTACAAATGTATGTCGTAAACCTTTAAGCTTGATAAGTTGAAAACATTCTCTCCTTGATTGAATAGATGTGTAACTTTTGAATTTAGTGTTAATACTTTAATTTGAACAACGATCCAATGATTGTTAAAAGAGCCTTAATCCTCAAGTGGGGGTCTCAAAGGAGATGGCATTAGACTGGACTTTTTGAGAACTGATCCAATTTACAAAGGAGATGCTGTCCGATTTTTTTTGGAATTAAAAGATGTAAACAATATCGGAAATAAATTGCTTAGTTTTTTACTATAATATTTGATCTATGTTAAGTTGCTAGTTTTTGCTGTAATTTTTGACACCAATAACAAGGGGAGGGAGTCGTTGACACCTGTCTTCCCAAGTAATGCCATTTCTGACGGGCTTGTGTTTCTTGGATGGTGACAGGTAAGAGATTCTTTCCTTGGGATTACAATGAAAACTGCAGCAGTAACGAAAGATCGTCCAATTTACCAGCTAATGTACTAGATGGATCCTTCTACATGTAGATGTAGTGGAAGCTCGTCCCAAAGGATGGGCACATAAGATACAACACTAAGATATTATATTGTAATAATTAAAGATCAAATTTTTTATCTAAATAATTGTATTATCCATTAGATACACAAAGTTGTATTGGTGCATATGAAACGATTTATGACATCTTGTTTTAAAACATTGTTATTTAATATATTATTTAATACAATTGTCTAAGTATGGTTCAATTATGAGGGGATTTTTCATACTTAAACACACACACGAGGAGAGGAAGGATAGCCAGGTATGCTCCTTCCCTCTCCTCACTCTCATGTTCCCTTCCCCTCTTTCTCTAGATCTCTCCCTCTCTCTCTCTCTCTCTCTCTCTCACACACACACACACACACACACACACACACACACACACACACACACACACACACACACATTGTGTTTTTGAGAGAGAGAGAGAGAGAGAGAGAGAGAGAGCACAAGCATAAACAAAAAACGCACACACACATGCATAAACAAAGAATGCACACACACATTGAGAGAGGAAAAGAGAGAGAGAGAGCATGCATAAACCAAAAACGCACACACACATGCATAAACAAAGAATGCACACACACATTGAGAGAGGAAAAGACAGAGAGAGAGAGAGAGAGAGAGAGAGAGAGAAGAAGAAGAAGAAGAAGAAGAAGAGAGTCTTAACATCGTAGGAAACTATCCCAAGAGATCTTAAAGATCTAGTCGAGAGGAGTTGAACTCAAGACCTGTTATTCATGACATAACCAATCTATCACACTTAGGTGATAGAAAAGTTATACCATTTTTCTTATTTTTCTATTGGCGTGCACACACACCCACACACACGCCCGAGAAGAAGAGAGTTTAATTTAACGTCGTAGGAAACTAATTAAAGAGACCTAAAAATCTAACCAACGAGGAGTTGAACTCAAGACCTGTTATTCAAGAGGAAAATGGCATAACCAATTTACCACACTTGGGTGATAGAAAGGTTATACCATTTTTCTCTTTTTATTGGCGCGCACACACACACACACACACACACACACACACACAAGAAGAAGAGAGTTTTAACGTCGTTGGAAACTATCCCAAAAGACGTTAAATATTAGGTTAGATGTAGACTTACGTTAAATTAGATTTAGGTTTATTTACGTTAGATTTAGATTTACGTTATATTAGATTAGATTTAGGTTTATTTACGTTATTTACCTGTTATTGAAGAGGGAATTGGCATAACCAATCTACCACACTTGGGTGATAGAAAAGTTATACCATTTTCTTCTTTTTATCGTTTAAGATAAGGTTAAAAGAAATGGCGAGAAAATTTCCTACGCTCACAACCTCGACAATCCATGCGGACGAGCAATTCCACCTGCATGTTCGACTGCTGCTACCATACAATAAGCCGTCATGTTCAGCTAATGGAAGAGAAAATTGAGCCTATACAAAAATTAGTGATGCAAGATGACGATTCCAAGGGTCACACACACACACACACACACACACACACACACACACACACACACACACACACACACACACACACACACACACACCACATCCCGTCAAATCTAGAGTAAGAATTAAGTGCCTTGAGCAGACATCAGCTACATTGCAAGAATGGCATACCTGCATGCTACAAAAAAAGATCTATTGTGAAAAGATGTTAAGATGGTGTGAAATGCTACAGCTAGAGAAGAGGCAAAGGGGTTTTGTCCACTACATGCAGTATCATGTAGACGTGGGTGTGTAGATTTCTTGTACCCATAAATATAGGCATTGACCAATAAAGACGAGATTATAACCCGGTGGTTCTGATCTTTGTGCACCTCTAGACCGAGGTGTGCGGGGATTGGAAATGACTAGAGAATGTGAGGTAGTTTACAATGTGAACAAAGAGAGAGAGAGAGAGAGAGAGAGAGAGAGAGAGAGAGAGAGAGAGAGAGAGAGAGAGAGAGAGAGAGAATGCCAATAGAAGATTAAATTTGTTGTCCAGGTTATAAGTTTTTTACCCTCATTATGAGTAGTGACGAGGATGTGGGTCCGTCCAACTGAAACACCTATCTCTCAACGAGGATCTTATGTCCTTGTAATCATTGCAAGCATGGTGTGCGACTGACCTAAGAGACCCTTTCGTACTACCTAAGCATTGTGAACAAGTAAGTACGTAAATAGTTAACATCCCATTTTAGAATTTATGTGCTTGGAAGCTCTCATGTAAGTTATGTGGCTCTGGCAGGTGATATTTCATCCTCCAAGTACGTATTCTTTAGGTATGTTCTTATAAGCAGAGACGACAAGCACCTCCTCTCTCTCTCTCTCTCTCTCTCTCTCTCTCTCTCTCTCTCTCTCTCTCTACTTGTCCATGTTTTCTACTCCATTCATTCAATATTAAGTTTAAATGTTCGTGTGTTTAATGCACGTATGGATGATGAGGAGTTTCTTTCTTCTTTGTCACCCCAGCAGAGACGGTGGTACGTGGAGCGTCATCGCTCTGGCGCACCATCGCGCATTCCTACTCCATCCACATCTCTCTCTGTTTCGGAGTCCTCAGCGCGCTCCGAAGCTTTGGTGTCGACAAGACAATCTTTATACTTGTCTAGGCACCGATGCTCTAGTGGTGGCGGTGGCGGTTGTTGTGGGGGTGCCGCCACCGATGCTTCAACACTGCCTCGTGTTCAACGAGACTCTTTACCCTCCCCTTCTTTGCCCGTCTCGACACCAGCCACGGCATCGCCATCGACACCAGGTTTTGCGCGGCTGATTGTCGTTCCCTGCAGCTACACACCACTAGCTACTCCTCCAGGAGTCACTCTAGTGGACACTCCTCGCTTCGGGGCTCAGACTCCAGTGGAGACACCTGGCGTCCGTACCTCCGTTGATACGCCGCTAGAGACCCTTGCCGAGACACCCAGGTTCACGCGTTAGCGGGGCAAGAGGGCTTGCCTTACTCCGTGGACTTCAACGACGGCATCATCTTGGATGATGAAGGCAAGAAGGTGATTTCGCGCATGCACGGTCTTTGCTCTCAGGTGTTTAGACACTACATACTAAACACCTGGAGTGAAGTACCAAATGAATTAAAAGATAGAGTCATCAGCATGCTTCATGACGAGTTTCCCGTTCCAACACGGGATGACCTCTTCAATGAAGATGTGATTAAGGTTCGAATGCGCGAATACTGCAAGCATAAGCGTTCTGAAGTGCAAAAAGCAATCAAGCATGGTGGGGCAGACCAGATTGGCTGTCCAAAGAAGATTGGAAGCATGGGAAGAAAGAAGCGCGTGAGAATCCCGACAAGTGGAACAACAAAACGAGGCAGCCAGAGCGCGAGTAGAGGCAGGGAGCTCGCACCACTTGGGGAGCGGCCGGTGGGCATCATTTGAGGCCGATTTTGTAAGTGTTTTCGCATCTATGTTTGATAGTTTAGGGTTTATGGGATTTGAAATTCTAACATAATGGATTCTTTGTATGTTTTGACAGTGGTCGTTTATAGGACGTGATCCCACATCGTACGAGTGTGAGTATGCAAGCAGGAAAGGCATAAATGCCCTTATAGACATCTTGAGTTCTCGCAGCGGCATGGTTAGTATTAGCATTTATTCTTTTCTATTTATTGTATTGTTTTATAAACGTCGGTATATGTTTATACTACAAAAAGCTATCTTATTGTTTTTTTTTTGCAGAATCCGACAGATACGCCGCTTCGACGCGATGAGACGTCTGATAAGACGACGTCATTTTAGCCATAGCTAGATAGCATTAGTTTCTTTTTGTCATAGATTATGTATCATGAGACGAATTTTATATGTATTTTTCAAAACCATGTATATTTTTAAAATAATGACAATGGTTTGTAACTATTACATTTGCAAAGATTAACAATCAAGTGATTTTGCCTATGTGTACAATTGTCATTGATTTACTTTCATCAATTCACGCTTGTCATTTTTGTATCTTTATATTGCAAACAATACGTACTATGGATGATGGAGTTAATGATTATATTGTCTTGTGGGTGACTATTTTGGGTCTATATTTACCTTTGCACTTTTTTTCAAAGGTAAATAGAAAAATGAAACATTCAATATGGTTGATGGACATGCCCTGCCACCAAAAAAATTTCATCTCGGGCGTCGCTATGATCGTTGCTATATTAGGCTCTGCAGCGTCGCTATTGATGGCCCTGCAGCGTCACTATAGCCGTCGCTATATAGCGACATTTATAGCGACTGGCATAGCGACGTCCCCGTATCAACACTCATAGCGATGCCGAGGGTTATAAAAACCCAGTGTATTTTCGTCGCTAAAAGCGTCACAAGAGCACACAACCTCTTGTAGTGTCAAGGGTTGATTTACACCAGCTTTGGATGGGTCAGAATTGGATGAGTAGCCAAAGTGGAGGCTGATTGGGCACATAATTTGAAATTCAAAATAAGACACATTGAGGGTACATCTAGTTATCAACACAGTGGTTCCTTAGTACATTGCCAGTCTCACTATGCTACACACTCTTTGACTAGTTTTACTCAGTTAGATCATGTGAGACCTAAATTCTATATGTAAGATAAGGGTATGATAGTTTTCTTCTTTGATTGTCATATAAGCGTAGAAAGGGGGTCATATTCCCTAATATTAGTCGTATATAGGGGTTTTATCAAAGCTGTCTGCTCGTCTCGCAGGTGGCGTCCCGTTTTGTATATAGATTGAGTGAATCCCCTGGGCTATAACTATGATGTTTGTTGCATATAAAGTCATCGCCAAAGCGATCTCTCGTAGAATTGCTCCCCTCCTAGATAGGGTAATCTCTCCACATCACCACAGGTTCATCAAGGAAAGGTCGATATATGATAATATCTTGGAAGCAATGGTTGGCCTTGAGTATGCGGCCTTCACGAAGCATGAGTGCATCTTGCTTTAGCTTGATCTGGACAAGGCATATGATAGTATTATGTGGTCCTTCATTGAAGATGTCATGAAGGCTCTAGGATTTGGGCCTCGCCTTTGTCGTCTCATTCACACTCTAGGTGCAGGCGGGCCATATGAGCTCTTGTTCAATGAATGAATTGTGGACTCCTTTCAAATTGATCGATCAAGCAAGGATGCCCCTTGGTCCCTCTTCTTTTTGCCATTGGCTCACATCCCCTAATAACGATGCTTGAAGCTGCTGCTACGCGGGATGAAATTCAAGGTCTAAACTCTGCTTGTCAACGATTAACTCATCATGAAGATGTTCGCAAATGACTCCCTCCTTTTCTTGAAAGCCTGCCCTTAGGTTCTCAAGAAAGCGCTAGAGATCTCGTGTAGACATTCTCTGTGGCTTCAGGTCGAAGTGTAGTATCGAGAATTTGAGACTAATCTCCCTTACAAAAAATGACTCATTTGACCCATCAGATTGGTCGAGGGAGATTGTATCTAAAGGAAGGATCTTTCGACATCTGGGTGCACCTTGGGGGTGGGTGCCACTCACAAGAAAAGGTTCCAATGGGTCCTAGAGAAGATTCAATAGAAAATGAGGAAGTGGGAGTTTGTATTGCTTGCCTTCCCGAGTCCGATAAGAGTGATCAACTCATTTATGCTTCCTTACATTGCCTTCACCAGCCCTCTCTTCAAAATTGCAAGTGTAATTGGAAGGAGTTTTTGAAACCTGCTAAAAGATTCTTATGGAAAAACAACACTAAAGCCTCATCACCATGGCAGTGGGCAAAGTGGGAAACCCTTGGTTGTCTAGTTACCCAAGGGGGCCTCCGAATTCTCAACCCTATTGTCCATGTTGAGGCTCTCTATGCCAAGTTTGTGGTCTCTATAGCTAAACAAGAACATACCTAGGCTATCATGACCAAAGACATCATTCACAAGTCAAATATTTGCTCTGAAGGTGGTCAATGGAAAGGCATTGAGGTGCACGACAAACTATTAGCCCCGGGACGGTCTTGTCTGAAAAAAGGTGGCACAACCGGTGAGCTAGTACGAAAGTGCAATAGAGAGACATGGGTTTTTGAATGGCAGGAATTAATTAGGTATTTTCAAAACTGTGCCTCGCATTGGTCCCTTTGGCTGACAAAAGAAGCTGGAGTTAGCCTGAACTCTTACAGGAGGGAAATTGCTAGAAGGCTAAACAATAAAGGACTCCAACGGTTCCTTTTTGGGATGAAAACAGCAAGTGCTGATAATCTTTTGACTTACTAGCTGACCAGCTTCAACTAAATTGCATGGAAAAGGTGCTTGTATGTAGAACGGTTGAAGGCCTGAACAACGGTCTGATGCCGATTCGGGAATCCACTTTTGAGTGTAAAGCTTGGAAATGGCCCAAGGGCAGCCTTTTCTTTAAACCTCACACCAAGAACATCTATCAAGAGCTCCTGCACAAGGATGATTGGTTGGCCTCCTTGAACAAATAGTGGGAAACAAATGGTCAGAATCCCGTTGGGCTATGGGCACAATGAAACATTTGGGGGCCATAATGGCCCCAGTATATGGAGGTGTTTTTGTGGAAGGTGCTATGGGGGGCCTTGCTGATGAGCATCAAGATTCAGGCACAGGGCATAGGATCCAATAGGTGCTAAGGATGCCGAGGGGCTAGTGAAGACCTTACACACCTTTTCATGGATTGTCCAACTATTAGAGGAATGGTGGGGAAGGTGTGCAAGTGGATACAAAGAACGTCGAAGATAGGCTTCTTTATGAAGGATCTATGTCTAGGGGGGGAACAATTTCAAAGTCTTGCCCTTCTTTTTTGTACCCAAATTGTTAGATTGCTTCTTCTATAACATCTAGAAAGTCATGAATTGTTGTGTCTTTGATAACGACCTTTTCGAATGACTGGCTCAAGGAGACCCATGCAATTCGGACAATCCCTTGACACTGCTCTTGATAATAGCGTGTTAGCTTGAATCTGATGTAATTTTTGTACTTCAGGGCTCAACATGAGAAGTTGAGGGGGATCTATAATTTTCTCTGTGACATTCTAATACAATCACTCACAATTGTGAGTTTTCCAAAAAAAAAAAAGGATTGAAAGCTTGAAGACAAGAGGGTTGCAGACCAAGAGTGGTCTACAAGGTATAATTGTAGGAATATAATTCTTTACTTGGTTTGCCTAAGACCTTTCTTTTCAAATGAGCCGGTAGGCTCGTCCACGTAGCCTCATGAATATCATTGATATGAACAAGATCGCATGACTTGTATTGCACGATGGAGTTCTTAAATATAGTAGAGCACGTTGCTTGGTTGTTATGCTTTTGTAAGCGGTTGCACTGTGAACTCAGGCATTGCCCAACTTTGTTGGACAATAGCATTAAAATGAGCTTCTTGTCCGAACCATTGTCTCCTCGAACACACTGATTGCAGGATGCCCAACATGGGTAGGGTCTCAAAGCTCTTAGCTATTTGCAGTGGATGAGAATTGAGGGCATTTGCCCAAATGCAATGACCTATGCTTGAATTTTAAAGGCATGTGACACTATGCAAGGCATTGATACGTGCCATAATATTCATAATGCTATTGTTAGTCAAGGATTGTTTAAAAAAAACTTCATGTTTGGCACTGCTTTGGTTGACATGTATGCCAAATGTGGTGTACTTCATAAAGCACAGAGCTTGCTTCAAGAGCTTCCTGTCCAGAATGTCATCTCTTGGAGTGCATTAGGATAGCCTAAGAGGGACACGGCCTGGAAGCTATGGCCTATTTAAAGTAGATGCAAATAGATGGCATCTCTCCAAATGCAATTACTTGCACTTGCATCTTGAAGGCATGTGACATTATGCAAGACCCTAATCTGGGCAAAAGAATTAACGATGTTATTTTTAGCCAAAAGCTCTTGAGAAAATAAGTCATGGCTTGAAAATGCCTTGGTTAACATTAATACCAAATGTGGTTTTCTTCAAAAATCTCAAAAAAGTGCTTGATGAGCTCCCTTGTAAGGACATGGGTCCTATGGGCAAGGCCATCGGCACGGTCGGACAATGTGTATGCTAGGGGGAGGCTATAAGATAACACGGTTGGGTGGACACTAGCACATGTGTTACCCTCTTCCTTTCATTGGTATCCGAGCTATTCTTGGGAAAGGGGAAAAGTGGGTTGCATGTGCATGCGACATGCACCTCCTTCCCCATGATCTGCAGGCACCTCCGCAACGCAACAAAAAGAAGACAGGCATGGAGTTCTATGTGCAACACAAGAAGACACTCAGCGGACAACGACCGTGGCCACCCCACCCACGCCCTCCATAACGCAAGACTAAGGCGGGCAATCAAGGAAAACTCCATCGGCAACTCTACGGCACCGAGGCTCCATTAGCTGCACGCGTAGGAAGGCCTTCTAAACCCTTGCATGAAGGAGGGTTGAACCCACCCCATGAGGGTAAGAGGCCAACTGACAACTATTGAGCCTTGTTGTGTATAGCAAGGAAAGATAGCATACGTGTGCTGAAAAGGAAACCTAGAAGGAAAGGAAAGCTACAAACTTCAAGGAAGTAGTTTCACCCTTCCTTTTCACTTCTTAGAGAAAGGCAAGTTTTTCTCACCTAGTAGACCAAGGAGGGCTCGGCATTCTTAACCCTGTATCCCATGCTGAGGCCCTTTGTGCCAAATTGATGGTATCATTGGCTAAACAAGACCAAGCTTGGGCTATCATGACTAAGGAAATGCTTGATGCAGTAAAACTGGGATCGAAAGGGGGAAAGTGGAAGGGGTTCTGATGCATGACAAACTTCTCGCCCTGAATTGGTCTTATCTTAGATCTGGTGGACTCTCAGGGGAGCTGATGAGGAAGTGCAAAAGTGTTGCTGAGGTTTTGGAATGGGGGGAAGCAACCAGATACTTGAAGAAATCCATTTTGCAATGGTCCCCTTGGCTCTCTAAAATATTGGGGCCGCCGTAAAGCCCCTATTGGATAGAAATGGCCAGGAATGTGAATAATAAGGGGCTCATTAGACTTGAGCAATTCTAGGATGGTAACAAGAAGTGTTCAAAAATTGTTGACTCTTTAGCCACCCAATTTCAACTGAATGGCTTTGAGATCTTACTAGTCTACAAGGTGATGAAAGCGCTTGATAAGGTGGTGATGCTAATTTGTGAATCCAACTTTGTATGGGATGCTTGGAGATGGCCCGGGAGAAGCCTCTTTTGAAACCCACATTCTAAAGGCATTTACCATGCATTAATGCACGAGGCTAATTGGTGTAGCCCCCTCAAAAAATTATGAAAGAGGCACTGGATGGTGGGAGCGAGTCATGGAGAACATCTGGAAGCCAAGTTGGCCTTAGTATATGAAGATATTTCTGTGGAAAGTAATGTGGGGTGCTCTGCTGATGGGCGTGAAGATACAAGAAAGAGGAATCGGGTCCGATCATTGATCGAGGTGCAGAATAGCTAGTGAAGACCTAGCCCACCTTTTCAAGGGATGCTAGGCAATCAGTGGCATGGCTCGGAAAATATGCAAGTGGATTCAAAGGACATGGAAATCTAAGTTCTTCAAGAATGATCTGTTCTTTGGTAGTAACAAGTTGGGAAGTCCTGCTCTTCTTGTCTGCACTCAAATAATCAGGTACTACTTCTTTCACCATATTTGGCAAGCAAGGAACCACCGCGTGTATGAGGGGGATCTGACTGTGTCAAGCTTTTGTGAAATCATACAAGAGAGCAGAGTGACGATCCACATGATCGGAGGCAAATGAGCGTCATCGCAACAAGGATGCATAAATACGTTCCTACACAAATGGAGTGACATTCATAGGTTGAGACACACCCAGGATATAAAGACAGCTGTGGAAACAAGTTAATCTCTTAAAGGCAAGGGCTATAAGTGGTGGATGACATTTCCAATAGATGCTCGTCCTCCATCTTGGGCTACGTTTCAACCTTCTTTCTCCAAAGAGTTTTTGGACTCCAATGAAGAGGATAAGAATTGGTTAGCATGGGATGCATGCTGCTTGTCTGGTCTCTCTCTCATTGAGTACCTTTCCAAGTATTGGGAAATCATATTAAAACTAGAAGGTCTAGATGAATTCCAAAAGATACGCGGTTCTAATAGGGGTAGATTTGACAAAGACTATCGTCTTCATGTCAAGACCCAACATCCAAAAACTTAGGAAGAAGCCATTGATCATGCCCAAAGATATGATGATGACCAAGAGAGGAAGGGAAATGTTCCCTACTCTAAGAATAATTTTTCTAAGAGCCAATGGCGAGGTAGATCTCCCACACATTCCAAAAGAAATAAGAGACAATATACCTCTCCACGCCCAGAAGAGGCTAAGAAGCCTAAGAACTCACAAGATACTCCATGTGGGTCTCTCAGCACTGCTAGTTTTGAGCATGCAAAGAAACACAATTCATGTTGCAGATGTCTTTCAGACCAACATAAAAAGAAGGATTGTCCTCTTTTGCAAGGAAAATAAAATGCCATGCACACGGTGCAATGCCTCACATTAGATTCATCTCCTAAATATTGTGTTGTAGAGATTCTTCATAAAGAAGAAAAGCACAAGTGTTGTGTGCCTGCTTCAATGTGGCAGCCCACCTTTGGCCCCCATGAGTTGATTCACATGCATGGCGCTATTAACGGACAACATGTTTGTATTTTAGTGGATGATAGTGCAACTCATAACTTCCTGAATTATAAGCTAATCAAGAAATTGAAGCTTACAGAGACTCCCTGCTCCCACAAGTATGTGGTAGAACAGATGTTTGGAAATGATAAAGAAGTATGGGACACATTAGTTCAAGGGGCTGAGATTATTGTTCAAGATCATACGATGACCCTTGACTTTCAAGTTATGAACATGGACCATGCTGATGTAGTTTGAGGACGGGAGTGGTTGCATGGTTTAGGAAACACATTGAACACTAGTTATGAACACAACTCCCTAATCCTTTATGGCCAATGGTAAACATGTGCTTTTGCTTGGTGAGAAAAATATACTATCTGCACATCTTATATGTACACCGAGCTTTCTATTTTACAGAAAGCATATTTAATAAAGGAAGTCTTTTTGTGTTACTGCTTGTCTCCAAGTTTTGTGAATTCTCAAGAGCAAAGTGCTCTGAATTCTACTTATGATATGCAAAGTGTAATTAACTTTAATGATAAGCAAAGTGCTAACAATTCTCAACAGAAAAGTGCTCTCAATTTTAATTCTATTGAGCAACGTGCAGCAGTTGTAAAACAAACATTACAGGAATTATAAGATTCTCCATCTAGCATAACTCTAGTTTACTTTATCCTTTTCACGGTAAAATTTGACTCACTTACGGAGTATAGTAATGTACTCTCAAGTGATTTACTGTGGGTTTACCCCCTACACATGATGTGCACCATGGCATAGATGTCCTGTCGGGCACTAAACCGGTGAGTAAACCACCTTATCACATGAGTGCTAGTGAGGCCAAGGAGGTTGAGAGTCAGTTGGCTAACTACCTCACCCGTGGTTTCATTAGACCTAGCACTTTGCCTTGGGTATCACCAGTTCTATTGGTAAAAAAGAACGACGGTACTATGCGCATGTGCGTAGATTATCGCGGATTAAAAGCCATAACCATCAAGAGCAAGTATCCTTTGCCTAGAGTGGATGAGTTGTTTGATCAACTCCATGGGGCAAGATACTATAAAAAGATAGATCTTTGTTCAAGTTACCACCAAGTGCGTATCCTTTTAAAAGATATCTCTAAAACTATCTTTAGAACACGGTTTGATCATTTTGAATTTTTGGTTATGCCTTTTGGTCTAACCAATGCTCCAACTACATTTATGACACTCATGGATAGTGTCTTACGTCCCTATCTTGGAAAATTTTTGTGGTTTTCCTTGATGACATTCTCATTTAGAGTAAGACTGAAGATGAATACATAGAACACTTACAATTAGTGTTTGAACAACTACGAGCTCATGCTCTATATGCTAAGCAAAGGAAGTGCAATTTCTTTAAAACAGAGATACATTACCCTGGTCGTGTGATCTCTTATTCTGGAATCAAAATGGGCACTGACAAGGTCGCTGCCATTCTTCGATGGCCACATTCTAACACGGTTGAGGAAATTCAAATATTCTTAGGCATGGATGGATTTTATCGACAATATATCCATGATTATGCCAAAATCATTGTTCCTATGATGGATTAGCTTAAAGAAAAAGGTAAGACCTTTTCTTACTTAAGACGTTTGTGGTAGAGACTGATGCTAGTGATAAAGCAATTAGTGTGGTACTTCTCTAAGAGGGAAGACCTATAGCCTGTGAAATTAAAAAGTTAAATAGAGCTCAACATAATTACTCTATTATGAGAGAGATCTCTATGCCATAGTTTACGCTTTATGAAAGTGGTGACACTATTTATATGTTGCCGAGTTTGAAGTAGTTTTTGACCATGAGAGTATTAAATGGTTTACTAAAACGGACTTGAAGGGTCGCAAAGCTAGATGGGCAAAGATCCTTCAAGATTATGCTTGTAAGCTATGATATTGCCAAGGGGTGATATAATGTAGTAGCAGATGCACTAAGTCGGATGCCTCAGATTAATTCACTTGCTTTCATGCAAATAAAGAGTGAATTTTTGGAGTCATTACGTGGCAAGTGTGCACAAGATCAATCATATACTAAAGTGTGGAGTGAAGTTTTAAAAAGGGATCCCTCACACTCACATGTCTCTGTACAGCCATATCAACATGTCTCTGCATGCACAAATAGAAACTCCAACACACAGAGCTCCACCCCTAATCAAGAAGAGCTTAAGTGATGGAAGAAATTTTCCACTGATGATGGATACTTACTCCACAAGGGTCGAGTATTAAAAAGGGATCCCTCACACTCACATGTCTCTGTACAGCCATATAACCATGTCTCTGCATGCACAAAAAGAAACTCCAACACACAGAGCTCCACCCCTACTCAAGAAGAGCTTAAGCAATGGAAGAAATTTTCCACTGATGATGGATACTTACTCCACAAGGGTCGAGTATGTGTGACAAAGGACTCAAACACTAGGCACAAAATATTAATTGAGTATCATGATAGTCCAAGTGCTGGTCATCCAGGTACTCGTAAGACGTATCCCTTAGTTCTATGAAAATTTTATTGTGGCCAGGCCTACATCATGATGTTCAAGAGTACATACTAAACTGCCAACAGACAATGCCAAGTAAATAAGGAAGAGTGCCTCAAGGTAGGTTTCCTTTTACATATATCCTTTAGAGATTCCACAAGGTAAGTGGGAGAGTATCTCTATGGATTTTATAGTAGGACTATCTACTACAAATCATGTCCATGATGCCATATGGGTAATTGTAGACCGACTAACAAAGATGGGGTCGATTCATTCCCACTAAGACTACGGTTAAGACGTCGGAATTAGCATGCCTATTTGTAGAGCATATATATAGACTCTATGGTCTTCTAGCTAGTATCATTAGTCATAGAGATCGGAAGTTCGATAATCACTTCTGGAGAGGTGTGTTTCAAAATTTGGAAACTACACTTAATCTTAGTACGACTAATCATCCAGAAACAGATGTTCAAACCGAAAGTGTTAATCAAGTGCTAGAGGATATGCTACGAGCGTACATTAGCAAGAAGCAAACCAATTGGGAAGAGTACTTACCTATATTGGAATTTTCTTATAATTGTTCAAAGCGTGCAATGATGACTACATGGTTTAGTCCATTTATGCTTTTATATGGATTTCAACCTAGATCACCCGTTGCAGTGAGGTTGGCTAAGGAGAAAGGAGAAGATACATCAAGCAAAATATTTTCTCCAAAACCATTTTGATATGCTTTGAGTTGCTCGATAGAATGTTAAGAAAGCTCAAAATCGACATAAGAAGTACGCAGATGAGCATCATCGTCTTGCTATTTTTGAAGAAGGAGACAAGGTTTTTCTCAAAGTTCTAGAGCATTCCGAAAGTCTGAAGACGGAAAAAGTTGCTAAATTTTCACCATTCTATTGTGGATTGTTTACTATTCTCAAACGTGTAGGTCAAGTGGACTATAAGTTGGCTCTTCCCGAGCACTCACGAGTTCATCCTATTTTTCATGTTAGCCGTTTACGAAAACAGCTATGACAAAATGATAATGTCCTTGACACAGATGTGTTAGTTGACCTTATCAAACCGCCAAGCATCCCTCATGAACCTGAAAAGATTTTGGATTCTCATGAGCTTCGCACCAAACATCATGTAAGACGACAGGTGTTGGTAAAATGGCTAGATAGACCTGAAGAAGGTTTTACATGGGAGAATGTCTCCGCACTTAAGAAACGCTTTCCTACGTTCTCTTTTGAGGACGAAAACAATTCTCCAAGGGGGGGGGGGGGGGGGTAATGTAAGGACATGGGTCCTATAGGCAAGGCCACCGGCATAGTCGGACAGTGTGTATGCTAGGGGGAGGCTATAAGATAGCACGGTTGGGTGGAGACTAGCACACGCGTTACCCTTATCCTTTCATCCCTATCCAGAATGTCGTCTTTTGGAACACATTGATTGAGGGATATTCCCAACAAGGACATGGCTAGAATGTTTTGAGCTGTTTTCATTGGATGCAAAGGGAGCACATTTCTCCATATGTAATCACCTATGCTTGAATTTTGAAGGCATGGCACTATAAAAGACTCCAATATGGGCAATAATAATATTGTTATACAAGGGCTATTGAAACAACAGAACATCATTCTTGGTACTCCCTGATTGCCATGTATGCCAGATGTGGTTGATCTCTAGAATGCGACCTCATGCATCCCAAATGGCAACTCAATACTCCATAGATTTTTCGTGTCCACTACAAATGAGTAGTGCTAGATTCAAAGCTAGAAAGGGATAATGGCATGCAATTGCTAGTTGTTTTAGGCAGTGCTTGCCCACGGTGAGTTTTAACCTAGCACTTTGTTATGTGATTTCCTAGTTGCAGCCTTAATTCAAGCATACAGCCTTCTATACGCTGATGATTCCACATGCTCTATTAGGACAAGTGTCCTACGATGGCTATGTGGGCATGGCCTGTAGAGAAAGGCTCTATTGCATCAATATGTTTCTCAAAAATCTTCCTCAACGCCACAATGTTCTCTCTCTTATTCTGCTATGGCTTGCTCAACATTAATACTAAGAGTATATGCGATAATGCTACGAGCACATAAAATGAGAATACAAATGAGAATATTGTGAATGTTGGTGCACCCTAAGTGTGTCAACTGTAGAAGATGACACACGCAGGTATGCATGGGCTAGCACATGTAGATCGAAGGGCTAAAGAAAGTGGGAGGATCTTGGGTAGACATGTAGTAGTGGATGTGTATGACTAATGACATTTTTTAGGACAGAAGGGCTTTAGAATGAGCAAAGTGGGATGAGAGGTGAAGAAGGGTCACATGTGCTGACGTGGCATCTCGCAAAGGGATTTCTTATGCATACTATTTTTGAAGGAAAATCAAGAGGCAGTGATGGTGCCATCATTTGCCCTCGGGGTGTCTCATGATAAGGATGGCTCACGCGAATCTTGGGATGCAAGAAAGTCCGTGATTAGCCAAGAGGTGCTTCTCATGCAGGCTGAGATCTCAAAGATCTATCTGACGAGGGTTGAACTCAATCTAACACACTTGGATGATAGAAAGGCTATTTCAATTCTCCTTTTCTTAATTAGAGAGACACACATCCATGAGAGAGAGAGAGAGAGAGAGAGAGAGAGAGAGAGAGAGAGAGAGAGAGTTCTATTATCATCCTCAAAGGTCAAATATGACCTATGGGACCAAATGAACATGTCACGTGGTGTGATTGGAGGTCATGAGTGACTCTCGATGCTAAAAAATGAATGGGTGTCACAATAGAGAGTCCACATCGTGGTTGGGAGAGGAAGGTATGTAGGGAGAGCTCATGGCTAAATATATGGGGAAAAGAGGACCTAATGTCATTAAAATCTGAGCACTCAAGTAGTGTGTGGTACTCATGCTCTTGCACTTGACGAGGGCATAAGGTGCAAAGTCAATGAGACTCCTTGCCATTGCCCCGACATCCTGTCTCGCAGCGTAGAGAATGGGAGCTAAGACTAATGGAGGCAATGGTGCGAATTTCACTCAACGGGATGGGCTCAAGGATGTAGAGATAATTTCAGTTTTACCTCGTTCAGAGAAGAAGAGAGACTTCTAGTTTGGGGCAATGTGTCTAGTGTAATGGTTGAAGCGAGAACCTCCAGATTTCCTCCAAGTCGTGATACATTTGCGTTGTAAGAAGGCCTCATTAACTTGGGAGTCGATTGGTGCATCCTTGACCAAGTGACATGCATCCCATCTTCCAAACCATTTCTTGATGTCAAGCATCCACCTTGAACTTAGTATTTTGCTCTTGCATGTCTTTTGGACCTTTTGACTTGCTTCACATGTGATTCTAGGAAGTCGATACAAAAAGCATGTAGTCCACAACCCTTTGCATGGCCAAGACCTCAACGGGAAGCGATCCGGACTCAAGAAGTAAGAGCATGTAGGGTGTTTGTGTCTTGACTTGGAGAAAGTTGGTGAGAAAATGCTTTTGGACATTCTCAAACTCTTTCCAAGCAGACTTCCCGATGCTACCACCCCACACCTCAACTCCATAAAGAAGCACCGGTGTCACCAATGTGTCAAAGAGGTACTTTTTGAGAGCCCAACACTTGATCTCTCTAGCATTACACATGTTCTCAAATTCATAATAAGCCCTCTTTACGGCTTCCAAGAGACGCTTCCATTTATGATTGGATGGAGCCTCAAGGCCAAGGTACTTGAAGCTATCTACCACTTCAAGTTGCTCATTGTTGTATACAATGCATGGATTTTTGTCATTGAGGGTATTTACAAGCATAACCTTGGTTTTGGATCCATTCACAATCAGCCCACTATGTAGGCAAAAGCGTTCCAAGACACTCATAATCTTTTGTGCATCTTCTAAGGTATGTGTCAAGAGCACTACATCATCGGCATAAAGCAAAATCATGATCACTGCATTTCGGACCTTAACCTCTTCTATGCCTTCTTGTTGCATAATTTCAAGAACCATGCATTCCAATTCATCAATGAGTAGCCCAAAGAGGGTTGGGGAAAGTGAGCATCCTCGTTTGACACCAATGGTGCTTGCAAAAAAAATTGAAATTCCATCTCCCATACGTAGTCGACATATCACTTTTTGGTAGATGCAAAAGAGTGCATGCATAAATTCTCTCGGTACTTGAAGGCTTTGCATACGACTCCAAAGATTTCCTCGCGGTACCATGTCAAAAGCTTTCTTGAAATCCACAAAGCAACAATACAACTTTTTTACTTTCAATCGAGATGCTTCCATAAGAACTTGAAGAGTGAAAAGGTGATCAATAGTGCTATGATGCTTTCAAAAACCTGCTTGGCCAAGCGTACATTTGCCGTTGTTTTTGGTCCATTCACTTATCTTCATCTCCATGATACATCCAAATAACTTAGCCATCAAAGAACAAACCATTATACTGCAATAGTTGTTCACATTGTTTACATCTCCTCCTTTGTGCAAAGGTTTGATCCAATTTGCACTCCAATCATGAGGCATGCCATGCTGAAGTGCAAGGCTAAACATATTGCGTATCCAATATTGTGTTTTCTTGCTTGTTCATTCAATCATTTCAGCCTTGACACCTTGAAGATCCCCTGCCTTGCGAGTAGTAAGTTTCTCAACCGCACGGCATACATCTTCAATGGTAAGAAGGGAGGCATAAACGAAAGGGAGCTACAATAGTCCATCTTATCAATAGTGGTTTGCTCATAGAGGTTCTTGCAATGAGTATACATATCCTCAAGAGTCAAGTCACCAAAGCTCTCAACATGCTTGCCATTTAGATTTTGCCAAAACTTGCCACATTCATGTGCTTTCTCTTGCCGTAAAAGAAGTTTTTTTTTGACTTCCCACCTTCTCCTCTTTTTCTGAACAAGTGCTTTGTATGTGTGTGAACATTCCAAGTAAAATTCCTTGGAGAGAGAGAGAGAGAGAGAGAGAGAGAGAGAGAGAGAGAGAGAGGGAGGGAGGGAGGGAGGGAGAGAGAGAGGTATAAGTGTATGATGTGAAAAATTGATCAAAACTTAAGGGCAATGATTCGGTACCACTGCATAGTACAGTGATCATTCACATGGATGGATTGTGAAGTGTCCCTTTTGCACTCTTTGTTAGGAAGATAATTCTCTACTTGAGTAGTTCAAGCTTGAGACGAGACCTTAACAATGGCACTCACATATTAGATGTTCTCATTCAAAATTTTGTCTCTTCGTATGGGTTTGGTGTTATTAAGACGTCCGTCATTAACACTAGGTTGGTAATGGGACACTTTTATGTCCTGTTAAGTGACCATTTTCCTTGAATTATGTCAAGAGTTTCAAAATGGATTTTGAGGTTTTATCTATCTAGAAAGTTGTCTCATGAGCTGAAAAAAACTCGACATTTTTTTGGAATATCAATTCCATCTTTAACATTGTCCTTGCACAACATTTCACAACCTAAACTGTGTGAAAAAACGGGTGCAGTTTTTGGCTTTTTTTAGCTTTTTGCAACTATACCACTCTAGAATTCATGTTTGTAAGGTCTATAATGCTAGAGAACTATCTTTAGTAGTCCTCGACATGTCCTGATGCTTCTAGGGAGAAATAAATATTAAAGTTGTAAGTTATGACCAAATTACAAAAATTGTCAAATCCTGTTTTTTAGCCAATTTTAGCTCTTCTATGATTTTTTTTGGTGGATTTCATGATATCCAAATGCATTTTTGATTTTGTATGTCTCATATTGTAACATAAAGCTAACATTCCTTGAGTTTTGGGGCACCTAATACCCTATTTTGCATAGTACACAACGATGGTTGATTTTTTCAATTATAGAAGAAAACGGAACATTCTAGTATATCAAGTATAGATTTTTCAATATTGTTAGTTTCTTGTGACAACTACATGCATTTTGTAGGTAGTAACCATATCTAGTCATAAGGATCAAATTTGGCTAGATATTGAATAGTTTCTATGGGATTCTACAACTCATAATGTTGAACCCAGTTTTTTCATGTTTGCTGTATTTAACAGTTCATCTTTGTCCCCAAGATTCCCCTTGGTAAGAGATGTATTATTATTTTGACATGCTCCATGGCTCCTTATGAACATAAAGGACAATAGGGAACTAAGAAAACATGCATATATTATTTGTATTGAGCGTGGCTATAGAAACTTTGATGATATGTTTGCAAAATGGTAAAAATTCAACTTTTTTGTACCTATTTATTTTGGCAAAACAAAAAATAGTGAGTGAGAAGCAATCATATGTTCTGATCACCAACCCATTGAAGTTAACTAAGGAATTTATCTCAAGTCTTACAAAAATCCCTAATCTTATTTTTATGCAACAAGACGTAAGAAATGACTGTTTTGATGAAAATGCACTGGTCCATCAACTTTGGAGCTTGGTGTGACCAAAAGATGAGAAATTTTACAAGTTTCTTATTTTTTCCATGTGTAGTAGGCCTTGAATTATAACCTCATGAAAGGATTTTACAAAATGAGTGGATCTACTATGGTTTTGGAGGTTTTTTTCACTACAAGAGGTTGTGTGCTCTTGTGACGCTGTTAGCGACGGAAATACACTAGGTTTTTATAACCCCAGGCGTCGCTAAAACCGTCGCTACGAGCGTCGCTACGAGAGCGTCGCTATATGCGTCGCTATACGCGTCGCTATATAGCGACGCTCATAGCGACGCATATAGCGACGCCTATAGCGACGTTTACACAGAAGACTATAGCGACGCTCATAGCGACGCTCATAGCGACGCTACAGAGCCATAAATAGCGACGCTTATAGCGACGCCCGAGAGAAATTTTTTTTGGTGGCAGGGCATTGAATGCCCTGCCACCCATCAACCATATTGTACTTGATTCACTTTTTAAAAAAAGTGCAAGGGTAGATAATAGACCCAAAATAGTCACCCACAAGACGCATTGTTTGCAAAATTGACAATTGTACACATCATAGGCAAAATGAATTGATTGGCAAATGTAATAATGACAATTGTACAACATCATAGGCATAAAGAATTGATTGGCAAAAGCAACTGCGATGACAAATGTAATAATATACATGGTTCAAAAAGACGTATAAAATCCGTCTCATGATACATAAGCTATGAGAAACCCTAAACTAATGCTATCTAGCTACGGCTAAACTGACGTCGTCTAGTCAGACGTCTCATCGCGTCCAAGCGGCGTATCTGTCGGATTCTGCAAAAAAAGACAATAAGACAGCTTTCAGTAAGTATAAACATATAACGACATTTATAAAACAATACAAAAAATAAAAAAGAGTAAACCCTAATACTAACCATGCCACCGTGAGAACTGAGAATGTCCATCAGGGCGTTTAAGCCCTTCCTGCCTGCGTACTCGCGCTCGTACGGTGTGGGATCACGTCCTGTCATCGACCACTGTCAAAACATACAAAGATTTCATTATGTTAGAACTAAAAAACTCATAAACCCTAAACTATCGAACATAAAGAGCAATGTGAAAACACTTACAAAATCGGCCTCAAATGATGCCCATCCACCGCTCCCCAAGTGGTGCGAGCTCCCTGCCTCTACTCGCGCTCTGGCTGCATCCTTTTGTTGCTTCCACTTGTTGGGATTCTCGCGCGCTGCTTTCTTCGCATTCTTCCAATCTTCTTTGGCCAGCCAATCTGGCCTGTTCCACCCATTCTTGATTGCTTTTTGTACTTCGGAACGCTTGTGTTTGCAGTATTCGCGCATTCGAATCTTCATCAGGTCTTCATTGAAGCGCTGATCCCGTGTTGGAACGGGAAACTCATCATGAAGTATGCTGATGACTCTGTTTTTTAAATCACTTGGTACTTCACTCCATTTGTTTAGTATGTAGTGTCTAAACAGCTGAGAGCAAAGACCACACATGCGCGAGATCACCTTCTTGCCGTCATCATCCATGATGATGCCGCCGCTGATGTCGACGGAGTAAGGCAAGCCCTCTGGCCGGTGACGCGTGAACCTGGGTGTCCCGGCAGGGGTCTCTAGCGGCGTGTCGATGGGGGTACGGACGTCAGGTGTCTCCACCGGCGTCTGGGCCCCGAAGCGAGGAGTGTCGAGTGGGGTGGCTCCTGGCGGAGTAGGTAGAGGTGTGTAGCTTCTAGGAACAGTCAGCCGTGCAAAACCTGGCATAGATGGCGATGCTGTGGCTGGTGTGGGGGCGGGCAAAGAAGGGGAGGGTAAAGAGCCTCGTCGAACACGAGGCGGTGTGGAGGCATCGGTGGCGGAATCCCTACAACAACCGCCACCGCCACCACTAGAGCGCCGGTGTCTAGACGAGTGTGAAGCTCGTCTCGTCGACGCCGAAGCTTCGGAGCGCGCCGAATGCTCCGAAAGAGAGGGAGATGCGGATGGAGTAGGAACGCGCGATGATGCGCCAGAGCGATGACGCTCCACGTACCACTGTCTCTGCTGCGGTGACAAAGAAGAAAGAAACTCCTCATCATCCATACGTGCATTAAACACACGAATATTTAAACTTAATATTGAATGAATAGAGTAGACAATGACGCAAAGACCATTAAATACAATGACGTAATGACGCATATAAATAAAATGACGCAATGAATTGAGTGATAGAAGAGGCAAGTCGAAAACTCAGAATTTTCAATCAAAAGATGTGAGCGCGAGTAGAAAAGAGCGTTATACACCATGGAAGGTACTTCGAGAGCCAGAGCTTTTACAACACGGAGCAAAATTGTTCAAATACAATATTTGTGGCTTTAAGAGATCTCTCTCTCATCCTCGCATAACTCAATGTAACTTCCTAGATCTATATAGAGCTCTCCGTTTAAACACATATCCTCTGTTTCATTTTGTAGCTCCTCTGTATGCACCCCATATAGAGTAGTAGCATCTTGATGCTCGTCTGGCACCACCGTAGCGGCTTCTGATTGAGCATCTTCTATGATCTCCTCCATTGATGTCGTTGTGATTGGCACATGGTAGCCTTCATACGTCCTTGCACTACGAGGGACTACCTCTATGACCTACCACCAGTTTGATGTAGACTTTGTAGGATGAAATATTACCTGTCAGAGCCACATAACTTACATGAGAGCTTTCAAGCACATAACTTGTAAAAGGGGGATGTTAACTATTTACATACTTACTTGTTCACAATGCTCGGGTAGTACGAAAGTGTCTCTTAGGTCAGTCCATTTCTTAGTAGAATCCACCTCAAGAAAACCAGACTCTCCTCTACGCACAGTAGCGTTGCGACCCTCCATGATTATCTTGAACCATTGCACGTCGAACAAGTCGACAAAAAATCCTCTGTAATCGATCCTCAAAATCTCTTGCAGCGTGCCGAAGTAAGTGAGTTCCGTCACCACTGGATCTGCATCAGAGGAACGTCGTCGACTAGACTGTTCAAATTTTGCCATGATTCCACAATCTTGAGTAAAACGCTTTTTGTCGATTCGTTCCACCCTAAAATGTCGACCTTTACACCATGCTGCTGTGTATGACTTATACTACAACGAACAAAGATTATGAGTGGCTGTTCAAACGTTTATAAATAAAGTCACTTGCTAGTCGTACATTGCAAACTTACCTTGGTCGCGCAACCCCGAGAGTACTCCCACTCTTCTTCAGTCACTTCGTCACCGCATTGTTGTGCGCTTTTCAATTGGTTGTGCAACCATCTTAAGCTCATGAAGGTTGGTAGGCTCTCCAGAACCGCTGGATAGTGCATCGGTGGTCGTCTTCCCCATCTCCACTCGATTTGTGCCCTTTGTTGCTCTTGCTTTGCATCCTCATATTGTGAAATCCACTTTTGCATCACTGGATTGTGAAGCATGAAAAATCGGTTGATTTTAGCCTCTAGATCTTCCGTCATCTTCTTCTCAACACCGAGATTGCACATGACAATCCCAGATATGCGCTCATCATCTATGGTTCGCCATAGCGTGTCCCGGGATTTATCAAATCCGTCTAGCCACTCTCCAATGTACACTAGGGACTCTGATACCAACCAACCTTCTGCCATGCTACCCTCCGGACGTGCCTTTTGACGCACATATCCCTTAAGCGTTTTCATGAAACGCTCTAAGAAGAACATCCATCTGGAATGAACTGTGCCAGCTATTTCCACCTCATCAACTATGTGAACAAGAAGATGCACCTGAATGGTTAGCATTGTAGTAGGAAAATGTTTCTCAAACATGCACACAAGCTCCGCAGCATTTAGTTTGGCGAATGGTATGGAGTCTACGTTGATCTCCTTTTGTGAGATCCATTGCACCAGCTTTGCAAGTTTGTAGATTGTGTTACGGATGTCGAGAGACAAACATCCCTCAATGGCAACCGGTAAAATAAACTGTAAAGTATGTGCATCAATGATATTAAAGTCCACATTTTATGCAATGATATTAAAGTCCACTATGAACGTACCTGACACATTTTATGCCAATCGTGTGACTTCAAACCGGTAAGCTTTCCTTCTTTAGTAAAACACGTTCGGAGCGAGTGCATTACGCCAGTGGGGGTCCGCAAAGATCGAATGGTCTCTTTTACTTTGCGTTCTTGGGCTCCTGTGAAAATCCATGGTGCTTTAGGGAGTTTTATCGATCCATCAGACGCTGTTTGCGGCCAATATTTCTCCATACGATCCACATTTCTAAGGTCAACTCTGGCTCCCAAAGTATCTTTCTTGCCGGTCAGATGGTCCCATAGTAGATTACCCACATTCTTGAATATGTGCATTGGATCGAGCAAGTGATTGATCATGAGTCGGGGCCAGTATGGTAACTCGTACCATAGAGATAGTCTCTTCATCCCTGGAGGCAATCCGTCATCGCACATCTCCTTCTGCTCTAACCATGCTTGTGCACACATCCTTGGTGGCTCTCTTCCCAAAAAGCTGTCGCGTAACACATGATTCTCTGGAAGATACGCTTGATGACCTTCGTAGATTTGCTTCTTCAGTGAGGGTGCCCTACGTGCATTCAGTCTAGGTCCACATGTGACACATGCTCTGTATCCGCTTGTTTGAAGCCCTGCATGTATACACATGATAATAGATCAACTATGGGAAAAAACAAGATTTACAGTGTCTGAGTGAGGAGTTTCAATAGATCACCTGAGCATTCTGTTAGCCCGGGATAGTCATGCATGGGCCACATTAGAATGCCTCTGATCAAAGCATTCCGTCGTCCTGTGTGTCGGCTCATATCCACCACCTCTATGCCAATCCACAATTGTTGTAGCTCTTCCAATAGTGGACGAAGATACACATCCATATTCCCCACTTTATATTGCCCTGGCACAATCAAGCTTAGCCATGCGTGCCCCTTCTTCGTAGTCAACCACGGGGGAATGTTGTAGTTGACGATGACAACGGGCCATACACTGTAAGATGTTGATCTTTGACCAAATGGATTTACGCCATCCATAGCCAGGCCTAAGCGCAAATTTCGAGCTTCCCTAGCAAAATCCGACCATGTTCCATCTATATGTTTCCAGACTGTGCAATCTGCAGGAATTCGTAGCACACCATCCGAAGATTTATTCTCCTCATGCCATGATGCTAGGGCGGCCATGGACTTACATTCGAAGAAATGCTTGATGCGAGGAAGCAGAGGAAAATGTCGCAAAACCTTTTGTGGAATTTTTGTCCCGTGGAGATCTACTCGATATCTTTCGGAATCACATTTCGGACACTTCTCCATGTCTATGTATTCCCCTCTGAAAAGAATGCAGTCATTAGGACAAGCGTGGATAGAATTGTAATCCATCCCCAAGTTTCGCAAAATCTTTCTTGCTTCATCTCGGGAATCTGGCATCACATTGTCAGCTGGTAGTATGTGCTCTTTCAGCAATCTACACAACATAAAAATATGATACAGTCGTGTAAAAATCTATCAGATCATTATACATTTAGAGTTCTATTAAAGTAAACTAATTGTAATAGATCACCTGAAAAGCGCTGTGATGCTAGTGTCACTCCATCCAAACTTTGCCTGCATGTTGAGAAGAACCAGGAGTGCTTTCAATCTAGACATACATGCTCCATTATACAATGGCGTATCGGCTTCACTTTTCATATCATCATAGATAAGCCTTTCTGAATCCATGATCGTCTCGATCATTTCATCAATCTCGGGCTCAAACATTGCCTCGTTGGGAATGTGCTCTGCATGATCATCCCCCGAGCTGTCAGAGGCTACATCTTGTGGCCTCACATATGCTGCTTGACCAAAGCGCCTGCGAACACGTCTATTGGGTTGCAAGATTGCTGCTTGTTGGCCAGCGTCAGAGTCCGGCGAGTTATAATTGGCAACAACTCGATCTATAATAGATGGATCGAACTCGCCAAATTTGCGAACGTGCTGCAAAGAAACACGTCTTGTCCGTCGCACAGCATGCTTGCATTGATTACAAGGACATAAGACCCTCGTTGAGAGATAGGTGTTTTGGTTGGACGGTCCCACATCATCGTCGCTACTCATAATGAGGATAAAAAACTTATAACCTAGACAACAAATTTAATATTCTATTGGCATTATTCGTCTTATCTCTCTCTCTCTCTCTCTCTCTCTCTCTCTCTCTCTCTCTTTACCTCACATTCTCTAGTCATGTCCAATCCCCGCACACCTCGGTCTAGAGGTGCACGGAGATCAGAACCACCGGGTTATAATCTCGTCTTTATTGGTCAATACCTATATTTGTGGGTATAAGAAATCTACACACCCACGTCTACATGATACTGCATGTAGTGGACAAAACCCCTTTGCCTCTTCTCTAGCTGTAGCACTTCACAGCATCTTAACATCTTTTCACAGTAGATCTTTTCACTGTTCGTCTAACTCTAAACCCTAAACCGTAAGTAATTCTTGCGTGGACTCGATCTAACGTAAATCAGCGTAAATCTAAATAAACATAAATCTAACTAAAAATAAACCTAAATCTAATTTAACGTAAGTCTAATGACTAGAGGTTGTCTAGATGGTCATTGTGTCGGGGATGTAGTGACTCTTGCCGCCCTGAAGATCCACCTTCTTCCCTATCTTCTGAAGACATTTCACCAGTACTTTTGGATCGACGGAGCCCACCATGAGTGAAGGCAGCAATACCCTATATTCCATTGAGGGCTTTCTTCACCCGCTTCATGCAGGCATCGCAGTCTATGGAGACCTAAATCTAATCTAATATAACGTAAATCTAAATCTAGCTTAAATAAACGTAAATCTAGTAAAAAATAAACCTAAATCTAATTTAATGTAAGTCTACATATAACCTAATCTTTAACGTCTTTTAAGATAGTTTCCTACGACGCTATAACTCTCTTCTTCTTGTGTGTGTGCGCGTGTGTGGATGTGTGTGCCAATAAAAAGAGATAAATGGTATAACCTTTCTATCACCCATGCCAAGTATGATAGATTGATTATGCCATTTCCCTCTTGAATAATAGGTCTTGAGTTCAACTCCTCGTCGGCTAGTCTTTAGGTCTTTTAATTTTAATTAGTTTCCTACGACGTTAAATTAGTTTCTCTCTCTTTCTCTCTCAATGTGTGTGTGTTTTTTTGGATCGTATGCATGTTTTCTCTCTCTTTTCTCCTCTCAATGTGTGCGTTTTTTGTTTATGCATGTTCTTTCTCTCTTTTCCTCTCTCAATGCGTGCGTTTTTTGTTTATGCATGCTCTCTCTCTCTCTTTTTCTCTCTCAATGTGTGTGTGCATTCTTTGTTTATGTATGTGTGTGTGCGTTTTTGTTTTTGTTTGTACTCTCTCTCTCTCTCTCTCTCTCTCTCTCAAAAACACTATGTGTGTGTGTGTGTGTGTGTGTGTGTGAGAGAGAGAGAGAGAGGGAGAGAGAAAGAGGGGAAGGGAACATGAGAATGAGGAGAGGGAAGGAGCATACCTGGCTCTCCTTCCTCTCCTCGTGTGTGTGTGTGTGTGTGTGTGTGTGTGTGTGGAGAAGAAAAAGAGAGAGAGAGAGAGAGTGAGGGAGAGCGTTACCTGCTCCTTGCTTGAGGGCTCCGAAAAACTTAGATCTGAGATCTGAGTTTTTGGGCGCGCTCGGTTATTTTTTTACCCCAGCCGGCGTCGCTATGAGCATCGCTATGAGCGTCGCAAATTTCTTTGTAAATTTGCGACGCTCATAGTGACGCCGAGAATTTTTTTTTTGAGCGTCGCTGTTTGAGCGTCGCTAATATGAATAGCCTCTTGTAGTGTTTCAAAACCCTGAAAGGACACTTTTATGTCCTGTTAGGTTACCAACCTAGTGTTAACAAGCTAATCTCTTCTAACATAGTTTTTCAAATACTATCTCCATTTATTCATTGTTTTTACTTATGAATATTATATTGTAGAGAGAGAGAGAGAGAGAGAGAGAGAGAGAGAGAGAGAGAGAGAGAGAGAGAGAGAGAGAGAGAGAACCTGGTGATGGCGGGTTCAAGTTTTTGTTGCTTTGCAAGCACGCTACATGATCCATGTAGACAACTTTCAAAGTTGAATCTATTGAGCTAACTAACCATGTAGCTATCGCACCCGCTCGCGCCAGCGATGAGCGGCAATTTCTGAACCTTAAGAAGAAAAATCCTAGGGTAAGCAGCTCATCAACAATCAGTGTCGAAGCCAATCAACAACCACATTGAACTATTGAACCAACCATGTAGTAACACCCCGTTACACCCACTCGTCGACGAGCTCCAATTTTTCAATTCCTCAAAACCCGTCGTTGTTGTTTGACTCTTGCTAAGAGTGCTAGGATGCCATATTGTTTACATGGAGAAACTCTAGTGCCCTTGCCAAACGAGTTGCTATCCGTAGACCTGATCACTCGTCCTTATTTCACCCAAATTAGCACCTGCGTGCTAGCGTGTGGGTGTACAACAAAATTGGAAATTCCACTATAGAAAAAGCCTCGTCTCGATGTCAGGGAGCAGTTGCACACCTATGCACCTACAAATGCTCCCCCTATGCATCTACAAAGAGTTGTAAAGATAAAAAAATTGATGAAGCTATGGAATTACCTTGGGCAAGAAAGTTGACGTGAAGTTGCTTATTAGAGACTATTAGAGAAACATGTCCTGCTTTGGTCAAAATGTATGTCAATTGAAGGGCCCTCACAAAAGCTCCAAAGTTCAGAATGGAGATGTGGTCTCTTAGAGTAGGACATTCCAACCAAAATGGCTATGAGGAACCTCTATATTGTTTTTTTGTATGTCAACCAAAAGGAGCCCCTCTCCAGATACAATTACCTATGCATGCAGCTCATAGCCTTGTGGCAAGAGAATAGGGCACCGACATTGTGGAGAGGCTTTTGTGTAGAATCTGGGAGAATGCTTAGCCCCTTCAATTTGAAAAATTGGAGGCAGAGAAAGTTTCTATCTTTAAAAACTAGAAAGTGGTAAGTTGGTAACTATCCCACAAAAAAAAATCTCCTCCCTCCCCTCCCCTCCAAACCCAAGTATTCGTATTGTGTGTGTGTGTGTGTGTGTGTGTGTGTGTGTGTGCGTGATGGTAGCTAACGCAGCCTAGAGAAGGTCTCTCTCTCTCTCTCTCTCTCTCTCTCTCTCTCTCTCAATCTCTTTCTCTCTGTACGCACTTGCAACCAAGGGGCTCAGAGCCGAGGCACTATGTGTGTGTGTGTCTCACGTGTGCGAGGCTGGGTTGGGGCTGGGCTGTCGTCGCTGGGCTGTCGGCGCCTTCGAATGGCACGCCTCTGACGTCAACTTGTGCGACCTTGGCACATCCCCGTGACATCGTCCTGTACCTCTTCAAAAGGCCACGTAAGTGGGCTTTTGTATGAGTTACTATAACTATAATAATAATAATGCTATTTTTTGATGTATTAAATTAATTATTATATCTAAGTGGCAGTCGTCGTGCGAGTAGGACACACAAAAGATAGCATTATTATTATTAGAGAATAGACGATGAGGTTGCCTATAAGCGGCTATTGTAGAAAGATGTCATGCTTGTACATGCTTTGGTCGCTATGTATGCTCCATCCTTGCCCAACACTATAAGAGGAGTAGTCTATAACCGCCAGTATTGCTGCGGGAAAACAAAGGAAAATGGAGAGAGAAAAAATTAGGGGGACGGCAATAAACGCGGCTATGGACGCGGTAGTGGTTTGAAAGAAATAAGCATGGTAATATACCTACAACTATTACCACGAAAGTTTCCGCCTCTATTACCACAGTTATTGCCGCTAAACGACCATTCAAAAATAAAGCTGCTCATTTGGGCCACCCAAAATTGGGTTGGCCAAATGAGCACCTTTATTTTTGACCTGCATAAAACAATGAAACATCAATTGTTTTTTGGAAGAGTATAAAAAAAAACCAAATAATTGAAATTGAATTGACTTTACCTTGACAATTTAATATGCAGAAGATCAACTATTCAATACGGTTACAAATAAAATATAAATTGTTGTATATTCATTTTGCCACATTGGGACTTTACAAAAGTTTGGACAAATATTTTTCTATCTAATCCTCCTCAATATTGTCCTTGTCCAGAGGCACGTACGTTTGATCACATCTACTCTACACAAACCCAAACAAAATTAAATAATTATCAACAACTCAAAAAAATTGATATAAAATTACTTGTTTAAACTTTCCGCTTGTAGTGATCCAACCGCTGCGTCGAATTGCTCGCGAGAGATGTGGTTGTTCTTGAACAACCATCACCAAGTATCAAATTCTGTATGGCGCTCCCGATACTTGACCATCTCTCTGGTTGGTCGAGTAAGAGTGATATTTTCCTAAGTTAGCAATAAAAATAACAAATCATCAACTACAATCTGTAAAACCACCAATCGACATTATAATTTAATCAATCTTACATATTTTCTCTTTCACGTTGCCTTGCCTCTTGAACCATAGTGCATGGGTGTTTGCCTGATGCGAGCTTCGGGTTGTTGTTTGTAGCATGAGCCCGTCGCCACCTAATCGCTCTTTTCTTGCATTTCCCACTTCCACTCTATGTCTGCCATGTTTCCACCACGATAGCTCTTATCTGGATCTCTAACATGGTTGGCTATTGCGCGCCGCATACTGGACTGCTTGTTTTTCAAAAAATGTTTTATGTAGCCCTCCAACCAGTGTTGTGAAAAACGTTAATCGAGCACATTTGGAAACTTAGTGTAAGAACTAGGGAACTAGGCCTTGAGATCCTCCTCCCAACCTCCCTTTATATAGGCGGGCTCCTAGCCCCTTGCCCTAGACGGATCCCCTATCCACACTGCCTAGCCCGGCCCTTGGCCGTAGTCCGTGACTAACCTAGTTCTTAGGGTACAGGACCCTTGTTCTGACATTACTTCCCCTTAAGGAAGAGTTTTCGTCCTCGAAGACACAAGTAGTAACATCTTCTTAAGAATACTGATGTTCTCTTTATTGACGTCCCATAAGTGAGCCAGTGGTCTGTATGACCGATAATTGGTGCAGTGAGGAGGTTCAATGAAACCAAGATGAATATCTTGATTTTCAACATTGTTGTCCGTTTGCAACCACTTGGTCTAAATGGTAACTCCATTTATAACTCACTTGAGTGCTGTAAAGGAGTAACCACAACTAAGAGTCACTTGGGTTTTAATGGTAACTCCATTTATAACTCACTTGAGTACTGTAAAGGAGGAACCACAACTAAGAGTTGTCCAAAGGCATAACCAGTTTTCAAATCTTTTGAAGGTACTGGAATAATGCAAGGAAACCTTGGCGTAACTTTCCATGCAGTTGTGAGCCAGATTTCCTACTCGCTTGAGTATCTTGAACAGTCCGTTACATGTTCAACCCTAATGAAGGTTACTTTCCAACATGCTCTGTCAGCACACCTGGTAAGTCCCTGACGTATGAAAGTATTTACACAACCTCCAACCCCACCACAAGAGGTGTTCAAAGTCAAAAATTGTACTTAAGCAAATTCTAGAATAGGGAGAAAATCATCTATTTAGAAATGCGTTGTGTTAACGTATGCTCTTAGCAGATCCGTTAGCGCAAGATTACTCTTTGTAATCTTTGTAATCTGCCTATCCCCTTGGATAACTGACAGTACTGAGGTGTGTTTTACTCACGGTTTACAGACAGTCGTCCCAGATGACTGGTAAAGGGGAAATCACAGTAGTGTTTAACATTGGTGAAGAATCAACAATGTCCGAAATAACCATCATGGTTAACTTGAGAAAATCCATAAACGCCCAAACTGATCCATGACCTCTATTGGTGATTAGTGGATCCAAAAGTAATCGCATAGATATAGTGCACATAGAGTGCAAAATGCTTCATAAGCAACAATCTGTGGAATATGCATGCCTTTCCAAATCAACCCTTGCTAAACACTAGGGACCATAATACCTAGTGTGCATGCATTTAGCAAAAACTAACCGAACCTGTATATCCATAATGATGCTTGCCAATACTTATGGCAAATGTGATGCACCTAGCACGCAATAAAGGAATGTAAATAGTTCTGAAAAGAAACTAAATACTTTTAGTTGCAATCTTTTGCAAGCCTTGCTGAAAAGTCTGAATCACAATAAAAGGTGAAACATTGATCACGTCTAGATACAGACAATGAAACTTGTTCATTAACAACTTATAGCCTTGCTATATATAAAAACAACCATCTGTAATGTTGTTTAGCAGTACTTGTACCTTAAAAAGTCATTCTAAGTATCCGGCCAACAATTTTTGGCCACGAAATTGCTCCTGATACGTCGTGCTAAAAATGGTCTAGAAAACACATGTGACCAGCACCTAGGGACTTTGTCGTGACACATAATTGACATAATGGCGCCAGTGTCAGTCTAGAGACTCATATTCTCCACATGTGGAATATGTCTCATATAAGATGTGTGAAAAGGAACATCCTTCAAGTACAAGACGTACTTGTGTGTGGAGGTAACTGCAAACACTCTACGACGGGAGTGAGAGGGACCCTCATTAGTTTTGCTCCACTGGCTAAACCGAACTCCTTGAGTTCCTAGACCATGTTGTATCCCATGTGACAACATGTGCCAAATTGAACCCTACAAGTAGGTTCGTAACTGCATATCTGCATAGGTTCGTACTTGGTGCTTACATGCCTTTGGCATGGGTCGGTAATATTCAAGCGTACTTAGACGTCTTGAAACACTAAGCAAAGCATACTGAACATGCAATTGGCACCAAGTCAGTACACTTACCTGTATGCAAATGCAATTACATACTGTACACTTACATGTATGCAAAATGCAATAACATAATGTACACTTATCTGGATGCAAATGGAAAGGAGTACATTCCCTACTTAAAAAACAAAGAGTATTGCACGGGGAACCCTGGTTGTTGCCTTTACAACTTAAGCCCTTGAATTAGAATCTACGTAGTCAAATCCCTTGATAAGACTTCTTTGTAGAAACTACTCAACTTGGACATAACGGTAACTATCATAGTTAACCGTGTACAGATTGAGTGGAATCAACTTAAAAAGTGTGTTCGTCTGCTACCGCGTGGTAGAGTGCGGAATACTTTCATTGAAAGTAGAACTGGGAGAGATCAACAATGATCCTCAATGCAAATCAAACTGTGATCCTTAATGCCTATGGGGTGATGTAGCAATCATTCGCTAGGTTTTATCCCAAAACCGTATGTCCATAGACACTTCGTAGTGCTATAGAGAGAGTAGGAGACCCACACGAGTGAACTACCGATCCCTTACAACCATGTTGTCACCCTTGTTTGTTGCGTCTATACTCCGTGGTAGAGATCAGCCAGTATGAGGTTAAGATTGTCAAAAAATGCACATGAGCGTGTATACTGAAAACATGTAGTGAAAAAATGACACCCTATACATCCGTAATGACAAGACACTTGCTTGTCAATTAACATCAATGTGTACTCCACTGGGTAGAACTGTTTGATCTTGAGAACAATCATCCAAGGAATACCAAAAAGTGGGTCTTATCCTAGATTTAGCAATGGCCTGTAGCCAGCGTACGTGGCTCCTAGCCCATATGGCAATGAGTGTTCAATCGATAAACCGATGAAAATAAATGTGAATGGCACTTTGCCCAATTTGTAGCTGAGAATTGTAGAGCATCTTGGCTCCGGAAAACTCAGTAGTCAAACATGAAACAAACTTCGTAGAAATTTTTTTTATTGTTCGTTTAGAGAAAGAGATGAAGAACGAACAGAAGAGCATGCTGGGCTGACGCTTTCCTTTCATTGCTAATGTGTGTGTGCCTAGAATGTGTGCTTTTAGACGTCTTATGCCTGACTGCCAGCTTATCGTATAAGCATGCAACCATTTGACTATATGGTGTTAGCATCGCGAGAGGGAACACAAGTCACAGCATGACCATCTACCGTGTATGGGTTGTGAATCCATTAGAAGTTTTTAGGTTGTTTTGTGTGCCTGGATAGCAACCGAAAACTATGGGAAACAATGCGTAAAAAATAGTGTCCTTGACAGAGTGATTTGTGAGAGTGTACTTTATACCATCTGGGTAGCATGCCTTGCATACAAAAACGGAAGCCCGTGGTCTACCGTGACAACCGTAAAAGTCAACACCATAAGTACCTTGAACCGGCTAGACTAGTAGGGATTCGATGAGATGATATCCTGAATAATGTAGGCCCCAAACTTGGTTGCCAACTGCTCTTGTTACCGAGGTAATCGGAGTACGAATTAGAAGCCTTATGTCATGTGAAATGGGCCAAGCATTTTGTTTTTCATAATAGTGTCCAAAGTAAATGCAAAATGTGAGTTGTAGGACACGTGTATCATATACACCTTAATTCAGTGATCTTGCATGCATCTCAGGATGTTTTTGGCAGATCATATAAGCCGAGATGATGTGATTGGTCGTACCAAAAATGATTGTGGTAGAAAACAATTGGGGCTGAACAGTACCCAATTAAAAAAAAAATGTACAATACACTGAAAATTCCATATTGAAGTATGAGAAAATGGCTACGCATAACATATTCAAAAGCCATATAACTATTGTGTTGTGCACCAAAACTGGAGTTTAAGTCAAATCACAAACTCATGCATCATGCTTAAGTTTTCATACATGTGGGCACTGCTTTTTTTGATGTGTTCCTAAGCAAATAAAGCATAATTATGACTTTTTGCACGTTGAAATTCGGATGGTGATAGGCGCTTCTTGACCACGTTGGTCGTGCCCCGATTTGTTCCGACAACCGAAGTATTGTTGACATGTTGGAACTCTTTGGTCATAACTGGTAAATTGGCAACCCCCTGGGTTGCTGGCAAGTGGAGAGCTGATTCTGGTAGCATTCTGTAAATTAGTTGTGTAAGATTTTGTACTTGTGTAACCAAGATTTGAACCCTGATAGCGAGCTTGCAAAATCGGGCATCAAAAGTTTTCCAGTCCTGTCGAGTGACAAACTCCCTGGCATCTCGCAATTGAGTGTCATCCTCTAGAATATCCAACACGCTCTGTGGAGGAGGGGTTGATAAACGAGGAGACAGAGATTGATCCCCTGGGTTTGCACCATCCATCCTTATTGCGACGAGGGTACTCTTCGTGAGAGTATTCGGCCCCATGACATCCACAGGTGGAGCCAATTTGAGGTATTCAAAGTCAAACATGTGTTGATCATCAATTTCTGCACTCATGGAGAATCTATGTTGTGCGAACAAAAGAGAAAATAGTACCTTGGAGTGCAACAAAAACTCATAACCGTATCGACCACAAAGGTAGTTAGCCATGCCAACCTCGCCGGCGGTCGTAAAGAAGGTGAATTTCCAATCTCGGTAGACTTGGCAAAGAGGTGAAATCACCGAGGAACTTCAGCACTAGCTCATAGCAGGTTGCGATAATTAACTGGGTAATTATGTCTTCAACTGAACTGAACGTCCAAGGTCGAAGTTGGATTGTAAATCCCAAGCCACCGCACAATCAACAATTGATTTGGAGCCGAGGACGCATTTGAAAACGCAAATCAATTCATAGTAGCCGATTACGGGATTTGCATCTTATGCAAACGGAACATCAGTCGGAGTTTGCAGCGTGCTCAAAATACTAAATTATTCCAACTGCACAACGAACTGGTGGTCGTTTATCTTCCCAAGGAGCACGAGAACGGAGGAAGGCTTGTCGGCCCTTGTTTATGCCGCCCGGTTGGTGGGAAGAGCCTTCGACTATGGCCAAAACTCAAATCCAATGGCCAAAGGCCATTTTAATGTGAATACTAAAGCTCACACAACGCAGGCAGTGAGCGACATTTGACGAGGATGAAGATGAAGATGGCGGGGCTCGTATAGGCCGACTATGGTCGCAGGGTTCTGGCCTAAGCACTATCTCCGTAGGGCGCTTCTTCCTAGCCCAAGATCTCGTCAAGGCATGCACCATAGCTTTGCGTCCAAAATAGGCAGCTCTCTCGGATTTGGCAAGTAGACTGGCTAAAAACAGCAAGAGGTCCAAAAAAGCAATGGTTCTCACCTAAAGGCACTTTTTTAGATTCACCTGCATGGAGGCACATCGAAACTCAATGGCCAGAGTTTTGGTTGGAGCCACGCCACTTGAGGCTTGGGTTAGCAAGTGATGGTGTCAACCCCTTTGGCACTAAGTCTACTTCATGGAGCACTTGGCATGTGGTGATCATCAACTACAATGTTCCATCATGGGAGACAACCAAGAAGGGAAATATAATTCTTTCCTTGCTTGTGCCAAGGAAGTACAAAGTGTCAAATATTGACGTCTACCTTGAGCCCCTCATCGAGGAGTTATGGAGAGGCATTCCTGTTGTCAATGTCTCACTTGCAAAGGGGGGAAGAGAAGCCATTATGAGGGGAATCCTTAAGTGGACTATGCGCGACTACCCTGGTCTTGGCAAGATTTCTGGTAACCCCCTTTTCCTCTCTCTCTTTCCCTCTCTCTCCCTTTAGTTCACTCCTCTCTCTAACGATATGATATGTATGCAGGGTTGTCTAGGTCGGTGCACAATGCATGTCTTACTTGTAGGCCATTGTTGGTGATTGAGAGGCCCGATGCCTTACGCAAGGTAATCTATCCAAACAACCATCATTTATTACCCCAAGGGCATAGCAAGCACAAGGCTCCAACAAATGGGAAGACCCCTCTGAAGCTCACGATGGCAGATTGGGCAACCACTTGGGAACATCACCACAACAAAAATTCGGCTCCGTGTCCTCCACCAAAAGGTATGTCAAGGTATTCCATATTTTTAAGGCTTCCATATTGGAGGAACTTAAAAAGCCAGCACCTCTTGGATCCCATGTACATATTCAAGAATGTAGCCCAAACACTACGGGACCACATTATTCCCAAGAAGGACTCTTTGGGTGCGAGGGAGGATTTGAGGCTTTTGAAACGTCTCCCCGTCTTTGCTACTCCACGCCGTGCCCCCCATGGAAAGATTGTGCTTCCTTAAGCACCATGGATGCTAGACAAAGAAGAATTAGACAAAGTGAAGGGTACCATTGCTTCTATTTGCACACCAACAGGATACATGAGGTCGCTAAAGGGAGCTTTCACAAAAGAAAATAAGGGTGGAAGCGTACAATTGTATGAGTTGAAGTCCCATGATTGGCACAAGATGCTTCAGGTAATGTCCCTATCCCTATTCTATCTATAGTTTGTGTGTATGACTTTCTCTCACTTTGCTTTCCCCTATTTTACATTGTAGTTCATTCTTCCGGTGAGTATTTGTATATGGTGGGACAAGAAAATCAGGGATGTTATTTTCAAACTTGGAGAGCTAGTAAGGTACATCACAATACTCCATTCAACTAGACCTTTCTTATGTACACAATAATTTCAAACAAGCACTTGATGTATCTTTCTGTGTTTTCTTGCAGATTAGTGTGAGATCCAAGGCCATTGAGGATGCAATATTTCCTCGAGTGGTCCTTCTTAGTCAAATTCACCTCTTGGGTCACATAGTGGAGGATATCCCTATATGTGGAGTAGTGCATGCACGATGGATGTTCTTCTTAAAGAGGTTTCTAAAGACTCTTTTTTGTGACTACAATCTCAACCAAAGGCATGTATGGCCGAAGGGTGGATTGTGCAAGAGGCATTTGTTTATATATCAGAGTATCTAGCACAAGTTGATCCTTCAATGCCTCGCATGCGGTCAGATGAAGAGGAAGATGCAAGGATGACTTCACACTTGCCAAGTGGAAAGGGAAAACTACTTAACATGGATATGAATCCATCTCCAGTGGTCAATAACTTTTGTATTCTCAATGCAAAGATTATGACCAAGTGGGTGGACTTGTGGACAATGGCAACGGCAAGGCATTTGCAAGAGAGAGAAGCATGGAAACAAGCACATGGAGGAAGGAGGGCACCCCCAGTGCCTAGACACCTTGCATATTTCCCATATCTCATTAGTGTAGAGTGGATTCATGAGAGAATGACCGAAGCAAAAGTGCACGAGAAGACATCAGCAACAACAAAGAATGGGAGTATGCACGAGGTTGTGTACCAAAGGTAGAGTATTCATATACCTAAACCATATTGTAAATTTTTGTGTGTGTTGTCTTTAGTTTTAATTTGATAAAAGATATTTTCCTATTTTGTAGTGCATTTCCTTTAACTCTATGTGGTCAAAGGGTCGTCACTTTTGTACATGCCACATTGATGAGCATAGAACCACCATGGATTGTGCCATCATGGGCAACTTTGACATAGACGGTGATGAAGCCAGGTACTGCGGAACTATTGAAAGGATACTAAAGGTTAATTTTAGAACCTTTCATACCTTCACCTTCGAGTGAAAGTGGTTTGCAAATGTGTTTGTACGGCATGAGAATGGCCTCTACATGGTGGACCCTAGTGTGCATCACACGGGGAGGTATGACAATTTAGTTTTACCATGCAATTGTGATCATGTGAGTGGCATATATCTTTTTTATTCTTATTTCTTGTAGCATTAATTATACCAATGTTACTCACTTTGAGCTTATCTTTTATAGGTCATCTATATCTCAACAATCCACCAACCAAAACTTTGGTTTGTAATTCCCGTAACACCTCGGGGAGAACCATTTATTCCACTAATGAAGTGGAGACCATCTTCGATCCACTTCCACCTCCAGCTTTGGATGAGGTAGAGACAGAGGAGAGGGATTTCAATGAATCAAGTCTGGCGGTGGCAGGTCTTAGCGAGGATGATTATCATGATGATGAAGATGATGAGATGGAGGATGAAGAATTTGAAGATGATGAAGCCAACACATCCACAAACGACAATTTCGTTTCTCTCTTTATTGATTTAGGAGCCATGGGCTTAGAATTGGATGATGCCTCATGTAGGGATCTTTTGGAAGACGATTCATAAATATTTTACAGTTGTGAAGTTTTTTGTGTAATCCATTCATCTATCTCGATCTTCCCCCTCTTCCTCTATCTAATTTTGTGAACATGTTCAATTATGGTAATCAAGTGACAATGATTATTTTAGCTGTAATCAAGTGTAATCTTATTATCACCTCCCCCCTCCCCCCCCCTTCTCTCTCTCTCTCCCTCCCTCCCTCTCTCTCTCTCTCTCTCTCTCTCTCTCTCTCTCTCTCTCTCTCTCTCTCTCTCTCTCTCTCTCTCATTCTTTCTTTTTTCTTTTTAAAATTGAAAATTTCATACAATATTTTGTAATTTTTATTGAGATGAGGGAAACACCAAAACTTGAAGGGGGGGGGGGGGGGGGGGAGATGTTTAAGCCAGAATTCTAGGCACACTTAGATATTTTCACTGTGCAAGATGTCGCCTCTTCAAGTCGGTTGATCGTAGATTATGCTCAACATGGTCATGGCTTAAAGATGTGGACATTGTCACCAGATGTAAATCAAAAAGGGCTCCTCCCTAGATGCACGCACATATGCATGCACCGTGTAAGCCTTTAGAATTTTGCATTTTGTTTAGTTACACATGAAGCAAAAAGGGCCTCTCTCTCTAGATTCAATCACCTATGATGTGTTGAGATGTAGAGAGAAAGAGAGAGACGGAACAAGAGACACACCATGTACGCTCCCAATGACTGATTCATATTGAGGACAACATACAAATATATAGGTGAGACCAAGTTGAGTAGAGTGAGCCATATATAGCTTCAACACCCCCACTGAAACAAAGGTCTCTAGCTTTGGATGAAAAAACACTTGGGGAGTTCAAGGGAAAACCCAAGCCCCTATACAATGTGAAAATATGAACTAGCGATGATGATGTGAAAGTGAATTGTGTATCTATGTAAAAATATACAAGTAACTCAGATATCACAATGTGCAAATGTGAAATGTGAATAGTGCATGGTACCTATAGGATTACAATGTGATATGACATAGTTATTACAATAGCAAAGAAGCTAATCTAGAAAGAGTGAGGCCGAAGCAACTCCAAGCTTCGAGTAGAAGATGATAAAACGTGACTCGTTGAGGCCTTTCGTAGGAATGTCTGCAATCATCTGGTCACTTGGAAAATGTTTACCATAATGCTTCCTTTGCGTACTTCATACCTGACATAATGATGATGGACAACAATGTGCTTTGACGTATTATGTTGAACATAGTCTTTTGCAAGACTAATAGCACTTTGTGAAAGGGCATAGGGAGATAGACATGCCAATAACCACCCAACCATACCTATATATAGGCCCTTGGACCTCTGGCTCATAGCTATATATAGCCCCTGTACCGCATGTGTATTCGTTTGCCCTTCGCCAGGGCCGTGCCCTCCTATAGTCCTACCCTTGGCATGACATTACTCCGCCCTTGAAGAAGTGTTGTCATCTGCAAAAACAAAAGTGATAGTATCTTCATAAGATCACTAATGTTTTTCCACAGTGGTATCCCTCATGGATCCAGCTCTTTGTTTGACCGAAACATGGTGCAATAAGATGTTCAACGTAATCAAGAATAACATCCTGATTTTGCACATTGTTGTTCATTTGCAACCATCTTGTGTTACCCGTTTCAATCCAATCATAGTATGTAGACTCCCTTTAGAACGCACATGAGCATGCTAAATGAGTTATCACAAAAAAGATGTACTTGAAAAAGTACCACTTTTCACTTTCCATGAAGGTAACTTGTTGACATAACTGATCAGCCAAGTGGAAGTCCTTGACTTGCTCTCAAATTTCATTAGTAAAAACAACCCCACCATAACTAGTGTTCAAGGTTGAGAACCTGACTTATACATGAAGAGACTAAACCTAGTCGCAAACATGCGTTAATTGATAGTAAGTAAACTCCAAGTAGAGCAGTAAATGCTTTATTAGTTGGAGTGCTTGGAGCTAATGTACGCACTTTGCATATCCTTTAGCCCAAGATGACACTTTGTAATCTGCCTATCCCCTTGGATAACTGACAATACTGTGGTGTGTTTCCCCGATGGTTTACAAACAGTATTCCCATATGACTGGTAAATAGGAATCACAATATCGTATAACATTGTTGAGGAATCAACAATGTCTAGAATAACCATCGTGGTTAACTTGAAAAATCCACAAACACCCAAACCGAGCCATGACCTCTATTGGTGATTAGTAGACCCAAAAGTAATCTCATAGAGATACACATAGAGTGCAAAATGCTTCATAAGCAACAACTTGATGAATACGCATGCTGTTCCAAATCAGCCTTTGCTAAACACTAGGGCCCATAACACCTAGTGTGCATGCATTTTAAGCATAAAGCAGATCTGAACATGTATATCCATGATTATCCTTGCCAATACTTATGGAAAATGTGATGTGTCTAGCACACATTAAAGAGGAATGTAAATAGTTCTAAAAAGAAGATAAATACTTTCAGTTGCAATCATTTTCAAGCCTTGCTAAAACGTCTGAACCATAATAGAAGGTGAAACAGTAATCCCTTCTAGGTACAAACAATGAAACTTTTTCATTAACAACTCATAGCCTTTCTATATGTAAACCATTTGTAATTTTGTTTAGCAGCACTTGTACCTTAACAAGTCATTCTAAGTATCCGACAATGTCTGGCCATCAAAATTTCTCCTGATACGTTGTGTTGAAAATGGTCTAGAAAACAGATTTGACCTAGGGACCTTGTCGTGACACATACTTGAAATAGTGGGCGCAAGTGTCAGTCCCAGAGACTCATATTCGCCACATGTGGAATATGTATCAACTAAGGATGTCTGGAAAAAGAACATACTACAAGTACAAGATGTACTTGTGTGTGGAGGTAACTGCAAAGACTCTATGAAGGGAGTGAGAGGGACCCTCATTAGCCTTGCTCCAGACTAGCTAAACCGAACTCCTTGAGTTCCTAGACCATGTTGCATCCCATGTGACAACATGTGCCAAATAAGCCTTACAAATGGGTCTATAGCTGCATGATGCAAAAAATTATTTTGGACACTACGGCCCTAAAATCTTGGCTCTTACATGACCTTGTCATCTCATTGAAGAGCAAAAAATGGATGACAACATCTTTTATGCATCCTACGTAGAAAAACCAAACCAAAAAACATAAAACCAAATCAGACGCGTACCTGGAGGGTGAACATAGTGTTCACTTATTTGTAGGCATCTGTCCAAATTTCCCGCCTGTAAAGGCCTAGGAACACTAATTGAAAATTAGTAAAATGCAAGTGTTAAGGTTCCAAGAATGGACCATCAACCCTTACTAAGTGATTAATAATCATGCACTGGGTCTTACCCCAATTTGTACTCATATAGGCACTCTTAGTGCTAATAGGAGCTCCACCGAAATTGGACACCCAAAAATCCATAATCGTGGTTTTGTGTGAACAGCCGTGCTATCAAAATGCGGGTTTCATCCATACAAATTGGTAGAGATAAGCCCTTACGAGGTTCACAAATCAAGTTGACGTTCACACATAAAGTGTGTAGCTTGAAAAGAATGCCCTACAATTTGCTAATGGGAAGACTCTTGCTTGTCCATTAGAATCAATGGGTACTCAACAAAGTAGAATTTTTCCATCACTAATGGACTACGAACAGATGGTGTTTAGCCATGCCAAAATAGGTGGTAATAGATGGCTCTTAGGCCTTCCTACTACTACTGGCTCGTAGCCTTTCCTGTTGGCTCATAGCACTTCCTGTTACCATATTGACATAGAAAGATTTCAATAAAATCATTCCTAGTTACACCTTTCCCGCATAGAAGTTGGGTAGAGAGAGAGAGAGAGAGAGAGAGAGAGAGAGAGAGAGAGAGAGAGAGAGAGAGAGAGAGAGAGAGAATGCTGGGCAGAGGAAATCCCCTTATTCTAATGTGTTGTATGTCATTTTTAAATTCTCAAGTGCAGACCAGTGAGAAACCATATTTGTGTCATAACTTATCCTATAAGCATACATCAGTGTAATTGTACCATGCTCTCGTAGAGAGAGGTGTTGGAGATATATATGGCTCACTCTACTCAACTTGGTCTCACCTATATATTTGTATCTTGTCCTCAATATGAATCAGTCTTTGGGAGCGTATATGGTGTGCCTCTTGTCTCGTCTCTCTCTCTCTTTCTCTCTACATCTCAACATGGTATCAGAGTGGTAACGATCACGCACCGATTCAATTCATGGTGACAAAACAGTATGTGTATGTGATTCGTATGTAAGATTCAAAATTGCTACAAATTTTATTTTTGAGCATGCGTTGATTCTTGTTAACTGTGGTTGTTTTGTGTTAAGAAGAATATGATTAGTGTTTCATGTGGTGTTTATTGCTAATCAATCTAATCGCTGATTACGTTTTCTTGTTGATGACACCCTGAACTTTATCTCAATTTTTGGGGGTCTTCTGCTCAAAATTTGGAGAAACAGGAAAAGCTCTATGGAGCGTCGCACAATGGCACTTTTCATCCAAAACTTGTTCGTCTCCTCGAGCTCTTCGATTTGAGTTCTAGGTTTGCGTCAATCGGAGTTCGATTCAATTGAGCTTGACACAGCTTTCTTCGTCGTGCTTCTTCGTGAAGCGTCCGCGATCGTTTTTCTAATTTTGGCGTTAACTTTTTCGAGAAAATTTATCTTTTTTCTATTCGTATTGTGGTCGTCAATTTTGCGTCTCACGCCACTCTATTTTGAGGACTCTTTTATTATTAACGTCTCCTTTTCTCTGATTTTTTTGGGTGATGTCTCTCACATCTTTGGACGTTCCTTGACCATCCTTCTTGAGTTTATCGTTGACAAAATGCAGTCCTCATATTTCTCTCATTCTCAATTGCGGCCTTCACCATATATGGTGTGCAGATTCTGCGATCTTATCTTATACGTCTTCTCGCAACAAGATATGGCTATGACTATTCTCGTCAACGTCTTTCCTTCTTGCCAGCGTTATGCTCCGCCTTTCCAAGGCCAAGGATTTCCAGGCTGGAAAGGAAATATGTTGTTAATTCTTGAAGGCGATGAACTCTTTGATGTTGTTCTTGGAAATCGTGTTTGTCCGCCTCATCCTGTTGATACGGATAATGATAACATGCTTATCACAGAAGGACCTATATTTGAAGATTGGAATGTTGCCTATACGGATTGGCAACGACGTGATAAAGCAGCTCATCGGTATATTCTTTCTGCTCTTACTGATTCCCTTTTGCTTGATATGTATGAACTGCCTACTTCCCACAACGTATGGAAGTACCTTATATGAAAACTTTCAGAAGAAATCTGTTACAGAAATACAAGTTACAATATAAAGTTGGTACTGCCATGACGGGACATATTGAATATTTCAAATCTATTATTAATCAACTTGCTGTTGCCGGTGATCCTGTTCCATAAAAGCAACTGATTACACTTCTCCTTGATATAGTGAAGGACTCTTCTTATGATAACATTGTTACTATTCTCTCTAATAAAGATGGTCTTGATTTCGACCAAGCCTGCATGTCTTTAATTGAATACTCTGAACGTCAAGAACGTTGTAATGCTGGTCACGATACAACTATGATTTCACAAGAGGAGACTGAGTCACAACAGATGGAACGTGCTTTTTATGCTCGAAGGAGTCCATTTCAACGAGGAAACCACAGAGGTGGCCGTCGCGGTAATATTTTCTCTCGTCTCAAATTTCCCAATAAGTAATTTTCTTACTGCAATAGAAATGGCCATACGGAAGATGATTGTTGGGCACGCCAATATGATGAAGAACACAATATTACCATGAAACAACCATGTTTATCTAGAGACTCTTCTTCTTCTTCTTGTGAATATTGTGGATGATCTGATCATCCCACTCATATGTGCTATAAGCGTCGATTCGACACAGTCGTAATAGAGCATATGCTACTGAACATCGAAAAAACATTGTACCAGAAACATATGCTACTGAACATCGAAACAGTCGTAATAAAGCATATGCTACTGAACATCGAAACAACATTGTACCAGAAACAAGCTGCATCCTATGTTCAGTTGCTCCAAACAGAATACTTCATGTACGTGATGGATCACTTGTTATTGTCGATTCTGGTGCTACAAGAAATATGATATATCAGTCTAAGTGGCTCCATAACTATCATCCACTACCAGTTCAACGTGTTTTTTATCTTGCTGATGATACTACTTGTCAAGTAAAGGGTATTGGAGACTTATATCTTGGTACCTTATATTCTTCCACTCGAATTTTGCAAGGAGTATCATATGTACCAGATCTTCAACGTAATCTTCTTTCAGTTTGGATTTGATCATACCAAATGCCGAATTGAGAAAGATGGACAGACTATAGCCACTGCTCCTCAAAACGGTAATTTGTTTGAACTCTGTTTGAACTCTGTCTGAACTCATGATTGCAAAGCATGGCATAACCGTTTTGTTCATGCTGATTTGTCAAAACTCCTTGATCTTCAACGTCGTGATCTTGTTCATGGCATAGATCTTAAAGCCCATCCCCATATGGGAATTTGTGAATTTTGTGCTCTTGGGAAACACAATCGTAAACCCTTTCCTCTTTCAAATACAACTCATTCTCATGACATATTGGATCTTGTTCATACTGATATATGTGGACCTCTACCTTCTTCGAGATCACAATTTCGCTACTTCATTACTTTCATCGATGATTTCTCAAGGTATACGACTGTATTTTTAAAAGACAAAAATCTGAAGCCTTATCTGTTTTCAAACAATTCCACAAGGCTACAGAAGTTCAAACTGGTCGTCACCTTAAGAAGCTTCGTAGTGACAATGGAGGCGAATATGTTTCTCGAGAGTTTGTGAGTTACTATGCTGAAAGTGGAATTCATCATAAACACACTATTCCATATTCACCTCAATAGAACGACGTTGCTGAACGAAAGAATCGCACTATTCTCAATGCTGTAAGATGTATGCTGATTCATTCTAGCTTATCTCGAGCTCATGCTTTCTAGGCTGAAGCTACTTTGACAACAGTATTTATTCAGAATCATCTTCCTACCACTACACCCTCTGGTAAGATACCCATCACAGCATGGACAGGTGACATTCCTTCTGTAGCTCATTCTCGAACCTTTGGATGTATTGCTTATATTCATGCTCCCAAAGAAACACGAACAAAGCTTGATGCTCCTGGTCTTAAAGTTATTTTCATTGGATATTCTCACACTTCCAAAGGCTACAAATTCTATGACCCTTCCTCCAAGAAAGTAATTGTGAATCGTGATGCTACTTTTAACGAACAGCTTATGGGAGGTTCATGGTCCATGGATGATTCTAATGATACTAAATCATTGCTTTAAGCTTTTCTGTTTCTTTCAGATGATGAAACTCTTCCTATAGAGAAACTTTTCTCTTCACAACCTTGTCTTGCGAGCTCTACGAAGAACACTTCTGACAATGGCGGTCAACTTGTCACAAATCAACCTTATGCTAACTTGATTGGATGTCTTCAGTTTGTTGGCATGAACACTCGTCTTGATATTCTGTTTTTTGATAATTATTTTGGACAACATCTTGCACGTCCTTCTCTTAAGCATTGGTCTGCTGCAAAGCATGTATTGAAAGGCACTACAGATTTTTAAAGGCACTACAGATTTTGGTTTAGTCTATCGACGACAACTCACAGCGGATTCTATGCAATCTCTTTCTCCTTTGGGTTACACAGATGCAGACTGGGCAAGCTCACATTTATCTATGCGATCTACTAGTGGAAATTGCTTCTTTATAAATGGTTGTCTTGTTTCTTGGACCATCAAGAAACAACGTTGTGTTGCAGTTTCTACGACTGAGTCAGAATATGTTGCGGCATCACTTGCAGCTCGTGAGTTGATTTGGCTTCAACAAATGCTGGTTGATATTGGTCACTCTCCTCTTTCTAGCACACCCTTGCGGTGTGACAACCAAAGTGCTATTAGTCTTGCAAAAGACTATGTTCAACATAATAAGTCAAAGCACATTGCTGTCCATTATCATTATGTCAGGTATGAAGTACGCAAAGGAACCATTATGGTTGAACACTGTCCAAGTGACCAGATGATTGTTGCAGACATTTTGACCAAAGGCCTCAACGAGTCACGTTTCATCCTCTTGCGCTCGGAGCTTGGAGTTGCTTCGGCCTCACTCTTTCTAGATTAGCTTCTTTGCTATTGTAATAGCTTTGTACATATGACATCGTAATCCTTTAGGTACCATGCACTATGCACACTCCACATTTGTACATTGCGATCTCTGAGTCACCTGAATATTTGTACATAGATGCACAATTCACTTTCACATCATCATCGTTGGTTCATATTTTCACATTGTATAAGGACTTGGGTTTTTCCCTTGAACTCCCGAACGGTTTTTTCATCCAAAGCTAGAGACCTTTGTTTGAGTGGGGGTGTTGGAGCTATATATGAATCACTCTACTCAACTTGGTCTCACCTATATATTTGTATCTTGTCCTCAATATGAATCAGTCTTTGGGAGCGTAGATGGTGTGTATCTTGTCTCGTCTCTCTCTCTTTCTCTCTACATCTCAACAAGAGGTAGCATAGAAGTCACCTCTTGATCCACTTACTTTGTATGTGATCATGACTGTATCAGGGTGCAGATGTATGGCACATTGCCTATGAAAAAATAAAATGTCTGGAAAAGGAACAACTGAGCTTGTCCTTAACAGAGTAGCTAGTGCTATAGCGGAAGCGTATGCAATGATGGGTGTTGGACAACCATCGTACTGGTATGCCATGCATACAAAGCATAAAATAGAAGAATAATCCCCTGGCTTCAATGATTGTCTCAACCATGGGAGCCCTTGTGATACGTGCCTTGCATGATTACAATGGCATGGATACATTACAATGCGTCGTTGCATACTAGGAGCTTATATCCACATAGTGCCAAAGATAGGTGCCATTATCATTGATCGGAAATCAATTGGTAATATCTTGGCACCTAAGAGAATCCGTGCTTCACATGAAGATAGGCAAAGCACTTTGCTTGGTACAATGGCATCTTATGGAGTCTGCCCAAGCACGTTGCTTTGCACAACAGAGAGATCTTTTCCAAAATGAAAAGTGAAACATAGAGAAAAACAAACATAACTTGAAATTGACTAACCTTGTTGCCCACTTATGGTGAGGTTTTTGGTAGTTCGCTTTAAGCGGGCTCATAGCCATATGTGATGCTTGAGTGAGGTAGCTACATCCTCATGTGATTTAAAAACCTGCAGACATCTTGGCAAGTCTCCCTAAGTTTGTATGCTATTAGCATATTCCAAACTGTGGGAACTGCTATGCCAAATGTCAAAAGGGAAGCAGTGTTCCACAAAAGTACTCATGCACTGTTATGGTGTTCATAATGAACAGATACTCTTGCCAATTGACAATGGCCTAACAAGAGAAAGGTAACTTTGTCGAGAATTAAAAAATAATCGACCTTGTCGCGTTGGACAATGTGTTGAAAAATAGAAAAATACATGCAATAGATGTGTCGTGTACCTGCTTGACTTGAGTATGATTGTCCTTGACTACTCATAAACGTCCATGGCATACCATAGCTATCAAGCACATTATTCGCAACGGACTTGGAAGCTTAAAATTACTAGAAAAAGTGTATCTGAGGTGTGCAATAGTGGTTGCATTCACCTGGCCTGTGACTTCATGCTCAACATCCTGCCTTATTGAGCAAGCCTTGCCTGAACTTGCCATGAGTGCTAGGAAACTCTAATTTTGTACTAAAATAAAGGTTTTGAAGATCTTTGAAGATGGTGTCGGGATTGAAATACACATTAAAATGCATGGCATATCATCATAATGTGTATTTGCTATACCAAAGCCTTTCCATGCCACCCGCCCCATGCCTTGCATGCATTCGATTTGTCACATGCGTTGCCGACATCAAAAAATGACTCGTACAAGTCCGCTCTCAATGATGAGAACATGTTGTTGTAGCCACCATGCAACATCTGTCATGGTGCATGACCATCCATAATAAGCTCCTCGTGAATCCAAGTAGACTGGCAACCATGGAGCGTCGCCCTATTGATGCGCAAATCATGCTCGGGTGGTTAAGAGCTATTGTCACCAACCCACAATTTTCAGATAATCAAAAAATTTCTATCGTAGTGTTAATGGCCTGCGATCTGTGTTGGCTTTGTGTATTGCCATCGGCTTGTACCTCTTGGCAAGACCTTGAGGGCTTGTGTAGATAGTGTAGATATGGAGTGGGGTGGGAAAGCCTCCTTGGAAAGGGGATGCCCAAATTCTCCAAGCCCCAAAGGGCGCCCAAATTTGAAACCATAATGAAAAAAAAACATGGCGGTGACGATGGCAGGGGTGCACCGAGAAGAAAACAGGCACACTGGGTCCCATCCGTGGCGAACCGGGTCTCTACCCTGTGCCGAAAGCCACTGGCTGGGGCCTCACAACCCTGACGAGCCCAACCCCCATTATTTTTCATGCACCTCGACCTGCCTATCTCCTCGGCAGTAGTGGCCCTGCACACGAGCCTTGCACACGGTCTTCGACCCCATGATATTCTTGCTTAGCCGGTTTGCACACCACGTTCCGAGTCCGGTGCTTGAGCCCATCAGGAAGATCCCCATATAAGGGGTTAATCATGCAGCTCGGCTGGCCCCTCCTTGCATGTCCTCCTGAAAAATGAGAGAGAGAGAGAGAGAGAGAGAGAGAGAGAGAGAGAGAGAGAGAGAGAGAGAGAGAGAGAGAGAGAGAGAGAGAGAGAGAGAGAGAGAGAGAGAGAGCTCATGAAGCCACCATGCACCTAGCATGCAAGGTCTTTCCCCCCTCTTCCATAGCTCTTCCCTCCCCTGAGCTCTGATACTAGTGAAAGGGCATAGGGAGATAGACATGTCAATAACCACCCAACCATACCTATATATAGCCCTTGTACCGCATGTGTATCCATCTGCCCTTGGCCAGGGCCGTGCCCTCCTATAGTCCTACCCTTGGCATGGCACTTTGATTGTCACACCGCAAGGCTGTGCTAGAAAGAGGAGAGTGACCAATATCAACCAGCATTTGTCGAAGCCAGATCAACTCTCGAGCTGCAAGTGATGCCGCAACATATTGTGATTCAGTTGTAGAAACTACAACACAACATTGTTTCTTGCTGGTCCAAGAAACAAGACAACCATTTATAAAGAAGAAATTTCCACTAGTAGATCGCATAGATAAATGTGAGCTTGCCCAGTCTACATTTTTGTAACCCAAAAGAGAAAGAGATTGCATAGAATCCAATGTGAGTTGTCGTCGATAGACTAAACCAAAATCTATAGTGCCTTTCAAGTATTTCAATACATGCTTTGCTGCAGACCAATGCTTAAGAGAAGGACGTGCAAGATGTTGTCCAAGATAATTAGCAACAAACAGAATATTAGGACGAGTATTCATGCCAGCAAACTAAAGACATCCAATCAAGTTAACATAAGGTTGATTTGTGACAAGTTGATCGCCATTGTCAGAAGTGTTCTTTGTAGAGCTCGCAAGACAAGGTCTGTTGGCCGAATGTGCAGATTCCATATCAAATTTTTGAATAGTATTTGCAATAAACTTTGACTGTTGAAGGAATAAAATACCTTTTTTATGGTTTGGCTGGATTTGAATGCCAAGACACGAGTGAATCTCTCCAAGATCCACCATATCAAATGCAGAAGACAATAACTTTTTCACTTGCTAAAGAAATCCCAAATCATTGGAAACAAAGATGGTATCATCCACATAAAGAGCAAGAATCACAAAATTGCTACCTTGGTGTTTTATGTATAAGTTGGGGTCTGAAGAGCAAGAGATTAATCATTTAGAGGTGAGAAAAAGATCAAATTTTGTATACTAGGCTCACGAAGTTTGTTTGAGACCATATAGTGTCTTATGGAGTTGAGTAACAAGGTCTTCTTTACCTAGAATAACAAACCCTTCTAGTTGTTCCATATAAATTTTCTCTTCCAAGTCATCATTAAGAAAAGCAGTTCACTCATCCATTTGATGAGCTTCTAAATCAAATTGAACAGCAAATGCCAATAAAACTCGAACACTTGTAATGCAAAAAACTGGTGAAAAGGTATCTTGATAATCAATACCAGCTACTTGGGAGTAACCTTTTGCAACTAAATGTACCTTGAACTTGTCAAAAGACCCATCTGCTTTTCCTTTTGTCTTATACACCCACTTACACTTAATAGTTGTACGACCAGGAGGTAGTTCAATTAGTATCCATTTACCTTTATAGATAAGAGAATCGTACTCTGCTTCCATAGAATCTTGCCATTGATCCTTTTGTGGTGAAAAGATAGCTTTATCATAAGTAATAGGATCTTCAAAAATAGAGAAAGCATTATCAACAATATCGTCATCATAAACATGACATGAGCCATGTTTAAAATCAATATGCAGATCAACAAAAATATCAATATCATCATTAGCAACATTCGGAATGGATGGCTGTGAAGAGGAAAGTTGCTCTATAGGAAGAGTTTCAACATCTGAAAGAAATGAAAAAGCCTGAAGCAATGACTTAGTATCATCAGAATCATCCATGGACCATGAGCCTCCAATAAGTTGTTCGTTAAAAGTAGCATCACGATTCATAATTACTTTCTTGGAGGAAGGGTCATAGAATTTGTAGCCTTTGGAAGTATCAGAATATCCAATAAAAAAAACTTTAAGGTCAGGAGCATCAAGTTTTGTTCGTGTTTCTTTGGGAACATGAATATAAGCAATACATTTAAAGGTTCGAAAATGAGATACAATAAGAATGTAACTTGCCCATGCTATGATGGGTATCTTACCAGAGGGTACAGTAGTAGGAAGATGATTCTAAATAAATACTGCTGTCAAAGTAGCTTCAGCCCAGAAAACACGAAATAAAACAAAGTGAATCAGCATACACCTTACAACATTGAGAATAGTGCGATTCTTTCGTTCAACAACGCCGTTTTGTTGAGATGAATATAGAATAGTGTGTTCATGATGAATTCCACTTTCACAGCACAGTAACTCACAAACTCTCAAGAAACATATTCGCCTCCATTGTCACTACAAAGCTTCTTAAGGCGACAACCAATTTGAAGTTTCGCAGCCTTGTGGAATTGTTTCAAAATAAATAAGGCCTCATATTTTTGTCTAAGTGAAAATACAGTCGTATACCGTGAGAAATCATCAATGAAAGTAATGAAGTAGCGATATTGTGATCTTGATGAAGGTAGAAGTCCACATAGATCAGTATGAACAAGATCTAATATGTCATAAGAATGAGTTGTATTTGAAAGAGGAAAGGGTTTATGATTATGTTTCCCAAGAGCACAAAACTCACAAATTCCCATATGGGGATGAGCTTTAAGATCCATGCCATGAACAAGATCATGACGTTGAAGATCAAGGAGTATTGAGAAATCAACATGAACAAAACGGTGATGCCATACTTTGCAATCATGATCACCTGGAGCAGTGAAAACATTTGCTATAGCATCATTGAGAGAGAGTTCAAACAAATTACAAGTTTTGAGGAGTAGTGGCTATAGTCTGTCCATCTTTCTTAATTCGGCATTTGGTATGATCAAATCCAACAAAGAGACCAAGATCAACAAGTTTAGCAAAACTAAAAGAAGATTACGTTGAAGATTTGGTACATGTAATACTCCTCACAAAATTCAAGTGGAAGAAGATAAGATACCAAGATATAAATCTCCAATACCCTTTACTTGACAAGTCGTATCATCAGCAAGATAAACAACATGTTGAACTGGTAGTGTGGATGATAGTTATGGAGCCACTTTAATTGATATGTCATATTTCCTGTAGCACCAGAATCGATAATAAAAAGTGATCCATCACGTACATGAAGTATTCTATCTGTAGCAACTGAACATAGGACGCTGCTTGTTTCTGGTACAATATTGTTTCGATGTTCACTAGTATATGCTCTATTACGATCTGTGTCGAATCGACGCTTATAGCACATATGAGTGGAATGATCAGATCGTCCACAATATTCACAAGAAGAAGAAGAAGAGTCTCTATATAAACGTGGTTGTTTTCTGATAATACTGTGCTCTTCATCATATTGACATGTCCAACAATCATCTTCAGTATGGCCATTTCTGTTATAGTAAGAATATTTCTTATAATTAGGAAATGCGAGACGAGAGAAAATATTACCGCGATGGCCACCTCTGCGGTTTCCTTGTTGAAACGGACGTCTTCGAGCATAAAAAGCACGTTCCATCTTTTGTGCCTCAGTCTCCTCTTGTGAAATCATAACCGTATCATGATCAACATTACGTCGTTGTTGACGTTGAGAGTATTCAATTAAAGACATGCAGGCTTGGTCGAAATCAAGACCATTTTTATTAGAGAGAATAGTAACAATGTTATCATAAGAAGAGTCCTTCACAGTATCAAGGAGAAGTGTAATCAGTTGTTTTTGTGGAACAGGATCACTGGCAGCAACAAGTTGATTAATAATAGATTTGAATGACTCAATATGTCCCGTCATGGCAGTACCAGCTTTATATTGTAACTTGTTAAGAAACCCTCTCAAATAAAGTATTTCTGTAACAAATTTCTTCTGAAGGTTTGTAATAAGGTATTTCTATACGTCGTGGGAAGTAGGCAGTTCATACATATAAAGCAAAAGGGAATCAGTAAGAGAAAAAAGAATATACAAACGAGCTGCTTTATCACGTCGTTGCCAATCCGTATACGTAACACTCGAATCTTCAAATATAGGTCCTTCAGTGATAAGCACGTTATCATGATCCGTATCAACAGGTTGAGGTGGACAAACACGATTTTCAAGGACAACATCAAAGATTTCATCGCCTTCAAGAATTAACAACATCTTTGCTTTCCAGCCTGAAAATCCTTGGCCTCGGAAAGGAGGAACAGAACGTTGGCCAGAAAGAAAACCGTTGACAAGAATAGTCATAGCCATATCTGGTTGCGAGAAGATGTATAAGATAAAATCGCAAAATCTGCACACCATATATGAGGCTGCAATTGAGAATGAGAAAAATATGACGACTGTGTTCTGTCAAGATAAACGCAAGAAGGATGCTCAATAAACGTCCAAAGATGTGAAAGACGTCACCCAAAAAAGCAAAGAAAAGACGTTAATAATAAAAGAGTCCTCAAAATAGAGTGACGTGAAACGTAAAATTCACGGCCACAATATGAATAGCAAAAAGCTAAATTTGCTCAAAAAAATTGACACCAAAAATTAAAAAAAATGATCGCAGACGCTTCACGAAGACGTAGGAGGACGAAAGCTGCGTCAAGCTGAATTGCAGTAAAAACAACATAATTTTCTGCTACGAACTCCGATTGACACAAACCTAAAACTCAAATCAAAGAGCTCAAGGAGACGAACAAGTTTTGGATGAAACATGTCATCGCGCGTTTCTCATTTCTCCAAATTTTGAGCAGAAACCCCCCGAAAATTGAGACAAAGTTCAGAGTGTCAAAAAATAAATTAACAAGAAAACATAATCAACGATTCATTATGTTGATTAATAATTAACACCACAGAAAACATTAATCATATTCTTCTTAACAAAAAACAACCACAGATAATAAGAATCAATCTTTCAAAAATAAAATTTGTAGCAATTTTAAATCTTATATGCGAATCACATACACATGCTTTTTTGTCACCATGAATTGAATCGACGCGTGATTATTATCTCTCTGATACCATGTTGAGATGTAGAGAGAAAGAGAGAGATGAGACAAAAGACACACCATGTACGCTCCCAAATACTGAGTCATATTGAGAACAAAATACAAATATATAAGTGAAACCAAATTGAGCAAAGTGAACCATATATAGCTCCAACATGATGCACCTTGAAGGCCTCTCACATTGTGTAGGACAGTGAAAAGGCTCATACAAACACACAAACCTCACACTCTTTCTAGTAGCCGAAGATACACATTCGCAAGCTCTTTTAGAAAAAAACCCTTCCATCAAAAGGGGCTCCCACTCCTAGAAACACAAAGATGGGAGTCTCTCTCTCTCTCTCTCTCTCTCTCTCTCTCTCCTCTTTACACTCAAAAGTCCAATCCCTTATAAACTAGAACAGAGATTTCTGTAATGAAAAACGCTGGAACAACAATTCCTATACACACGCTATGACCCCCCAGACGAGAATCAAGATGTTCTGAAGTGGCCCTTCGACCGTCTTCCTTATCAACTGAGTCTTCACCCAATTTGGTTGCTCTTCAACTGTCACTCGGTCCCCTTCTGTAGAGCTGCCCACAAAAACCTCTAATGAGCTGCCCCTCGACTGGTCCTCACCTCAGCCCTTGTACTCTCGGTCTACTGCCTCCGGCCCGGTCCTCTTCTTGGGTGATGGCCCAAGGCCCCTAAACCTCTTGAGGCACTACTTTCCTCCCTTCTCATGACTCTCCACCACGGTGTTGTAGGAGATGGCGCCCGTCAACCTCAAGTCAACTATGGCCCCCTGCTGCAGTATTCTCCTCGGCTCACTCTTTCCATTATTTGGCGCCATTAGAGCTTGATGAAATTGCCTACTTTCTCCTCTTGGCTCTGCCTGCACCAGGCTCGACTCACTCTCTTCTCATCACCAGGTGGTCGCCCCTCATCACCCAAAACTGTGAGCCCTTTTTGTGATGGAAGCCATCGTCTATTGCATTCCTCCACACCTCCATCATGACTTGTTGCCGGCTGCCTCTCTTTCTCTTTCAACCTTCGCAATCTGGGTTACCATGCTGAGAAGGATATTCTCGAAGCCACTCGGGGCAAGAGAAAGGGGAGGACCCGCACTGCAGATGGGAATTCGACGAGGGAGCTCGCCATTGGGGAGAGAGAGAGAGAGAGAGAGAGAGAGAGAGGGTCGGACAGGAGGAGACCGGTGCTCTGAATGGTGTGCTGCAGGGCGGCAAGCTTGAAGGGAGGAAAACGACAAGTTCAGAGGCAGATTGAGGAGGAAAGCAGCTTTTGAGGATAACATCGGGGCAGCTCGAGGCTATTTGGGGAGGGCTGAGAAGCCAAACAGGGAGGAAGATCTCTCGAACAGCTTGCAAAGGACAGTATGCTCGCCCTCCCCCGCGCCCCTTCCGGCTCATGGGCACCCATGATTCCAGACCATTGAAAAGCTTTTAAATTTGAAAATTAATATCTTTTAGGTTAGAGCCCGTTCCTGCAAACAAGAGCTTTGACACTTGAAGGTTGAAACCTCGACACTCACTCTCCCAATTGCTCTTGAGCGGCTTCCTTCTACAACTTTATAGTGCCTTGCAATATTTTCACCAGCGGCTATCTCGAGATGATTGAAATTTCTTCTCTAGTGTAGCCTTTTATTTGTTTGTCCTTCGGGTTGCCGCATACCTTAAATAGTGGTTACTCTTCACACTTGCTCAACTCTCTAGAGATTATCCGGTCGTAGTGTCGACTTTATCTTTCAAAAAAAATTGATCATAGATTGGACCATCACTAATGACCTCAACCCTTGCAACTTTAACACTATTTCATCTTGAATCAGCTCTAGCACTAGCATAGACATACCTTTTGTGCTTGAAGATAGAATTGCTCTAGCACTAGCATAGACATACCTTTTGTGCTTGAAGATAGAATTGCCCGCCTCAGGAATGCTGGTTAAGGGAAATCCGGAATGCATCAACGTTACCGTGGGCGATATGTATTACCAAATGTGGCATATCTACCAAAGCTAGAAAAAAAAGGATGAGCTCCATGCCTAGAATGTGATCTCTTGGAGTGGGTTGAAGCTCTAGACTAGTTTCACAAGATGAAAATCAAAGTGCCCCTTTCTGGATGTAATCACCTCTACAATATGCACCTTGAATTCTTGTGAGAGTATTCATGTTGATGAGGTTGCTAGTCAATGACTATTGGGTGGTACTTTTATAGAAACTTTGACTAACAAATTATTAGCTTGCAATAGTATTGCTTGAGATGATTTTTCCATGTTTTTATTCCAAAGTGTTTGCATTCAATTTGGACCTACTTGTTTCTTAGGCAAACAAGGTGAAGAGACACGAAGGCCTGCTATATTAAGGGGGGACGAGGGAGAGTAAGTTTAAATAAGTGCTTACAATCATATGTAATTTTTGTTTTGTTCTAATATAAAATTGTATCGTCTATTTTAAAAGTGGCTCGACTAAAATAAAATACATTAATCAAAAGACGCCTTCAAGATTCCTTCTGCCCTCATCGACTAGCTCTCACCTCTTGCTTTTGTCGCAAAAACCTTCTCCCACCTGTGTGTTGCCCTTCCCTATCTCTCAACGGGTCCCTGCAAGTCTGCAAATCCGCCTTCCCTTGCGAGCTTGTATAAGCTTCGAATTCCCCTGCCATTCATGGATTTGCACCTATGGAGCAGTCCCCCTACGTCATCTCCACTATGCCTACGTTGCGGAAGGACGCAAGAGCTAGAGTGCGAGAGAGAGAGAGAGAGAGAGAGAGAGAGAGAGAGAGAGAGAGAGATCCATAAGTGGGAGGCATGGCCTCCATGTGGCATGCCTCCCCATTCTCACTCCTCTACTCTAAATCTCCTCACGAATTTTCTCGTAATCTCCACTAATGGACCCCTTTTTAATTTTCTTCTAGCCGGTACCCCCTACTCACAAATGGCTTATATATATTACGAAGGGCCCCACTTAAATAATAAGGTAAAATGTGCACATTGCATATCAACATTTTGAAACAAAATAAATTAAGAAGGAAGTAAAATAAAAAGATACATTAAAAATTAAAACAAAAGAATATTTTAATTCTTTCGAATTATAAGTTACGATAGATTTTATAAGTATAAAAAATAGTAAAATAATTTAGTAAAATGATTTTTTTTAAAATGATCCTTAAATGAAAGGACCCTTTATCAATATCTCACATAGTGTTTCTTTTCGCGTAAGCGACGAGTTTCCTCCTTATATAGATGCAAACTAGAAATATTAGTAGAAGGTTCCAAAATTGCAAGATGTTTGAACTATTTTTTGGTATATTTTATCGTTTTTTCTTTCCCTTTACCATCCTTTGCAACCGGATAATCTTGATTTTCAACTAGCTCAAGGCTAAACTTAGGCACACATTTTTCGAACACTGGTCCTCACATCATGAGATCAAACTCGATCCTATGGATATATTGTTTAATCTTTTGTTCTCTAAAGTCTTTTTCAAGCATGCCAAAACAAGGTGAGGCCTCTAAGTTAAGGCCACAATGAGATTTATGGAGAGTAAGTTTATGAGGGGCTACAATCACATGTAATTTTTGTTGAGTTTTTTAATATAAAATTATATTATCCATTATACAAAGGCTCCACTTATATAATACAGTAAAAGGTGCACATTGAACATTATCATTAATTAATATATATATTATTATTATTATTTGGTATACATACATTATATTATCCATTATACATAAATTATACATACATAATCACAAAGGGTTTATATATTAAGAAAAGCCCCACTTAAATAATGAGGTGAAAGGTGCACATTGCACATCATTATTTGAAAACAAAATAAAAATAAAAAGATACATTGAAACACCAAACAAAATTATATTATGATATTTTTATAAAAAAGATAGATTTAATAAACATAGAAAATAATAAGATAATTTAATTAAATAAATCTTTGTGAAGTCCTCTTTACAATCAAAATATTACAAAAACATTATTGAATGGGATCACACAGTACACTATGAATACTAGTCTTTTTCAACATACAAAGAAAATGAATATATCTTTGGGAAATAGCATTTGAAAGGGACAATATTTCTTTCTCTTAAAGACTTTTAAGCTCTCTTGAGGACACATGTCTCAGAAATAGATTTGAATAACCTTCACCCATATGATACTAAGGCCTTTAGCAGGCCAAAAAGGCATACCAATTTTAGATTTTGGCTTTCCTTGGTACCGCTGAGGCTTAAGGTGGCTCCAAATGCTTCTAGCTATTTTTTTTCCTCTCTTCTCTTGACTATTAAACATTAGCCACTACAACATTTGACAAGGTGTATGTGTGTGTATGATAGATGGATTTTATTATCGTCCTCAGATGTCGAATAGGAGCTATGGGACCAAAGTTACATGTAATGTAGTATGTGTATGGATGATGAGTTACTCTCGATGCTCCAAAATTGTGGTGATGAGGGTCGGAATGGAGAGCCCACAATGTGGCTGGGAGAGGAAAGTGTGTAGGTTAAGTCATGGCTGAAAATGTGAGAGAAGCAAGTTCCAATCTGGCCAAAAGTTGAGCACTCTAGTAGTGTGTTGTACTCAGACTCTCGAACTTGCAGTGAGCATAACGTGCAAAGTCGATTGGACTAAACTCCATTGCCCTAACGCCATGTCTCGCATCGAAGGGAATGGGAGCTAAGCCGAATGGCTGCGATAGTGCGTATCATCGACAAGGGGATAGGTTCAAGCATGTAGGTGTGAGTACGGTTTTTTCTTTTAGCGAGAAGAACATGGTTTTGTAGCTGGGGGCAATATGGGTGGTGTAATGTATGAAGCATGACCCACCGGATTTCTCCCAAGCTGTAATACATTGGAGTTGTAGAAAAGCTTCATTCATCACTTGGGAGTCAATTGAAGCATCATGTAGCAAGTGTAATGCTTCCCATCTCCCAAACCAATTATTTATGTCTTGCATCTCATGCTTTTATGCGTTCTTTGAAATTTTTTGCTTGATTCCGATGAAATTATAGGAAGTCGATGTGAGGGGTTTTGACCCCAGGGGATTCGCTCTGTATACAACATGGGTCGCCACACCTGTGAGCGGAAAACTTTGATCAAACCCCTATATACAACTCATATTAGGGAATATAACCCCCCTTTTTATGTTTATATGACAATCAATGAAGAAAACTATCATACCCCCATCTTACATATAAAATTTAGGTCTCACATGATCTAATTGAGTAGAACTAGTCAAAGATTTTGTCTAGCATAGTGATTGGAAACGTACTAAGGAACCACTTCTGTTGATAATTAGATGTACCCTCAATGTGTCTTAGTTTTACTTTCAAACTATGTGCCCGATCAGCGTGCACTCTGGCTCCTCATCCAATTTTGACCCATCTGAATATGGTGTAAATCAACCCTTGACCTGCTCCAAATCAACCCTTATCTATGACCAGAATGATACAAAATTTGATATGTGACTTGATAAAAAACTTTCCCAAAACTCATTCGAGTTCTAGTGCACACCGGTGACCAATCATTACAAGTAATCAACCCCGGTAAGTTTTCAGACCCCCCATAAATATGATAACCCCCCTCCCTTATTTTTAAGCTTGGGAAATAAATTATTAGGGGCCCATCCCTTCATAAACAAGAACTTGTGTCACCAATGCATCAAAAAGGTACTTCTTGAGAACCCAACACTTGATGTTTCCTGCATTACAAATCCATTGGTTCCACTCCACAAAGATACACCATTGGCAATGAGCATACCCGTGCTATTACACATGTGTAAAAGTAACTTCTCATAGTGATCCCGATCTTTCTCATCCATTGAAGTACGATCATACGAGTGAGATTCCTCCAACTCCCCATGAAATGTGTTGCATATCAAATTGTTGAGTATCATGTTGCAATGTTTTTGTGCGATTATTCATAACTCCAAATACAATAACATCACCTTCGGTTTTGAAATAAGCAATGTCCTCTTCTAAATAAAAAATGACTGATCTCTATCCATGAAAGCATAAAAGGAAAAATGATGAGGAATATTGCAACCAGCTACAAAAATGGGTGCTCTTTTGGGTGTCATAATTTTCATACATACATAACGTTTGTACTTGTTATCATTCACAATTGATACAAAATCTTCCAATCCTTTCTTAGCCATACATGATACCCCTCCTTGCCCTTTTCATTGCGCTTTTGACCACATGAATGAATGTACATTATAATCCTCCAAGGCGTTTATTCTTAATTTGTGTATCATGCTTCCAAGTTTCAACAATAAGTACAACATCATCTTTGCTTGTTATTTCATCAATGTCCATTGCAATTCCAAAATCATATTCTCAATTGTAACTCGGCCTCATGGGTCACGCATCCCTATTTTCTCGAGGAACGTGCCTCCTCCTTGGGCACATTTTCTTTGTAGGAGATGTCCTTGGTTTTCTTATTATTTTCCTCATATGCCTTACACTACATATTTTGTTGCTTAATAGTACGATCTTCACATACAAAGCATTTTGTATTCCTCAAATAGATACAACTATTATCAAGGATAATCTTTCGTTTGGTCTCATTTGGCATGGTGTATATGATTGGTCTTCTCCCGAGCGAGGATCTCATTGCTTACCCACTCTATGTGCTCCATAGACCATAACTCCGGACATGCCAAAGTGGATTTTAAAGAAATATTCAATAACAATGGCAAGAGAAGAAGGCATCTCTAACTTCTCTTTGGGAATTCCACGAATAACAATGTTCTTGGAATGTCGCTCCCGTTTCTTCAAGTCTTCCATATCCACATTCTCAACGTTATTTGTTTGAACCATAGCTTGCATGAGGGAGGAATTAGGAACCACATTGCTACCACATACATCAACCCAATATTTGTTTGTGCTTACATTTTTCATGTCGCATACATCCCAGCTCATGGTGTCAAATTTATCTTCTTTCAATACATGGTCATGCTCTACTTTGAGCTCCTTCAAAGCATTCAAGTCCACAAGAGAACATTTATATTTCTTGACTTCCTCTTCAAGTTGCATCAAACGTGTTGTTTGCATCTCACGTGTCCTCTTGAGATTCTCATTCTCAACCACAAGAACCCTTAACGTGCCATTCTCCATTGCCAGTGCCTGTAAGTCTTCACCTTGTTTGTTTATGGTCTCGCACAAAGATACCAAGTATGCCATCATCATGGTTTTTGATGTCGTTGGTTGAGTGGTTGTGTTGATATCTCCACACTTAGGAGATTTTGGATCATTTTCTATAATGGTTGTGGACCTTGTTGAAGAAGAAGAACCCTTGCGAGTGCCGGAAGACATTGTATGTAAAATAAGAGATGAGAGTCAACTTTCCTGAACCTGTTCACTTCTGAAATGCTATTATAGAAATGCCTTCCATAACTCTAAAAATTTCTACCTTCACAACAATGCGTAGAGAGCGTCGTTCTCTTTGATTGAGGTTATAGATCACCCAAATCGGAGTTTGGATGAAGAAGTTACGATCAAAAGAGTGAACTACCGTCTACTAGGTCAAAAAATGGCTGCACTAGAAATAGAGAGAGAGAGAGAGAGAGAGAGAGAGAGAGAGAGAGAGAGAGAGAGAGAGAGAGAGAGAGAGAGAGAGAGATCTCGGGGGGTTCACCCCTCCAGTACTCCCTATATAACGTGCATTTGTGGGGTATTAAAAAAACCCCTCTTTTAACATATCTGAATGAATAAAATGACCCCTTATTTTAGGAATATTTTCTAGAATTGAATATAAAAACCCCTTATTTTAATGTATCTGTGTTAAATTGCCTAGAAATTTTGCATTTTAAAACCCATCCTTTCGAACTCACGTTATACATTAACATGATTACATAGTGCATCCCCCGAGAGAGAGAGAGAGAGAGAGAGAGAGAGAGAGAGAGAGAGAGAGAGAGAGGGAGAGAGAGAGAGAGCTAAAAATAGTAATCAACTTTCTATTTTGAAAAATTATATGAGCCTCAAAAGTACCACTCCTTGCAACGGAGGCAATGCCAACAAGTTCAATGGCCTTGTTTTTTGCCTGAAAAAGGCCAGGGGTGGTGGAGAAACAATACAATTTCTGAGCCATTGATGCAGAGTTGTGGATGGTGGACATGTGTCTTCTTGTGTTGAAAATGAAAGCGTTTGAAAGATTATATTTTCTTTTTAGATTATGAATGAGTCTTTTCATCACTGCAATTTGGTCCTTCATTAAAAGCTCTCTTGATTTCTTCTATTCTTTTTGTTTTTGTTTATTTGGACCGCTTAAAAAAGATGTCCATTCATGGAAGTTTGATCCCATGATGTGAAATATTGCAAAATTTTCATTTGTGAAAGAATCTTTTTATTTAAGTAACCTCCTAAAAGACATTTCATGAGATTGTTTTTTTATTTCTTATGCATATTACACCTATATGTTAATTTTTTTCTTAAATCAATGATTTTTAAGAAGAAAAAAAAATTACATATATCTCTGTCACACTTTGTTAACCTCTTTCTCTCTCTCTCTCTCTCTCTCACACACACACACACACATACACACACAATTCATCTCCTAAAATACATTAACTATAGAGTGACATGGTCATGGCATAGATGATTGTCATAGTGAGTTGGTTGTACATCGTACGAAACAAACAGGCAAAGTTAGCAAGTGACAAAGGCCCTCAAAGTTTCAAAATATTATCTTCTCAAATGCACTGACTAGTGAATGTAGCATGATATGGGTCACGGGATATGGCTATGTCCAAGATCACTCATATAATGCATTGTTTACAACAAGGTGAAGTCTTCACATGGGCCTTCAAAAGGCAAAAAAGTGACTATTGAGGGTTCACGAGAGTTCAATTTTTTTAAAAAAAGGTTAAAACTCACATGCTAATAATCTGTGAGAGAGAGAGAGAGAGAGAGAGAGAGAGAGAGAGAGAGAAGTGTTTAAATGAAATATTTTAATTAGCCCTTCATGTAGGGGTAGATTTACAAAATTTAAGCTATTAATTGCTATTTATGATTAAAAGTGCACAGACTTTATCCATAACAATTAAGGTACAAAAACCAGAAATGGTTAATTATAATTTTAATTGAAAAGTCACTTAGAAAGCTTAGAAATACACATTTAAAAAGACTTTGAGCTATTAATTGTTTGTGTATGCATTTTCAGAGAACCTCTTAAAAAGGGATCTAAAAGCATGTCTCCTTACAATACATCTTGCTCCATCTCATCTGCCATGGAGGGAGATTGGAGCCTTAAAGAATCATGCATGTCACTATATAAAAGTACTCTTTCACAAAAAATCATTCAAATATATTGAAGATATTTTTTTCATAACTAGTTAATGTATTTGACGAGACGACTTTGGTGAAGAGAGAGAGATTTAAAAATCTACTTTAGAAGGATGTTTGGTTTCACATTTACAATATAAAACTACCAACGTCCAACCTTCAAACCATGGAGGGAGATTGGAGCTTTAAGAATCATGCATGTCACTATATAAAAGTACTCTTTCACAAAAAATCATTCAAATATATTGAAGATATTTTTTTCATAACTAGTTAATGTATTTGACGAGACAACTTTGGTGAAGAGAGAGAGATTTAAAAATATACTTTAGAAGGATGTTTGGTTTCACATTTACAATATAAAACTACCAACGTCCAACCTTCGAACCATCCAACAAATCATATAGTCGCAATTGTGAATTTGGCAATATTTTGTTTTTTGCAATATGAAATGAAAATTTCGCATTAACTCATTTTTGGCATGCACAAGGGGCATTGCCTTATTTTGCCTCACTTTTCTTGCCTTGACTAAAATGAGCTTTGTATTTTTATGGTTCTTATTAGATACAATAAAAAATCAAAACCCTTCACCAAATGTCTTAATTTCAAAGTGAGTAAGTTTGCACAATTTTGAACCCATTTGTTTGGATAGTAAGGTACAGAGATGCCTTGAGGGCTTTGAGGAGAAAATGGGAGGAAATGACACGTGCACGAGCGAGAGAGAGAGAGAGAGAGAGAGAGAGAGAGAGAGAGAGAGAGAGAGAGAGAGAGAGAGGGGTGACGCGTGTCATGGCCAAGACCGACAGAGACAAAGAAGATTTTTTGGCTATCGCGGTCATCTCAATTTTGTGTATCAAGACCAAGGTGGATAGAGACAGAGAGTTTATTTTGCTATCGAAGTTATCTAGATCTAGGGGGTCATTGGCAATGGTGCTTCATCAACAATTTCTAGTGGCTTTGTAAGGATATGATGCTAGGCATCCTGATTAGGTACAAACTCTGCTTTGTGGTGGAAGAAACAGAGAGCCTTTGCGGGTTTGAGGGCGTGGTTGAGAGCCATGGCCCAATCTAAGGGCACAGCTAGAGAGATAATTGATATGTACGAGCATGATGGTGAAAACACAGAGAGAAACCGTCTGTGTGAAGGCGATGGGTGGTGAAGATGGAGATAGGGAGGTGGCAAAGCTCCATGTGGATGAGGCAGGGGGAGGGTTCTTTTCCTTAAGGATTCAAAGATTTAGATAGAATCTGAGAAATGAATGTGTTTTTGGGTTTTTGGACTGAGTAGCTAGAACAAATGTAGATTTGTAGTTTTCTAAAGGGATTAGGTCTCCACAATCTGGAAAAATACAAACTCCATCTAAAATGAAAAAGTGAAGGGTGTAGAAAATGAAAAGATTCTTGCATTTGGGAAATCAGAAGGCTTTTATTCTATATAAAGGGGTGGCCTAGCCTATATGAAATGTGCCATACTTTTGTGGAATTTAGTTAATTCTAAAATGATTAATGGTACATAACAAAGAATCAAAAAGTCACTAAAAATTTATTATATTCAAACTTCAAATCTATTACCATATACATGTGGTAGTGATGTGTGTGAAAACACTAGGGCCGCCGGGGAATTTTTTACCTCTTTAGGAGGTTTTTTCCCACGTGCATTGTATATATGCCCATCACTCTAGGGCTATCCATCTTTCCATTGCACACTAAGTAAAACACTCTCTATTGTGTGCCTTGAGCTTCCTTCATCTTCTCCAAGCTATGTGCATTTCTCTGCAACCCTAATTCCAACAATTGGTATCAGAGTAGGTTGCGTCCTCTCGGGCTCGGTTGCCAGCAGCTCCAGCACACGTCTGCTCACTCTCTCCAGTTTCTGTGATCTTTGCCAAGCGTTTGCAGGTCGCCAAAATTTTTGGGCTGGCTCATAGAGTTCAGTTTGCCCAGATTTTTGATTCGAGCTCATTTCGGCCTCCATTTCCACTACTACAGACAGTAAATATTGCACATGCTATTTTGTCATTTTGTGTAGAATTTCTGTGAGTGCCGTTTTCTGCATAACAGGTGCCTTACAACACGTGTTGTTCCCACTTTATTTCTCCTATTTTTAGGAAGTTTTCACATCAGGTGTAACATTTACCATGGCTAACAACAACACATATGTGTTTAAGATGTTTGCTGTTGAGGACAGATTGGATGGGGACAATTACCCTATGTGGGCTTACATGATGCAACATGTTCTTGTGTCAAAGGGCGTCTTGATTATTGTGTAGGGCATTGATGTACGTCCTCGTTTTGAGGATGCAGGCGATGTTGAGGATGTGGCAGGTCTTGCTGCTATTAGATTTGTTTTTCCTATGATAGAGCAATATCGTTGGATGTAAAGGATGCACCGTCTCATGCATTGATTGTGTTGTCTCTGAAGCGCACCATTGTTCCTTCACATTAGTTCAACAAAATCTGCAAAAGTGGCTTGGGATATTTTCGTTGTTCTTTATGCAAGTCGTAATGAGGCTAAAATTTCTTTGCTGCGTAAAGAGCTGGAATCAAAGATTATGCTATGGAAGATGATATGGACACTTTCCTTGCTGGTGTCAAGGATATCAATGAGAAACTTACTTTTGCCGGTGAAGTCATTTTAGACAGTTTCCTTTTGCATACTGTTCTTGATGCCGTACCAGATTCTTATGAGACTTTTTCTAGTTCTTGGAGACTTATGACCCAAGGAAATCTTGAAGTTGTCAAGTTTGATGCATTATGCACATTGCTGTTGCAAGAGTCACTTTCTAGAAAAAACAAGACTAGACAGCATGCCATTGAACATGCTTTTATTGCTTCTCAAAGAAAGGGTGGTAACAACAGTGCAGCCACTTCTTATGGTTCTGCTACAAGTGGCCAAACTTATGTTCCCAATGCTTATGCTGGCAGCACTTCCTCTAGCAATTCTGGTGGTAAGGGAAAAAAGAAGATGCGTTGCCATTATTGTAAAGCTAATGATCACTTGATCAAGTAGTGTCCTAAGTTGAAGGACAAAGAGGCTAAGAAGAAAAAGGGTGGTTCCACTTTAAACTGGTTCCACTACAAATGCAGCCATTGTTGAGTCTTTTGTGGAAGGAGACTGTAATGTTGATGTTGATGCAGAATGGTTTTTTAGTGTAGAGTGCACTTACAATCTTGCTGTCCATAATGCATGCATGTTAGTCGCTGCAGATTCCCATGTGTGGTATTTCCACAGTGGTACTACAAAGCACATTACCTCACATCATGAACTGTTCACCTCTCTTGAGTCTGTCCCTCATGGGAATTCAGTCACTTGTGCCAACAATGCCTCTTATCTAGTTCAGGGAGTTGGAAAGATTGTGCTTACTGTTGCAAATGGAAGCTCTTTCACACTTGTTGATGCACTTTATGTACCTGTGATCAAGAAGAATCTTTTGTCTGTGTCTGCACTTGCTAGACTTGAACTTGTAGTCAAATTTGTGGATGATAGATATACAATTCATGATCTTAGTTTTGGTGATGAAATTGTTGCATCGGGGCTTTTGTGTCGTGGGCTTTATAAGCTCACTTTGTATGACAAGTGTGGAAAAAATTTTGAAAATGCAGTTGCAGATTCAATGGCTATTTCAGATGCAAAACTTTGGCATGCACGTTTTGGTCATCTGAATTTTACCAGTTTGCTACATTTGCAAAAATCTAATATGGCTGCTTCTTTGCCTCCTCTTGAAGCACTTGTCAAACATGTTTGTGAAGGCTGTATTTTGGGTAAGATGCACTGTTCAAAGTTTCCAAAGGATGGTTCAGTTAGGGCCACATGCTATCAGGCCAAGGGCTAGAGGGCAGGGCCCGACCTAGGGGAGTCAAGGACTTAGACCAACGGCCGGACTGAAGGTGTGGATAGGGCATCCGTTTAGGGCAAAGGGCCATGTGCTCTCCTATAATAGGTTGGCTGGGAGGAGGATCCAGAGTTCTGTCTCCCCTCGGCCTTTCGCTGGTATCAGAGCAAGGTGGATAGGAGGAGGAAGTGTGGAGTCGTGGAGGAGGAGAAGGCATGCAGCTCTCTCCCCCTCTAGGCATGGATCTCTCTCTTTCTCCCTCTCCCTCGTGATCTCTAGCTCTCTCGGATTTGGAGGATAGGGTCGAGCGGGAATTTGCATGTTTGCATGGAGCATGCAAGCAATAGGTCGAGTCCGCGGGAAACGACACCTGTTTCGGGACGGAGAAGTTTTTAGGCCTCAAAAAATCGGCGAGGGTGACAGGCTCGGAAGATGCGTGCCGGGCTGAGGAGAAAAACTCGATTCATGAGCGCGTTGAGCCGAGCAACGCATACCATTGTCAAGTCTTTATCTCCTGCGCGCAATCGGCTGCAACAACACACCATAGCGAGGCAGTTCTAAGGTTTTTTTTTATGTTATATTTTTCAGTGCCCTACTTTGGGCACCCTCCTCTCTTAAGGCTAGTGCCCTAGGACAAACTACCTCCCAATGGCCATGGGCTTGGTTTTGATAAATTATGCAAACTCAGGCCAGCAAGCAGGGGTATTCAGCAGCTACCTGTGCATCCATCAGCATGCCAAGCCTATTACACAGAAACTCCGGCAATCTAGGTGCATATACTTATGTTACTCTCAGCCATGGTGCCGGAGACAGTACCTATGGGACGCGGATTGCCTCATGGACCTCTCTATCGTCATATTTTTTGATTTGCTGAGGCATTGATAGTCATGCAGAACTAGAGTCTAAGCAAATGCGATGATAAGGACATGCATAATATTTGTCTAAAGCCTTCCAAGACAAGGTATTTGTTGCTATTTTTTTTAACTTAGTTCTCCTTATGCAGTTGTCAATGATTATGTTGGAGCACGGCTCACTTGGTCTCCACGGTGACGTTTTGATCGTTGAGCAAGGCTCATTAACTGCATACAAAACTTGTTGGGGTATAGGCGTCTGTGCCTTGCCTGGCCGCCCAGAGTCTGGGCGCCCACTGACTTGTATACCTTATACATAGCATAAGTGTATAGGGGGACTGCTCACTCTTGGATTCTCCCCACCCATATCTGTGTGTGTCTCCTTCTCTCTCTCTCACTCACCGTCTGTGGTGCTCCCCGATCCCCTTCAATTGGTATGAGAGCGACAGGTGTGAGAGCGTAGATGGACGGCTTCGCGATGAACTCGTCAGCTATGGCGGAGAGGTGACAGATCTGAGCAAAGAAATAGAGGAGGTTTGTGGACAGCCATACAGAGGCTTGCAGGAGAGCTCTTAGGAGCTTCCTAGTGCTCACAGATCAGAGTTCCTCTACAGATCAGCCCACAGTGTACATCATTTTCCCTCTTCGGGCAAGCTTTGCAACGGCTACATCGGCGACAGGTTGGAGCTTGGAGCTTCCATAGACATGGAAGCATTGTGAGATTGATGCATTCAGCTCACGCATCGAGGTGGAAAGTGAGTTTGAGCCTTTCTATGAGCTCAAAGAAGCACAGCAGAAAGTCGTTCAGTTTTTAACAGTTTGACAACAGTCTACTGTTTTGCTCATAACTTGAGCTACAGAGCTCCGATTCCAAAACTTTTTGGTTCAAAACGGAGCTGGCTTTGAGATCTACGACTTTGTAGAAGGAATTTGTTTCTGATTCAGAGTGCAGGTGGGTCTGAAATTAAAAACACAGAGACTGTATTTCATGACAGTTTTGGTCTCTGTTGTTTTCTTTGCTGCAGACAGCTTACCCGTGTACACTGCAGGTAGCAGGCACATATGAGGTGTTACAAGATCGGGTTTGACTCCCAGGTACAGGTTGAGTCTAGTACTCCCACAGGTGTTGCCAGTTGCAGTTGAGTGGTTCTTCTGCAGTGTTGTGGTTCTTCTGCAGTGTTGTGGCTTGCATACATGGTGTTTGAGCGGGTAATGCTCTATGTATGCTTATGTGGTGAGCAGTAGATCTTGTGAGCAAGTGCAGAGGTTGCTTATGGATGACATGCATGATCACTTGTGGTACTCTTTGTGAGCATTTGTTGGACACAGGTTTGCAGAGCTTATGCATGTATATTGAGTGTAGTTTGATGCGCATTGATTGCTCATTGTATTGAGCTTGCAGGACAATGGTTATTTTGTGTTGATAGCCATTGTGCGTCAAAACACTGGCGAAATTTTCCCAGGAGTTTTATGTATATCATTTATGCGATCTAGGTAGAGATCGCGGGTTACACTCAGCATTTGCGTGCGGTGTTCTCTGCAGGTGGGAGATTTGTGCGTGTGTAGGCATCGATACCGCACAGTGTGGGCTTGGTGATTAGCTCACAGATTGCAGTGTGATACTAGAGCATGCGAGGCTTGTATTGACATTGCGGGAGCTCTATTTTGGAGTGTGTCTCACAGGTTTTACATTGTGTTTCTGGCCATATTTGTAGACAGTTTCCAGGTGTTGTTGGTGAGGTGGTTTTGCTTTCTAGTTTGCTACATTGTGCTCATGGCAGAGACAGGTGATCGATCAGATTGTGACCTCTCACAGGTGCGCATGTTTGATGGGTCAGACTTTGCGGCATGGAGAGAGTGTATGATTGACGCATTGACATAGCGTGGGTTGCATGGACCATTGAGTGGTGATGCAAGTAGACCTTCATGCTTGTCTGACGATCAGTGGCAGGAGCTAGAGGATATGGCACTATCTATGCTCTCTTTGCACCTTGCGGAATCTGTATATGCTCTTGTTATGTATGAGACTACTTGGAGAGCACTTTGGCACAGATTACATGATATGTATGATAGATCTGAGTCATCACGGACTCGTGTGAGACATGTACATTCACGAGCACGCCGACAGGTGACATGTTGGTATTGTGGTCATTCTGGACATGTTAGACGGCATTGTTTTCGTCGTATGCGACATCGTAGGAGACATGGCAGTCTTAGAGATGTATTTAGTGATGCCATGGACTCAGTTGCTTTGACAGTTGATGCAGATGTAGTGTCGGAGTATACTAGTGACGGGGATGTCACTTTTACCTTGATCTATGCACGAGATGCTATACATGTGGATAGTGCACTCCCTTCGCAGTGGTTGCTAGACGGAGATGCTATGTTTCATGTCACGCCGCATCGTGAATGGTTTTGTAGCTATTCTAGCGGGATGCTTGGCAGTGTACGTTTGACCGATGGATTGGTGCATGCGATAGCAGGTGCAGGAGATGTGAGACTGTCATTACCGAGGGGTGCATCTTACTTGTTACGACATGTGCGCTATGTACCAGATTTGACAGTGAGTCTGATCTCGATTGGTCAGCTTAGAGATTGTGGATGTCAGATTTCGCTATGAGAGCGAGATTTTGTGATGCATTTGGGTTCGCTAGTGATTGCGAGAGGTGCCAGGAGCGGTACAGGTTACCCATTGCATGTGGATCACGGGAGAGACGGTGTTGTCTCTGTGATCACGCAGCCAGGTAGAGAGCGAGAGAGCAGGCGAGTCTCTTTTGCTTGTGGGTTGTAGGATGGTTTGCATGGAGTGCAGAGTAGTGAGCTCGTTGTGCACACAGTTGGGGCATGACTTGAGCAGTCACACAGAGAGGTGACAGAGTCAGACATGCATGCTTTGCTAGTGACTGAGCAAAGCAGAGAGTAAGTTGTGCGAGATACTTCTATGCAGGATAGACAAGTAGAGCGGTCTTGCTCTAGTGAGTCACGACAGGAGGACGTTGTGCAAGAGTCTATGCATACAGAGTTAGAGCATGAGAGCTCTAGTGAGTCATAGCAGATTGAGTGGTCATTTTTGTAGTGGATGATTGCAGAGGAGGCTGAGACGTCAGTGATTATGCAATCATTCCTTTCTATGCTCGAAAGTGAGCATGGGGATATAGTTGTGCATGATATGTCTTCCAGCACACACCTAGAGCAGTTGGTTTGCTCTGAGGTTGCATGATAGGTTGATGCGTCGACGAAGGAAATTTGGAATGGCGGCCTCTACACCAAAAAAAACTCCATTGCGCCACAAGGGAAATGAGATGAGGGCACCACCTAGTCTTGGAAGCGTGGTCTAGGACCGCTACACAAAGAGAGAGAGAGAGAGAGAGAGAGAGAGAGAGAGAGAGAGAGAGAGAGAGAGAGAGAGAGAGAGAGAGAGAGATAGAGAGAGAGATCACTATGAATGAAGCACTAACCTTAGTGTGTGTACAAGGAATGGATGACTTCAAACACTCCCAACACAAATAGCATGTAGATTACCAAACAACCACTCAAGGATTAGCCAAGATCACATCAAGCACTCTCACACACATATAAAAGATTTCTCTTAATTAACATAAGTAAGAGGGGGAGAGGTTACTAGCATGAAACAATTTGCACTCTAGAATGTGCAAGAATAGAGTGAATGAATGAGCTTATGGGCTCATGGTGAGTGATACAAAGACTCAATGGGGCTGAGGGAGGCTTGAAATTACAAAGGGGAAGGCCTCTTTATATAGGAAAGAGAGTGATTAGGAGTGAGGTTAAGATCCAAGTGTAATTTGTACAAATGAAGCTTGATTAGGGACATTCAACCAAGGAAGAAGCTCCTTTCAAGTGATTTGTTGACCAATTTGCAACTAATTAGCTCCATCATCACTTGTGTTGTCTTCACTCCTTCCTCCATAGCTTGAGTCCAAGAGCTTCCTTATTTTAAAATGTAAAGAATCTACATAAAATCAATACATATCTAGTAATAATAGAAAGGGGTTGAATGAGAACTTATGAATTACAACAAGATTACGCATGACTTGAGAGGTGATTAGAAGAGGAATTTTGATGGGTTTTTGAGCTTGAGAGAGAGGAGGAAGGAGAGGAGGGTGAGAAGACTAATGGATGATTTTTAGAGAAGGTCTCAATGTGGAAAAGGAAGGGTGTGTGTGTGTAAAGGTAGAGGGGGTGGTCTCCACCATAGTTGAAAAAATTGGCGTCCACCATTTTGGCCATATCTCTTAGACTGTAGATGCAAAAATTATAAAAAAAATATGGTCAGAATTTCCAGCTCATCAGCTACAACTTTGATGAAGACAATTTTTCTTGGATCGGAGTGGAAGTATTTTAAAAAAATTCAGCAAAATCATGTGTCTGGTTCCTTCCTTTACCAAGTCTTCAACTTGGGTCCCATCCGCTTGAATCATCATATGGCTCCAAATCCATGATGATATGAGCCACTCATGACCCTTGAATCATGGGTGTATGGATCCACAACCACATCATATCTTTTCTTTTCACATTTACATATTTTCCCTTCCCTTTACCACTAGGTTCTCCCTCTACCTTTCACCTCCGGTGAACTAGTCAAGAAAAAATTCCTATCAAATCATTTTTTTAATTTTTCCAAGAGGTTGTTCTCACTCTTTCTTTTATTGTAAACCTCTAGAAGCAAGGAGAACCAACAAAATATAATAAACAAAAATTTGTGATAGGCTCGGATCATAGCCCCCCCCAAACCTGGCTAGGGGTATTTATGCCTCTAGCCTACTTTCTTTGATCTTGAGCTGACCTTATCCTGATGTGATAAGGCTTTAGACGCCATCGATTTTTCCTGGTCTTGTGCACTTTACCATCAATGTCTTGAAGTCTGTAAGAGCCATTTTTGAACTTTTTGGTGACCAAGAACGGGCCTTCCCATCGAAAAAGAAACTTTCCATCCTTACGAGTGTCGAAGCGATTGTCATATCGAAGCACCAAAGATCCCTTTTTGATGTCTTTGGATGCTAGCTTTTTGTTGAACTTTTCTCTGCGCTTCTCTGCTTCTTGAGAATAGTGGTTGATGGCTTCTTCACGATCCAATTGCAGCCTCTCTAGATCCATGATCCTTTGATGTAATTTCTCCTTTTGAGAGCCTACCTGGCTACCCAATATTCGAAGACTTGTTAACTTCACTTCAAGGGGCAAAAGCGCCTCCTTTCCATAAACCAAATGAAAGGGTGTGTACCCTAATGTGGTTTTAAAGGAGGTTCTATAGGCCCATAGAGCTCCATTCAGGTGTTTGTCCCAATCTTGGCGCCTGGCATGTACCTGTTTGGTGAGAATTTTGCAAATGATTCCATTTACCTTTTCCACCAAACCATTGCACTGAGGGTAGTAAGGAGTAGAGTGTTGATGCTGAATATTTAGCTTCTTCATGAGTTCTCCTACCAAGTCTGATCTAAACCCTGGTCCTCTATCAGATAGTATTTCAAGAGGGGTGCCAAACCGGCAACATATGTGGTCAAAGATGAACTGACTCACATCCTTAGCAGTAATTCTATTGGTCGGCATAGCCTCAGCCCATCTAGTCATGTAGTCTACTCCCATGATGATGTACTCTTTACCTGACTGAGTGCGTGGTAGAGGCCCTATGGCATCAATTCCCCACTTCTCAAAGGGCCTACATACCTTTATTGGGTTCTGAGGTTCAGCTATGAGCCGTCGTGGTCCTGCTTTCTGACATTCATCACATGTTTGACACCAGTATTTGACATCACGATGAAGACTTGGCCAAGTAAACCTAGCTTGTAGAACCTTTCTACTAGTGACTTCGTGTGCAAAGTGTCCTCCACACATATCATCGTGACAAGCTTTTAAAATCTCTTCAATTTCACTCTTCAAAGGCACTCTCCTAAGCACACCATCCTTACCAAGACAATACAAGTCATCATTTACTATGCGATACCTGGTAGCCTTCCTAGCTAACCATCGCCTTTCCCCTGCATTCAAGTGTTTAGGAGCCTCTCCTTGCTCCAGAATGTGTATAATATCTTCTAAGTCCTCCTTGCCTTGCTGAAGTGGAAGTTTGATGGCCACTGCTCCCACTATTGACTCATTTAACTTTGATGATGCTAGGTGGTCTGCATCCTTGTTCTAGTCTCTTGGCACATGATGTACTTGTGCCTCCCTAAATCTCCTCATAAGAGCTTTGGCTTCTCTCATTTTAGTAGAGAGACGAGCATTTTTGCAAGCCCATGTACCTTGCATTTGCCTACCAAAAGCATGGAGTCACCAAAAGCGTTTAATCTCTTAATTGAATTATCGAGGCACCAACAAAGGCCATGAATTAGAGCATGATATTCTGCTTCATTGTTGGAGTGGACATCTTCTAGAGTGATCCCTTCACCATGGATCCTCTCTCCCAATGTAGATAAGACCACGATGCCTACAACTGCCTTATCCTTGGTTCTCTTGTATGCTCCAGCAAAGTAGAGGCTATAAGCATTGACCAAAGCCTCTGGAGCTGGAGGTGGTGGAAGTTCCTTTCTCTTCAAATGGAAAACGTTTTCATAGCACTTGTTTGTTAAAATGTCGGCTAAGCATGCTCGAGTTGTTCTTTCAACCTGTATTGTATAATCAAACTCTTGAAGTCGCACCACCCACTTTGCTATTTTGTCAGAGATTTCCATATGTTGTAGTGCATAGGGAAACATATCCTCCACAGTGATAATTACAAACCTCTTCGGCAGCAAGTATGGCCGAAATTTGGTTACCGCAAACATGAGAGCTAACACTAGCTATTCCATCAGGGTGTAGGCCTTCTCTGTGTTTCCCATGAGGCGGCTAGCAAAATACATAGGCCTCATAAAGGATGTTTTTGGATCTTTTTGTAGGAGGGCAGCACCAATGGCCTCTTCTCCCACACTAGGGTTTACAAAGAATGTTTCTTCCCAACAAGGTCGGAGGATTACAGGGAGTGACCCTAACATTTTTTTTATCTCTCTAAAATACCCATCACTTTCTTCACTCCAAACAAGCGTCTCTTGACGAGTCAGCTGTTGTAGAGGAAATATCACTTGGGAAAGTAAGTGTATGAATCTACTCAAATATCTTAGCTTTTGTAAGAAAGAGATTAATTGTTTGATGGAAGTTAGGGAAGGTAGATTTAGCAATGTTTCTATCTTTTCAGGATCTACCTCGATTCCATCAATGGACACTACATGCCCTAATAGTGTAACCTTGCTTTTCCCAATGTGACATTTGTCCTTGTTTAGTTGTCCACCCAGCTTAGCTAAACGAGTAAATCCTTCATCAATCTTGCCGAGATGCATACTTTTGGAGTTGTAAATACAAAAGTCATCTATGAAAACCCTTATGGACTTACCAAAGTAAGGTTGGAAGACCATGTTCATGAATCGTTGAAAGGTGGCTGGAGCGTTGGTGAGACCAAAAGGCATGACTCGAAATGCAAAACAGGCCCATGGTGTGATGAAAGTAGTCTTTTTCTGGTCCTCCTCTACAATGCGTATTTGAAAGTAGCCAGAGTAGCCATCACACACTGTGTATCTCTCATAGCCTGCTACTTCATTTAGAATCTCATCTTGAAATGGGAGAGGGAAGTGGTCCCTCTTTTCTGCAGCATTTAGTGGCTTGTAATCCACACACACTCGCCATTTACCATTCTTCTTTGGCCTCACCACTACTGGGGAGACCCATTCTGAATCTTCTACTGGGTATATGAATCCTGCTTCTAAGAGTCTCTTCACCTCGGACAACAGTGCATTTTGTTGCACAACAGCTAATCTTCTTAGTTTTTGTACTACTGGCTTGCTTCCTTCTTTTAGATGGATATGATGCTTCACTGCAGTGACACCAGTAATGTGAGTGTAATCAGAAATAAACAATGATGCATGCTTCTTGAGAACATTTACATAACCCTCCATTTCTTCTTCCTTTATATCCTTGGATAACATCTGCTCTAGGCTGGCATCCCACACATTCTCCATTTGGATCCTTGGGTTGTCTTCTGATGAGGTAGTTTCCTTTATGGTGACGCCCATGACTTCGAGAGTGCTATCACTGTCTTCACTTGAACTCTCTTCCTCGTCCATGGATGAGGAGCATCCACTTGAGCTACACTCATCAACTTACATCTCTAGTTCAAGATTCTCTTGTCGCCCATTCTTTAGGTTATAAATTACCTTCCGACCATGGCCACCCATGCGAGGCCTCAACTTGAAGTCTCCTATTGCCCAATCTTGCCTAGCTCCTATACCCATGAGCCAAGGTCGTCCTAAAATAAGGGGGTATCCTTCTCCCTTCACTGGCATCACATAAGCATCAACCTCTGTAGTGATTCCAAAAAAAGAAACTCTCAAAGCTTTCACTACCCCCACACAAGTGACAGAGACATTATTGGCCATTTTTTCCCTAAAGTTTGATGATTCCATTACCTCTAAACCCAATTGATGCATTAGCTTTTCTTTCATGACACAAACCTCTGCTCCACTGTCAATGTAAGTTTTTGGAATCCGTTGTCCCTTGCTTTGAGCCTCCACCAAAGGCACTATATCCGTGAGACCATATGCTTTGATTACACTTACTAGCTTACTTCGCTTTGCCCTCGTGCTCACCATTTTTTACCATTGTCGTCACAGCTTTGGGGAGATATGAAGTAATTGTGGCCAAGTAATCTTTGGTCCTTGAGAACTCACATCAGCTGTCAAGTCATAAGGTTGTGTCCGAGATCCCATAGGGAAATCAGAGATGTCAATTTGAGACCTAGTACGGGTCTTTCTCTTCTTGGCTTCATCTTTAGTTGCCCGAGATGTACTTGCTTCATTGCTTGCATCCTTGCTTGTTTCTTTACCTACTTCATCTTGGACACACACACGTTTTATAGGCATTGTAGCCACTTCATCTATCTTCATCTTCCCTTTAGCTATTTGGTCCTGGTTGCTTCTGCCCTTGAGGACCTCCTCCATCCTTATGATGCTCACATTTGGTTGAGTAGCACGGCTTTGAGGTTGAGCACGAGGTGGTTGCAAAATTTGAGGTTGCGGTTGCTCTTGTGCTTGAGCTCTAGCACGATGAGGACTTACTTGTTGTCGAGGACCTCTGACAGGGTAGTCATATCTTCTGGGATGAGGGCAATTATACATGCCGTGGCCATTTTCCCCACAATTGTAACACAACATTTCCCTTGCTTGACGTCGCATTGGTGGCCGATTCCCACCATTTCCCTCAATAGGCCTTCTTGCACCCTGCACAAGATTTACTCTCAACCCCTCTAGCTGGTTTGTGAGATTGTTTATTTGTTGGAGCATATCTTCTTGTTGACCTCTATTGAGGTCTGGTGCATTAGGCACATTTGGAGGTATGTGAGAAGCTTCCATAGTTGTGATATTGCCTCCCAAAGCTAGCTGGCCAGCTTGGGCTTGATAGAGAATCTTTCTATTCTTTTCCCTAGCAATTCTTAAGGCATCTTCAAAAGCATTTGGAAATTTTCTCTTTACCTTCTCCCTTAGCAAAGGGTACAAACCTGAGATAAATCGATCCTTTTGGAGGCAATTGGGAGCTCGCTCACCAGGGTTTAGTGAGTCTGACCATTGCCCCCAAAGTTTCAGAAAACATTACTCATAGGTTGCATAACCATGAGGGTCAACTTGATGAAGGGCCAGAAGCCGTTGCGATAGTTCTTTTGCCGAATTGGCTCGTTGAAATCTTCGTAGGAAAGCCGCCTTCAATCCCTCCCAATCAACTCTTTGGGTTGGATCTAGAGCCTGGAACCATACCCTAGCTTCTTCTTTGAGCACCAAAGGAAAAGCTCTCAATTTCAATGCTTCTTCATCCCTCCCAGAGACAAGGAAAGCCATCTCCAAGTTATCCAAAAAATCCCCAGCATTTTCCCCACTACGCCCAAAAAAATTAGGGAAAGCCATCATAAAATGGGTTGCCTTCCTCTCAATACAGCACAAAGATGAAAACGTCTAGGCCCAAATCATATCTTATTAAGGGTAGAATAAATGGATTGATAGATGCATTAATCTCAGCTAGACGACGAGGGCCTAGTAAGTTCCTTATGATGTTTTGGAACCTAAGCTTTGTGCTAGCTATTATATGCATAGTTTGTCTAGCAAGAGATTGGAAAGGTCCATATAAATCCCTATGATTCATGGAGTATGCTTAAAGCAAGATGAAGATGTGAACATCAAAAGATACATTATATTCCAAAATAGGAAATATTATAGGGTCAGGGGACAACAATATCTCTCTCAACCTCTCAGCTCCAAAATAGAAGACCAATCTTTGTTGGAAAAAAATCTTTCTATCAATGCGCACATTCATCCTAATACTCTGAACTGATTGAAAGTTGTAGAAAATGGAATTATTCATTGGTGCATTAAATACAAACTTCCATGAAGCACTTCATTGAAGTTGAGCTCTCTTGGATCCCACCATTTGCTTCAAAATGAATATAATGAAACAAAATTATATTTTTACGTTTTGTGTAGAGCTATTCACATTGCTATGCTCTCACTAGAGTAAAAATTTAGGAAAAACATGTCCAAAAATAATGATATTCTCTTATCTTTATTTGGACTGCAAAATCTACCGTACTGTGTGAGAGCATACATATGCTTGCATTGTAGATAGATAATCGCTTAAAAATCTATGGTAAAGTGTAAGAACTTTTTGTTCTCACTTTACATAGATACGATAATTATCAAGTATTGTAAGTGATTATCGTTTTGACATTTAAAAATGTCACTTATAGCTCTTGTATGTATAGTAATTTATAATGATAATCATTTTAATACTTGATTTAATTGTAATTATTGATTATCGTAATGTGTTAAAGATACAAGCTTGCACTTTAGATAAATCGATGCAATTTATATGTAATCCAATGGTATTGTTTGTTATTATTGTATTTTTGTTCAATCATTGTTTTTAATTATTTTAATTTCGTTCAATCATTGTTAGTTAAATTAATTTAATGTTTTAATTGATTTTGATTATGAAAATGATCATTGACTTTGTTTTTACTAGCAAACTATTTTTGTGCATCATGGTGAAAGGACAAGAGTGGAGTTATGTGCATGAGTTGAAAGCTGGGAGAAATACATCTCGACTTAAATGTAAATCTTGTGGCCACGAGTTCAGTGGTAATGCAACTAGAATAAAAGAGCATTTGTTTAAAGTCCCTGGCAATGTTGAAAAGTGCGGGGCACCACCAAAAGATATTCATGAAAAATTTGCCATGTATTCTCGCAAAGTAAAGTTGATTCTTGCAGCTAAACATAAAGGTGATGTTTCTAAAGATATTCATGCGAATATTGAACCATCTGTATGCAATGAGGCAACAGAAGAGGTGTGTACCACTCAAGTAAATGATCAAAGTTCTCAATTGAACCCTCTTCATGGACATGCTTCTACATCAGGAGGAGTTCCTAGCACAAACAAATCCGGCAGAGCGTCATCCAATGGACAGACAATGCCTGAAGCATTAGGTAAACAATGGTTTCTTGAGTTGCATTTAAAATGGACACAAGCATTTTTTGCGTGTGGCATATCGTTCAATGTTATGCGCAATCCAATATTTCAAGATGCTTTGATGAGTACAGCCAAAAAAGGATTTGTGCTTCCTGACTATAACAAAATGCGAACTGAATTTCTTGATAAAGTCAAAGACAGTACTGAAGCCATTCTCAAACGCACAGTCCTAGAGTTTGTTCCAGCATATGGATGCACCATAGCATTGGATGGATGGACTAACTGTTAGAAAAAACCTTTAATCAATGTAATGCTTATTAACCCTAGAGGGGCTATGTTCGTGGAAGCAATTGACAACTCATTGAAAGAGAAGACTATCACCTACCTAGCAGGGGTGTATGAGCGTGCAATTGCAAAGGCAGGTGGACCAAAGAATGTGACTGCTATTGTCACAGATAATGCGGCCAACTACAAAGGAGCAGGAAGAGCTATTCAAGTCAAGTATCCGGAGATTTCTTGGGTACCATGTGCAACTCACACTTTAAATTTGCTTTTAAAAGATATTGGTAAAATGGCATGTGTGAAGCAAACTTTATTGGATGCAAATCATGTGGTGAAATTCATTAGAGAGCATCAATTTTCGTATGCTCTTTTTCGAACCAAGTCACCAAATAAAGCTCTGCAAATATTTTTCGCAACAAGGTTTGCTACGGCACACTATGTTCTTGCTGCTTTGCAAGAGTTGAAGCCTGCATTTATGGAAACCTTAGCAGACAGAAGATGGGATGGATGGCTCAGCAAGTATCCAAGTTATCAGGAAGCAGCTGGTCGATGTGCACAAATAGTTAACTCGCCAGTCTTTTGGCGTAATGTAGAAAGAATAGTAGTTGTGTCTAAGCCATTTGTAGATCTTTTGAGAGCAGTTGACATAGATTCTTTTATTTTTGGTCGGGTCTACTGGTATATGTCAGAGGCTATACGCAAGCTAAGAGAAAATGTCAGTTTTGGTGCAAAGGAGAAAGCTACCATGATTATAATTGTTAACAAGCGTTGGGTGCAGTTGCATACGCCATTGCATGGTGCGGCTTTTGTATTGGATCCTAAGTTTCAAATGCATCAGCAATCTGCCAACAAAGAAGTTATGCTCGACTTCAAAACAGTGTGCTCCCAACTCTTAGGGCACGAAGATGGAAAAACAGCTTTTCATCAGCGAGTAGATTATGCCAATAGAACTGGTATGTTTCAGGATCCGTGGCATATAGATTCCATTGGCAAAACAAGTGCACCTTTATGGTGGAAGGAGTATGGTGGAGAGAAAGTGGAGTTGCAACACATTGCAGTTAGAGTTTTATCAGTAGCTGCATCAAGTGGAAGTTGTGAACGAAATTGTTCAGCATTCGACTTTGTGCACACAAAAAAGCGAAACAGACTTCATACTAAACGGGCTGCTGATTTGGTGTATGTTTTTTGCAATATGAGACTTATTTATAAGCCTCAAAACATTGCAACTAGAGCCGCTCAAATATAATTCTATAAACTGAGACTTTAAACGTATATAAAGTCTCAAGGGGCATCTGGAGACCAAATTTGAAAAATTTGAATGCACCAGTGTGTTTAGAAGGGGGGTTTTTACCTCAAGGATATATTGAAACTAGAGTTTTGACCAACTCTTAATACCCAAAAGATAAAAGGCGGAGTGTCTGAAACGGGAAAAAGGAAAACTTGTGATTCTGAGCACTTTTTTGCATGAGAATTGGTAAAAGTGATTGAAAACCAATTCTAAACACTTGGGGATGCCTATGATTGAGTTCTGTCCAAAAATTGGTAGAAGTGTTTGAAAACCAATGCTAAACACTTGGGGATGCCTGTTCTGTCCAAAAATTTATTAGCAGACAATATACGCGTATGATGTCTCAAGGGTGATTCGGGCAAGAATTTGAACTTTTGACATTATACCCATGTTCTGCATGCTGTGTTGAGCACACCCATCAAATCTCATGTCATTTGGGCTTATAGATTGAAAACTAGGGCGAGTTTTACTCGTTCAAAGGATTTCCTTATGAAAAGTGGTGATTTAGGGCATTTTTTATATCCAAAATTTGTTGTGAGCACATATTCTTGTTCCACACACTAAGGAGCACCTATGCTAGAAACATAACTAAAATCTGAGCAAAAGACATCATACATGTATGAAGTCTTAAAGGCTAGATGTGGGGTCAAAAGTTACATCTGAGTGTACCCATGTGATCTACAGCATTTAGGAAGCATATAGGCCAAATTTCATCAAATTTGGATCACTTTTGGGCTTGCAAAAACCATAAGACGCATCTAGATAAGTGAATTCTTGTATTGGCCATAACTTGCTTAAAAAGTGTTAAAATTCAATTCTGAAACTTGTTATGAGTTGCCAATGTAGTGAGGAACCTGTGGAGTGAAACTCACTTCATTCTCACAAGTTAGACTTTATATGCGTATGAAGTCTAAAGGGAACTTTTACAGACGAAAATTGACATCTGAGCATATCAGGGTGTAAAGCACAACAAGGAGATCTCACATACCAAATTTTGACAAAATTTGAGCATATAGACATCATACGCGTATGATTTCTCAAGGCCAGATCTGACAGTCAAATTGAACTTTTGACCACATAGAGGGTTATGATGTGTTAAGCTTTCTTGCAAAATTTCAACTCATTTGGACAGATAATTTTGCATTTAAAGACAATTTTGTAGATACAATACTGAAAAGGTGAAAAAGAGGTGATTTTGAGCAATTTTGACATCCAAATTTGTTGTGATCACATATTCTTGTTGTATGCATCAAGGAGTACCTTGGGTAGAAATCTTAGTAAATTTTAAGCCAAAAGACTTTATACGCGTATAAAGTCTCATAGGCTAGATTTGGGTCAAATCAGACATTTGAGTAAACCTTAGTGTCCTAGAGCATAAAAGAAGTCCCTAGCTAAAATTTCATTGAATTTGGAGCTCATTTGGGCTTGCAAAGAGCAGAAGACAGAAAACTGCAGATTCAGGCTTGTATTGGTCTTAACTTGCTGAAAAAATGTCTAAATTGAATTTTGAAACTTGTTGAGAGTTGCTTGAGTGATAAGGAATCAATGGAACAAAAGTCGCCTCATTCTGCCACAAAAGACTCTTTGCATGTATAAAGTCTCAAGTGTCAAAATAAAGGTCAAATTCAGAAACTGAAACTTGCAGTGGGGGTAGAGGACATCAAGGAGAGCTCACACACCAGGTTTTGTCAAAATTTGTGCACATAGACTTTATATGTGTGTGATGTAGCCCACTCAATACTCTCAAGATAGTCCTTATTAAGCACCTTTGGCCCTTCGTCAGGTCTCTCAAAAGTCAAGAATTTGTGACTCTTTTGGTCTCTAGAAACTCGTTTTGGGTACCCTAAAAATTTAGATTTTGGAAAACTGGGAAAAATTAGCTCTAAAACCAAAACGAGTCTAGGTGTGTCCTATTTCTCGCAAGCTTTCTTCCTAGCTATACCTGATTCAATTTGGAGTCCTCTATCAAAAGTTAGAGCAGGTTTGGTGAACTGCACTTGAAACAACACTCAAAACAGTTTCAGGATCAAGGATTTTTGCTTGTATCTTGACCAAATATGACCCAAACTTATTGAAACTTGGCCACCATGCTTACTTTATGCTGGCAAACACTTTTGTGAGCTCAGATCTAACTTTTGACCTCTAATTTGGCACTCAATATGCCAATCTATCCACATCTTGACACAAACCCACACAACACACTAGAAAGAGGTGGATATTTGGTCAATGAAGGACCACATATACCTCCACCAAACATGAGAATTCCAAAAAGGGAGCCACCTGGATTCCCTTCTAGATCAAACATGAGAGATGAAATGATCATATAGATGGCAGACATGCCTCCTCAAGTGAATCTTCCTAATGGACCATGGCTGTACCCAGATGCAACGATAGAACATGAATTTTATAGAAGTGGAATTACTATCACAATAGGACCATATGTACCATCACTACCCCCTATAGCTAATTCCTGTCCAAATCAGAGCAAAACCTGAGAAGATATGATACCGAGAGTGACACATCTTCTCTCACAAGTGATTCACCAAGAACCCAACCCACTATAAAGCCAAAGCTATCTAGCAAGCAGACGAAGATTATAGAAGGATTAGCTCAGAGACTTGCTCCTCTAGTCAAATCTGACCTCCAAGAACCTCTATGGTGCAAAATTGAGAGAAAATGGACAAACCATATGAGAGAAGAGTGTTATTATAGCATGGAATATGCTAAGGAGAGGTATGTACAACCTGTTCTAGTAGGACCTACTCCAACTAGATACGCTACACAAAATGCACCCGGACCAGTAGGAGTTGCAAGCCAACAACTTGTAGGTTGTTGTCTTAGGACAACAACCTACACTGCCCGGTGCTAGAATACCTATAGACATGAGATACACGCAGATGATGAAACCATCCAACAAAAAAGCATTAGTACCAGCTACAATGTGTTATGAAAACCAAAGCAGGTACTTCCCTTCAAATTGACAGAAGATGAGAGAAACACATGGAGTGGTGAGTCCTGTACAACCTCCAATTCCTGTGTTTGGACCTGAAGAAAGAAGATATGAGATGGAAAAAAGGACATTGCGGTTCATTGCGAATAGAGGCTTAGCAAGGTCAAATCCTGTTTACAACTAAGAGGAATTGGAAGAAGAAGCTCCTCAACTGGAGATAGATTGTCACAAAATCCATGACAACCACTTGGTCAAACAATGTCCTTAGATGGAGATCACACAAGTGAATGCCTATTGTCTTGAATGTGGCATCACTCAGTTGATCCCCCACTCTCCAAAAAATCCAAATCGAGTCAGAAAGATCACAACAAATGTCTGAGGAATTGTTCAGCTACCGAGCAGCTCAAAAAACGAAAACATCATACAAGTTCAAGTAGTTACAAGAGCGCAAGCTCAAAAGGAAGCTGTTGAGAGCCCAGAGATAAAGAAAACAAAAACTGACACAAGTCTAGAGACGGGTGAGCCAAAGACTGACGCACCTAGTCAGAAAACCAAGGGAAAACGGAATGGCTGGAAAGCTAGAAAGGCTAGGATGAAAGCACGTAGGAAAAGAGAGCAAAAATCCCTAGCTGAGAAGCTTACCCAAGGTGAAGAGAAGATAAGACAACATGAGGAAAGGGTTGCATCTTCTCTTGCAGAGGCATCTCAACCTCCGACAGAACCATCAATGGAAAGTGAGCCAAAAAGTGCTAGTTTAGGAGGATCAATATTGGTCGATAAAGTTAATGAGCATTTAGACAACCTCCTAAAAGACTATGAAACACGGCTCAAAAACAACCAAACCCAAGAACAGCGATGGAGACATATCCATATGCGGACCTAGAGAAATTTGGTGTTAAAAAACCAATGACTCAAATCGAGAAAGGGATCAGAGAGCTAGAAATACCTCAGCTAAACACTATAAGCCAATGCCATTAATCAAGGTAGGCGAGTACTATGAGGGAGAAAATAGGAACACCACTCTTCTTGTGGAATTCCAAGGTGTAAAAACCATGGCAATCCTTGATAGTGGAGAAAGTGTTTCCATCGCAACAAAAGAGGTCTGGAAAAAATGGGAAAAACCAGCAGTGAGGGCTACAAGGATGAAACTGCATCTTGCAGATGGACACATGGAAAGGACCATAGGACTGCTAGAAAAATCAGTTGTTACTTCTTGTGGCATTGAATATGAGCAAACCTTTGTAATTGTTGACTTTGACAAGAAGAACAACTATGACATCATTTTAGAAAGACCATTCATGCGACAATTGAAAATGGTCCAAGATCGGGGTTATGACCATATCTACTTGAGACGTATGGAAGCCATGACAAAGATAAACTTGAAAGACCATAGTTATAGGGATGTGACTAGAACACTTATGGAGGAGTTTGATTCTGCTACTCTAGTAGAATCAAAACTTCTAGCATGGTTGAGTAAGCCTAAAGAGCTCTGGATATGTGGAGCTTTGCAATCCGGAGGCTTAAAGCGAGAGAAAGGCATCTGAGAAAGGGAAATTGAAGATACGGATTACATCCCAGATCCCTTTCGTGAAGAAGAATTAGAGCCACTTGAATGCGAACACATCTTGGCTACTCTCAATGTGTGCGCTATTCAACACGATCCAACAATGAAGTTTTGTGATGAAGATGGCTATAATGTTGTTCCTTATTTTGCCGTAAGTGTAATCCAATAAAATGAATCCGAAGAAGAAGACGATTTCTATGACTCTGTAGAACACTTGGAGCTTCAAGAAGATGCCAACAATGAAAATTCGAACGATCCAGTAGGTGACATAAACAAAATTTTAACAAATGCATGGTTAATGATTGTCCAGATCAAAGACCCAGGAACCAACTTCATTGCTACAAGAATAAAGTGCATCAGTAGTGGATTCCAAAATCCTCAGTGGAAACACAACCGCAACCAACACCCTCATATGTGGATCCCATATAGGAAGAAAAAACCCAACCTAAAAGAACGCATCCATTTCAACGAGCTGCCAATGCTCTAATCAAGTGGATAGAAAAGTCATCCCAAAAACAACAATGAAAGAGAAAATAGACAACAACTTTTCATAACCAGTCAAACTACAAAGAGAAAGAGCTATAATACAAGCTTGTGGAGGATAGCAACAATAGTGATGATTCTTTTGACATTCCTTACTAGAAACTCGTGTCATCACCAGCACTAGCAGCTTCTGTAACAAGCAAAGAAGGCCAAAAGCAAAGAGCAAAAACTCAGAACCAAAAAGTTCAACAAATCTAGATACCAAAGAGTCAGATTGGCCAAAAATAGGTATGGATCAAGATGACAAAGATCTCTGATAAAAAATTGCAAGATCCAACACCAAAAAGAAATAATTCAAAGCATGCAAGAACGACGAAAAAAGTCACAAAGTCGCAAGCTTCCACAACTCAAATTTGGGTTTCAAAAAATTTGGCTCAAGCAGAAAGAGGTCAAGAGTTCATTTGGATTCCAAAATGGTTAAATTGTCAACTCCCAAAGTATCAACTCCCAAAGTCTGAATCTCGTCGTCAACCAAGCGTACAAGGATTGAAGCAAAGACTGTTAAAGACTCGCACAAAGACAAGGTGGATCCCAAATAAGTATCTTCAAATACAAACAAAGAAGGGACGAGTATGGGTTCCCAAACGAGGAGAATCAGCAAAACAACCAGAATCACAAAGAAGTGGGTTCCAAAGGAACTCAATAACACTGCTGTCACTGCACCGTCGCTTGAATTCTTTCAATTCCTCCTAAGATTATAGTACATTTAGCAAAGAACACACTCTGAGGAACATTGCCAAATACGACAACCAACCACAGGGTTATACTTCCAAAGAAGCATCAAACAAATAAGTAAGCCTTCAAAATAGCTCTAAAACCTTCAATCAAGCAAACGACATAGGAACTTCAAAGAACATCACGTTGCTTAGAATAGGGAGCTTTGCTATCAAATTCCAGTAAGAAAATTGCTTATACCCACATCTTGTACAACATGAATCTTTTCCATGCATTGACTGTGTATGCATAATAAGTCTACATAACAAGACCTGCATAGGCACAATTTTTAAATTCCCAAGCACAACACATACCCTTGGTGATGCCCTGCCGTCAAGGAGGACTCCAAATAGAAGGGGGGAGGCATTATAAATGGGAACCTAGTATTATGAATATTAGAGGGCAATGTTTTGTGAGTTGTATTAAATTTTTTCATTTGATTGTGATATTTTATTGACAAAATTCATAGTATATTCCCTCATAGTAGTTACAAGAGAAGTATGGGGAAAAAATCCATATATGAGCCCCTAGGGACATTGTACAATGTACATAGCATTTCAAATTCTATTAAAATGATTCTGCTTTTTGGTTGAGATGATTTTTGGTTTTATTTTTTATGTTTGAAATTTAAAAAAAAACGGTAGGAAGAATTTATAATCTAGATGAAGAAAAGACTGGAGAGATGTCAAGCAGTACAAAGAGAAGCAAGTACAACGACATGATTGAGAATAGTGATAAAAATCTGGGATGGACTACAAGGACAAAGAAAGTTGGTGATGTGACTAAGTGAAAGCATCCATCAAGTGTAAAGTTTCCTATCATACCCTTCATGCGACTACAAGGCCGTATACAGGAACTAGATCATTATTTTGTAATCTTCTATCTTGTATGTGACTTAATGAAAACAAACAAATAAAAGGGACTAACAATACTAACAAGAACAAAAGAGGTAGAAATGGCAATTCAATCATCTACCGTGATAGATGCCTGTAGGAGCAACCAATGATCAATTCCAATTCTAATCATCATCATTGGTTCTACATGTGTTTGGTAGTCGAAAGGTGCCAGAGATGCCCATCAGTCATTCTTGTGACTGAAATCCAAAAAGTTAGCTTGCATGCCAAATACAAGCCCAAATCAAGCCAATCTTTTTTGGGAGGCTATGCATAGAGAGTACAAGCTAAGGGTTTCACCCCCCCCCCCCCCCCCCCCCCCCAAAAAAAAAGTATAACCCCTAGCTAGACAAAGATGCAATTTTTTCAAAGCTGAAGCCATGATAGCCACCTATATATCCTGTACATCATGTATATGAATTTTAGGGACAAATGGACAATGATAGCTCATCAATGATGACTAATGTTGGATAAGCCCTTTTCAAAGCAAGTTACTAACCTTGGGGAATTAACTAAGGTTTCTTGGGATTTTATTAAGTCATGTATCAAGTAGAAGCAGTATAATCATTACACAACACACAAAAGCTAACAGTGGGCAAATGCGGCTTTGATCACCTTTATGCAGGAACAAAGATGACGAAGAGCATACACAAGGGGTTGAAGTGCAACTTGGCCTAAAGAAGTTGAAGGTTTAGCCAGATAATTTCTACAGAATACTTACAAAGTTTCCATTGGATCACAAGATTTGAAAGCCAATCACTCAATACTATAGATTGCAGAAGTTATTTTTGAGAATCACAAATACTTAGAATTGACAGATTTGCTAAAGCAAGTGATGGATGGAGCTTTCTCTATCCATGATGATAAGAGTCAAGCTGAATGAGATTGGTTTCTTTCTGAACTTAGATCTGATGATAGACCTATGATGATAGAAACAGATGCTGCAACTCAAAGCATGGATGTGAAGGACATAAAGTTACTCATCAACTATGATTTACCTAAATCATGTGAAGGATATGTACATCGGATTGGACAAACAAGACAAGCTCGTGAAAAAGCCACAATCTATACTTTCTTTACATCACGAAAACGACAACAAAGACCACACCAGGTCATGGCAAGGACGACATGATCGCGGAGCGGGGAAATGTTGATGATTGGGTCAACAGCATGCCATAACTCAACAAAGTCTTATCTTCTGAGAGTTATGGAATGCTGAGGATTATGGTTATAGACATCATTTGTAATAAGTAGGTAGTCTAGTAGAAGAATCTAGGGTGCAATGGCACTTCCAGATTGTAAATACCAAGCCATTTGACCCCTCACACTCTATTTTAGGTTAACCTAAGGTGACCTTAGTATATAAGGTACCTAGGTCACTTTTGTAAGGAAAAATTCTATTATAATCATAAGTTTTAAGCTGCCGTCGATTATGTGTGAGAGAGGAAGAGAGAGAGCGTGAGCTTCATCTTGGTGCTACTTCCCCCTCGTTCATCACATTGTAGATCCGACTGCACCATCGTGCTAGCCTCGGCAAGAGCTACGCAACAACGCCAAGCATTCTTTGTGGAACGGAGCAAACATGCTCTCGTATCTACGAGCTCTTTGCGGTTGTAAGTATATCAAAGAATGTCTATTTTATGGTTGCAAGTAATCATTAGAATCTTGACGACATAAGCTACGTATAAATACTCATAGATTTCAGTTTTGGGCACTTCCAAAAAATTTCTCCGTCTTTATACGCATTTTTTGCAAATAGGTTTAGGGTGTAGAAGCTTAGGGACATGTGTACCCTAGTGAGGGGATGGTGTTCCTTAAGTTTTGTATGATTCTGGTATGATTTGATGGGTTTCCTTCCGTTGTGTGTATGTGGCTAGGTGGATTCTAAGTTGTGTTTTAGTTGGCCTTCAAGAGTGTTGTATATGTAGGATGGTCTCAGTGTGACAAGCTAGCGAGATTTGCTCCGTGTGCTTATCATGTCATTTGTGTCCTCGATTGACATTATGTTGATCAGGTTGTGTTACATGCACTTGATGGGTGGTGTGATTGTGTGACTCGCTCCTGCAACAGTACCTTTGCTCCAAATCTCACCACACTATACATGTGTCCTTCTTCATCATCTTGCCCTATTGCCCATCCAATTCATGTAGGACTGGTGTCTACTGTCACAATTACTGGCCTTTTATACTCATAGTCTACCTTTCTCAAAGTTGGTGGCTGATTGGAGAAACTCCTTTAGGTTTTTATGGCTTTTACATGTGCTTATGTCCATTTAACCTTTTGATTATTGGACAAAGTTTCTTTTGGGGGCAATTGTAGCATAGCCTAATCAACCCAAAACCAACAAAATTATCAATCCTAAGATCGACAACCCGGCTAGGGCATGGAAGCACGAACATTGAATGTATCGAATTAGATTATTCAAGAGTATGCTCATCCAATGCAATAGAGATTAGTCATTAATCACTAACTCTAATCACATCATCAATCAAGCATCACCTATACACATTAAGACCATTAAAGTCTGGCTTACCATAGACTAGAATCTCTAAGTACACTTGATAAGCACACACTAATTGCATTGGTGTTGGCCTCTCCAATCACCACATGCCAATCAAGGCACTTCATCAAAAGCTACACACACAAGGTGAATGGTGCTAGATTTTCATAAAACCCATCCATACATAATAAAATAATAGGGCACATACACTAATTAAAATATTAAGAACCAACTTAATCAACCTAATTATAGATGTTAAATATCACAAATCGAATGCTCATAGAAGGATAGGAGTGGTTAATAAGTAAGAAGCCATCACACACACTCAAATACAGAATAATGAGAAAGGTGAAACTACTTCATGAAATAATGGAATAGAGAAGAAGTAGATTAGTGAAGAAAGTAGAGATTAGGTTAAGAATGCTTCTCTAATTACAATGGATTAGCACTAGCCTCTTAAGCATGGGCATTAATCCCAAGGCTAGGCCATACATAGAGTGAACACTCAAGTGAGAGATCTCTCAAAAGTGGATCCTCAAGAGTGGATCGTCAAGAATGAAGACTCCTTGCAAAAAGGCTTCCTTATAAAGGCTTTCACCACAATCCCTTCTACTGTGGGTTTAAGTTTGAGCCCTCTAGCTAGCATATACAACTTTGGAACTCCCAATAATCCCAAGACCTTATACTACCATGTCCACCCCTCTTTGGCAAATCATCATATGGTTTAGATGTTAGTGCTATGATAGCCTTTTTCACAAGCATTGAAATGCATACTCATGTACCAAGCACAACTTTCAATGAACTATCTCAAGGCAATTAACACTCATTTGTATCATTGGTCAATACTTCTGCATAAGAGGTCAATAAAAGTATATGCCGTTCAAAATAAGCACTAAAAGGACTCACGATCAATCACAAGCATCAGAAATCTAAGGTAATCCATGGAGAAATAGTGGATACATAAAATCAATGTTAGATGTAGCAAGTATAATGCTCATAAACAGTCTGTCCATGCATCTCAAGAGAAGAAGATGATTAATTACCATTTTGAACAACAAATGATTATTGCTACACAGTATTTTATAACTCTCGCCATTTTTTGAGAAAAGGGCCGGGAACAAGCCCCAAAGTCTCCCCTTTTTTTTTATATTTTTTGTTTTCTTTTTTTATGCCAATATTGCATGGTGGTAGCCTACTTAGGCGATAGTGAGTGAGAGAGAGAGAGAGAGAGAGAGAGAGAGAGAGAGAGGGAGATAGAGAGAATGGAAGGGGTGACCAATTTATGTGTGGGTGTATGGGTGCGCGAGCCTCAAAAAAAACAAGTGGGGTGAGGGTTGCGAGCCAGCACGTGTAGGGAAAAGCGGTACGCGGCTGTGTATATTGTGTAGGTATTGGCCGGTAGCAGCTAGAAAAGCAATAAGGTGACTGTTAATTTAGTGTGTGCGTATGTTGATGAGTGCCATTCCAGGAAAGTGGCGTGTGTGAGAGTGTGAATGGTTGGGCAGAAAACTGGGCAAGTGGAGCTTGGGTGCAATGCGAGTAGGACAAAATCTCCAAATTAAGACCATCATGCAAGAGAGTGAGAGCTTCACCCATTGAAAGCATTGAGGGAAAATGGCGAGCTAGCAACTGTGTGTGTGTGTGTGTGTGTGTTGCAAGTGAGAGACACTAGAACTGTGTAGGTCGTTGGAGCTGGACGCGGCAGAATCCTCGGACTTCTTTAGTCTTTGACCATAAAAGCTGGGTGTGTGTGTGTGTGGGAATCCGGATGGGACCCAGAGGCTCGCAGGGAGACTCAAAGCTGGGGAGAATTTTGGTGTCCAAATGGAGAATGCAAGAGAGAGAGAGAGAGAGAGAGAGAGAGAGAGAGAGAGAGAGAGAGAGAGAGAGAGAGAGAGAGAGAGAGAGAGAGACTCACCATCATTCGGTACAGAGAAAATACCCCTTTTTTTTCTCTTTTTTATCTCTTTCAAGTTATCTTATGGGGGGTTTTGCATGCGTGAACTTGGCCATTCTTGCAAGAAATTGCAAATGAGTTGGAATTGTTGTGGTCGTCAAGTGAATGAAGGGAACACAATGCACGTGACTTACAAACTCAACATGCATCAATCTTGGATGAAATAATCATGCAAAGCCATGTTGAAATCCTTTCCTCATGAATAATAAATCCAATTTCTTATAGGTTTTGATCGAGCTATATGAAAATTTCCTTGTGCTAGTCGATCATGCACACACAAAATGTCCAAAATCTTTGCACAATTTCTTTTAATGCTCACACCTCACTCAATTGAAATTGTGATGAAACTTTCAACAAAAAGTCACCATTAATTGGTACACCTTATTGATCCATCCATTCTTATTGATTCCAATTGGAGATTATCAAAACACACCCCTTTGAATTTGAAAATTTTCATGCACTAAAGTTGTTATCAAATCCATCAATTGATTAATGCATACACGTCTATGGGGTGATCAAACCCTTGGCCAATCCTATCCGATTCTCAATCATTGCAACATAATTTTCTCATATCCCAATAGATTACATCATTCAAACCCATTGGAGTTTGTAATTTTGGTTTGTCTGACTACAAGAGGTACTTCACATTAGCTCGCAATGCGATGCTCAAAAGTGAAAATCCACCGCGTGGCTATGAGCATCGCTATTTTCTTTGTTGCATAGCGATGCCTATAGCGACTCTCATAGCGATGCCCATAGTGACATCGACTGGGGTAAAAAATAAGCGGAGAGCGCCAAAAACTTAGATCTCAGATCTGAGTTTCGAAGATCTAGCGAAAGAGGTAAACCCGCGCTCTCCCTCTCTCTCTCTCTCTCCCCCCTCCCCCCCCCCCCCCCCCCCCCACACACACACACACACACACACAGAAGGAGAGGAAGGAGAGCCAGGTATGATCCTGCCCTCTCCTCTCTCTCATGTTCCCTTCCCCTGTTTCTCTCTCTCCCTCTCACAGTCTCTCACACACACACATATTGTCTTTGAGAGAGAGAGAATACACACATGCATAAACAAAAAACACATACACACACATGCATAAACAAAGAATGCATACACACACACATTGAGAGAGAGAGAGAGAGAGAGAGAGAGAGAGAGAGAGAGAGAGAGAAAATATGAAATGAAATGTTATATTAAAATTTAGGGTTAGGTTCTATTTAAAATTACATTTAAGATTAGGTTAGATTAAGATCTAAGATTAAGCTAGATTACATTTAAAATTTATGCTAGATTTTTAAAGGTAGGTTAGACTTAAGATTAGGTTAAGATTTAAATTAGATTTAAGATTATGTTAGATTACATTTAGGTTTAAGTTAGATTTAAGTTTATTTTGAGTTTACGATTAGGTTAGATTTAGATTTACGTTAGACTTAAAATTAGGGCGAGATTTAAGATTAGCTAGGTTAGATTTAAGTTAGATTACATTTAGGTTTAGGATTTAAGATTAGATTAGATTTAGGTTTATATTGAGTCTAAGGTTAGATTAAATTTAGATTGATGTTAGATTTAAGATTAAGACAAGATTTAAGATTAAGACAAGATTTAAGATTAGCTAGGTTAGATTTAAGATTAAATTAGATTTAGATTTAAGTTAGATTACATTTAGGTTTAGGTTAGATTTAAGATTAGATTAGATTTAGGTTTATGTCGAGTTTAAGATTAGATTAGATCTAGATTTATGTTAGATTTAAGATTAGATTTAGGTTATATTTTAGGGCATGTCAATGAAGGCTTTGCCCCAAGAGCAAACACTAGGTACACAAAAATATGTATATTTCCATCAGAATAATCTGACACCTATTAACTCACCCAGTGACCATGTTCAATTAGCTCAGAATCACCATATCTTTAATTAGGTTAAATTTAAGATTAAATTTTGGATTTAGTTTTTATATTAAAAAGTCTACCTTTGAGATTACAAAAAAAATTAGAGTTAGGAGAATAGTGATCCCTCTCTTCCTCTCTACGGATGCGACCTTAAGTTGGAAAGCTTTCAACGGCATGATACTCAAATTGGAGACCAGCATGTAATGTGCTAAGTAATCCCTCGAATAAGGATCTGCTATGAAGAGATGTTAAGATGTTGTGAATTGCTACAGCTAGAGAAGAGGCAAAGGAGTTTTGTCCACTACATGCACTATCATGTAGACGTGGGTGTGTATGTCAGGACAAGGGTAGGACCAGTCCGGGCAAAGGACCATGGCCAAGGGCTAGGACGGACATGCAGTCAAGGGGGTCCCTATATTTAGAAGGCCAAGGGCCTATATAGGGCATGGCTGGGTGGAGATTAGCATGTCAATTCCCATGTCCTTTCACTGGTATCAGAGCCACTCGTTTTTGGGACACAGGCGTGGAGAGACAGCCGTTTTTAGCTTTGCATGTGCATGAGGAGGGGAGCCGTGTAAAAGAGCCCTAATCAGGCGGGAGAGAAATCTCAAGGCAAGCACCGTGTGCAGGGCCCCTTGAGGCGAGGAAGGAAGAATGGTCGACTTCCACCATAGGCCGCACAAACGGGCTCGATGGATGGGTGCTGGGATTTGCAGCATAAGCCGTCACTAGGGCGACCCACACACTGCTACCTCCTTGCCAAGATCTTGTGGCCCTGTCGGGCGCCATCACTGACTGCAAACGCTGCTTTGGTGTTGCTTTTTCACACCAAAAAGACCCAAACGCCTTTGGTCTTGGCCATTCCCCTCAAATGTTTTGAGCAAGGGTGCATGCCCACCTCGGCATACACCCATACAAGCTACACGAGATACGGAATCCAAGCCAAACAAGTTTTGGCATCATACAAAGAGACGCACGGCCCTCGATTATCGGTATACAATTCAACGATCCAGGAGTGATCAAGTTGAAGATTTTTGCAACTTAATTATTATACGACAATATTTTTGGTTGCCGATCTTTAAAGCACCACCCGAGTCGACCATACACGGTAACCATAACTTCGCCGAAGCATACGAAGCATACATCGGTGTTTGCAAGGGCATCCTCGGTTGCAAATCAAGTGCTGATTTTGTGGTGGCTTGGGATCTACAATCCGATTTCAACTTAGACGTTCAGTTTAGTTGAAGACATAATTACCCATTTAATTATTGCAACCTGCTACGAGCTAGTGCTGAAGTTTCTCGGTGTTCACCTCTTCGCCAATTCTACCAGGATTGCAAATTCACCTTCTTTACGACCGCCGGCGAGGTTAGCACGGCTAACTACCTCTGTGTTCGATACGGTTACGAGTTTTTGTTGCATACCAAGGTATTGTTTTCTCTTTTTTTCGCACAACACAGATTCGCCATGAGTGCGAAAATTGATAATCAACACATGTTTGACTTTCAATATATCGAATGGGCTCCACCTGTGGATGTCATGGGGCCGGATACTCTCACGGAGAGTACCCTCGTGGCAACAGGGATGGATGGTGCAAACCGAGGTGATCAATCTCTGTCTCCTCGTTTATCAGCCCCTCCTCCACAGAGCGTATTGGATATTCTAGAGGATGACAGTCAATTGCCATATGCCAGGGAGTTTGTCACTTGACAGGATTGGACATTTTCTAATGCCTGATTTTGCAAGCTCGCTGTCAGGGTTCAAATCTTGGTTACACAAGTCGAAAATCTTACCCAACTAATTTACAAAATGCTACCAGAATCAACTCTCCACTTGCCATCAACCCAGGGGGTTGCCAATTTACCAATTATGACCAAAGAGGTCCAACATGTCCACAATACTTTGGTTGTCGGAACAAATCAAGGCACGACCAACGTGGTCAAGAAGCGCCTATCACCATCTGAATTTCAACATGCAAAAAGTATAAAATTATGCTTTATTTGCTTAGGAACACATAAAAAAAAGCAGTGCCCACATGTCGGAAAACTTAATCATGATGCATGACTTTGTGATTTGACATAAACTCCAGTTTTGGTGCACAGCATAGTAGTTATATGTCTTTTTGAATATGTTAGGCGCAACCATTTTCTCAATATGGAATTTTCAGCATATTGTATGTTTTTTTTTTGAATTGGGTACTGTTAAACCCCAAATTTTTTTCTGCCACAGTCATTTTTGGTACGAACAGTCACATCATCTTGGCTTATATGATCTGCCAAAAACATTCTAAGATGCATGTAAGATCACTGCATTAGGGTGTATATGATACACGTGTCCTACAACTCACGTTTTGCATTTAATTTGGACAGTATTATGAAATACCACATGCTTGGCCCATTTTACATGACATAAGGCTTCTAATTCGTACTCCAATTACCTCGTCGACAAGAGCAGTTGGCAACTAAGTTTGGGGCACCTACATTATTCAGGATATCATCTCATCGAATCCTTACCAGTCTAACCGGTGCAAGGCACTTAGGGTGTTGACTTCAACAGTTATCACGGTAGCCACGGGCTTTCGTTTTTGTATGCAAGGCATTCTACCCAGATGGTAGACAGTACGCTCTCACAAATCACTCTGTCGAGGACACTATTAGTTATGCATTGTTTCCCATAATTTTTGGTTGCTATCCAGGCACACAACAACCTAAAAACTTCTACTGGATTCACAACCCATACACGGTAGACAATCAAGACCTGACTTGTGTTCCCTCTGGCGATGCGAGCATCATACAGTCAGATGGTTGCATGCTTATAGGATAAGCTGCCAGTTAGGCATAAGATGTCTAAGCGCAAAAGTTCTAGGCACACACAAACTAGACATTTAAGGAAAGTCCCTCAGCCCAGCATGCTCTTCTGTTCGTTCTTCACCTCTTTTTCTAAGGTACAACATGAACATTTCCTACGAAGTTTGTTTCATGTTTTCTCCTGATCCACGATGCTCTACAATTATCAGCTACAAATTGGGCAAGGTGCCATTCACATTTATTTCATCAGTTTATCGATTGAACACTCATTTCCATATGGGCTATGAACCACGCACGCTGGCTACGAGCCATTACTAAATCTAGGATAAGATCCACTTGTTGGTATTCCATGGATGATTGTTCTCAAGATTGAACAGCTCTACCCAGTGGTGTACACATTGACGTTAATTGACAAGCAAGCGTCTTGTCATTACAGATATCATTACGGATATTTAGGATGTCATTTTCGCACTACATGTTTCTAGTGCGATTAAGTTTTTTATACTCTTACACTTACATCAGCTAATCTATACCATGGAGTCTAGAGGTAACAAACGGTTGACACAGCATGGCTGTTGACACGAGCTAGGCATCTTACTTGTGTGGATTTCTTGCTCTCTCTATAGCACTACGGAGTGTCTATGGACATACTGTTTTGGGGTAAGACCCGGCGGGTGATGCTACATCACCCCATAGGCATTAAGGATCATAGTTTGATCTGCATTGAGGATCACATTTGATCTCTCCGAGTTATATTTTTAAGGAAAAAATTCTGCAATCTACCAAACTCGGTAGCGAACGGACACACTTTTCAAGTTGATTCCAATCATTCTGTACACGGTGACGAAGGAAATTTGGAATGGTGGCCTCTACACCAAAACAAACTCCATTGCGCCACAAGGGAAATGAGATGAGGGCACCACGTAGTCTTGGAAGCGTGGACTAGGACCGCTATGCAAAGAGAGAGAGAGAGAGAGAGAGAGAGAGAGAGAGAGAGAGAGAGAGAGAGAGAGAGAGAGAGAGATCACTTTGAATGAAGCATTAACCTTAGTGTGTGTACAAGGAATGGATAACTTCAAGCACTCGTGTCACAAATAGCATGTAGATTACTAAACAACAACTCAAGAATTAGCCAAAATCACATCAATCACTCTCACACACACATAAAAGATATCTCTTAATTAACATAAGTAAGAGGAGGGGAGGTTACTAGCATAAAACAATTTGCACTTTATAATGTGCAAAGAATGGAGTGAATGAATGAGCTTTATGCGCTCATGATGAGTGATACGAAGACTCAATGAGGCTGAGGGAGACTTCAAATTACAAAGGGGGGGGACTCTTTATATAGGCAAGAGAGTGATTAGGAGTGAGGTTAAGATCCAAGTGCAATTTGTACAAATGAAGCTTGATTAGGGACATTCCACCAATGAAGAAGCTCCTTCCAAGTGATTTGTTGACCAATTTCCAACTAATTGGCTCCATCATCACTTGTGTTGTCCTCACTCCTTCCTCCATAGCAAAATTCCAAGAGCTTCCTTATTTTAAAATGTAAAGAATCTACATAAAATCAATGCATATCTAGTAATAATAGGAAGGGGTTGAATGACAACTTATGAATTACAACAAGATTAAGCATGATTTGAGAGGTGATTAGAAGAGGAATTTGTGATGGTTTTATAAGCTTGAGAGAGAGGAGGAAGGATGGGAGGGTGAGGAGACTAATGGCTGATTTTTAGAGAAGGACTCAATGTGGAAAAGGAAGGGTGTGTGTGTAAAGGTAGAGGGGTTGGTCTCCGCCACAGTTGGGAAAACTGGCATCCACCATTTTGGCCATATCTCCTAAACCATAGATGAAAAAATTATAAAAAAAATATGGTCAGAATCTCTAGCTGATGAGCTACAACTTTGATGAAGACAACTTTTCCTGGATCGGAGTGGACGTATTTTTACAAAATCCAGCAAAATCATGTGTCTGTTTCCTTCCTCTACCAAGTCTTCCATCTGGGTCCCATCTGTTTGAATCATCATATGGCTCCAAAGCAATGATGATATGAGCCCCTCATGGCCCTTGAATCATGGGTGCATGGCTGCACAAACACATCATATCTTTTCTTTTCACATTTACATACTTCCCTTCCCTTTACCATTATGTTCTACCTTTCACCTCCTGTGAACTAGTCAAGGAAAAATTCCCATCAAGTCATTTTTTTTAAAAATTTTTCCAAGAGGTTGTTCTCACTTCTTTCTTTTATTGTAAACCTCTAGAAGCAAGGAAAACCAACAAAATATAGTAAACAAAAAATTTGTGATAGGCTCCGATCATAGCCCCCTCAAACCTGGCTAGAGGTATTTATTCCTCTAGCCTACTTTCTTTGATCTTGGGCTGACCTTATTTTGATGTGATAAGGCTTTAGACTCCATCCATTTGTCTTGGTCTTGTGCACTTTACCATCAATGTCTTGAAGTCTGTAAGAGCCATTTTTGAACTTTTTAGTGACCAAGAACGGGTCTTCCCATTGAAAAAGAACTTTTCATCCTTACGAGTGTCGAAGCGATTGTCATATCGAAGCACCAGAGATCCCCTTTTGATGTCTTTAGATGCTATCTTTTTGTTGAAATTTTCTCTACGCTTCTCTGCTTCTTGAGAGTAGTGGTTGATGGCTTCTTCACGGTCCAATTGCAGCCTCTCTAGATCCATGATCCTTTGATGTACTTTCTCCTTTTGAGAGCCTACCTAGCTACCCAATATTCAAAGACTTGTTAACTTTACTTCAATGGGCAAAAGCACCTCCTTTCAATAAACCAAATGAAAGGGTGTGTACCCTAATGCGGTTTTGAAGGAGGTTCTATAGGCCCATAGAGCTCCATTCAGGTGTTTGTCCCAATCTTGGCGCCTGGCATGTACCTGTTTGGTGAGAATTTTGCAAATGATTCCATTTACATTTTCCACCAAGTCGTTGCACTGAGGGTAGTAAGGAGTATAGTGTTGGTGCTGAATATTTAGCTTCTGCATGAGTTCTCCTACCAAGTCTTCTCTAAACCCTGGTCCTCTATCAGAAAGTATTTCAAGAGGGGTGCCAAACCGGCAACAGATGTGGTCAAAGATGAACTGAATCACATCCTTAGCAGTAATTCTATTGGTTGGCATAGCCTCAGCCCATCTAGTCATGTAGTCTACTCCCATAATGATGTACTCTTTACCTGAGTGAGTGCGTGGTAGAGGCCCTATGGCATCAATTCTCCACTTCTCAAAGGGCCCATATACCTTTATTGGGTTCTGAGATTCAGCTATGAGCCGTCGTGATCCTGTTTTGTTACATTCATCACTTGTTTGACACCAGTATTTGATATCACGATCAAGACTTGGCCAAGTAAACCCAGCTTGTAGAACCTTTCTACTAGTGATGTCGTGTGCAAAGTGTCCTCCGCACACATCATCGTGACAAGCTTTTAAAATCTCTTCAATTTCACTCTTCAAAGGCACTCTCCTAAGCACACCATCCTTACCAAGACAATACAAGTCATCATTTACTATGCGATACCTGGTAGCCTTCCTAGCTAACCATCGCCTTTCCCCTGCATTCAAGTGTTTAGGAGCCTCTCCTTGCTCCAGAATGTGTATAATATCTTCTAAGTCCTCCTTGCCTTGCTGAAGTGGAAGTTTGATGGCCACTGCTCCCACTATTGACTCATTTAACTTCGATGATGCTAGGTGGTCTGCATCCTTGTTCTGGTCTCTTGGCACATGATGTACTCGTGCCTCCCTAAATCTCCTCATAAGAGCTTTGGCTTCTCTCATTTTAGTAGAGAGACTGGCATTTTTGCAAGCCCATGTACCTTACATTTGCCTTACCAAAATCATGGAGTCACCAAAAGCATTTAGTCTCTCAATTGAATTATCCAAGCACCAACAAAGGCCATGAATTAGAGCTTGATATTCTGCTTCATTGTTGGAGTGGACATCTTCTAGAGTGATCCCTTCACCATGGATCCTCTCTCCCAACGGGGATAAGACCACCATGCCTGCAACTGCCTTATCCTTGCTTCTCTTGTATGCTCCATCAAAGTAGAGGCTATAAGCATTGACCAAAGCCTCTGGAGCTGGAGGTGGTGGAAGTTCCTTTCTCTTCAAATGGAAAATGTTTTCATAGCACTTGTTTGTTAAAATGTCGGCTAAGCATGCTCGAGTTGTTCTTTCAACCTGTATTGTATAATCAAACTCTTGAAGTCGCACCACCCACTTTGCTATTTTGTCAGAGATTTCCATATGTTGTAGTGCATAGGGAAACATATCCTCCACAGTGATAATTACAAACCTCTTCGGCAGCAAGTATGGCCGAAATTTGGTTACCGCAAACATGAGGGCTAACACTAAATGTTCCATCAGGGTGTAGGCCTTCTCTGTGTTTCCCATGAGGCGGCTAGCAAAATACACAGGCCTCATAAAGGATGTTTTTGGATCTTTTTGTAGGAGGGCAGCACCAATGGCCTCTTCTCCCACACTAGGGTTTACAAAGAATGTTTCTTCCCAACAAGGTTGGAGGATTACAGGGAGTGACCCTAACATTTTTTTTATCTCTCTAAAATGCCCATCACTTTCTTCACTCCAAACAAGCGTCTCTTGACGGGTCAGCTGTTGTAGACAAAATATCACTTGGGAGAGTAAGTGTATGAATCTACTCAAATATCATAGCTTTTTCAAGAAAGAGATTAATTGTTTGATGGAAGTTGGGGAAGGTAGATTTAGCAATGTTTCTATCTTTTCAGGATCTACCTCGATTCCATCAATGGACACTACATGACCCAATAGTGTAACCTTGCTTTCCCCAATGTGACATTTGTCCTTGTTTAGTTGTCCACCCAACTTAGCTAAACGAGTAAATCCTTCATCAATCTTGTCGAGATGCATACTTTTGGAGCTGTAAATACAAAAGTCATCTATGAAAACCCTTATGGACTTACCAAAGTAAGGTTGGAAGACCATATTCATGAATCGTTGAAAGGTGGCTGGAGCGTTGGTGAGACCAAAAGGCATGACTCGAAATGCAAAACAGCCCCATGTTGTGATGAAAGTAGTCCTTTTCTGGTCCTCCTCTGCAATGCGTATTTGAAAGTAGCCAGAGTAGCCATCACACACTTTGTATCACTCATGGCCTGCTACTTCATTTAGAATCTCATCTTGAAATGGGAGAGGGAAGTGGTCCCTTTTTGTTGCAGCATTTAGTGGCTTGTAATCCATGCACACTCGCCATTTACCATTCTTCTTTGGCCTCACCACTACTAGGGAGACCCATTCTGAATCTTCTACTGGGTATATGAATCCTGCTTCTAAGAGTTTCTTCACCTCGGACAATAGTGCATTTTGTTGCACAACTCCTAATCTTCTTAGTTTTTGTACTACTGGCTTGCTCCCTTCTTTTAGATGGATATGATGCTTCACTGCAGTGACACCTGTAATGTGAGTGTAGTCAGAAATAAACAATGATGCATGCTTCTTGAGAAAATTTACATAACCCTCCATTTCTTCTTCCTTTATATACTTGGATAACATCTTCTCTAGGCTGGCATCCCACACATTCTCCATTTGGATCCTTGGGTTGTCTTCTGATGAGGTAGTTTCCTTTATGGTGACGCCCATGACTTCTAGAGTGCTATCACTCTCTTCACTTGAACTCTCTTCCTCGTCCATGGATGAGGAGTATCCACTTGAGCTCCACTCATCAGCTGACGTCTCTAGTTCAAGGTTCTCTTGTCGCCCATTCTTCAAGTTATAAACCACCTTCCGACTATGGCCACCCACACGTGGCCTCAACTCCAAGTCTCCTGTTGCCCATATCTCCTATACCCATGAGCCAAGGTCGTCCTAAAATAAGGGGGTATCCTTCTCCCTTCACTGGCATCACATAAGCATCAACCTCTGTAGTGATTCCAAAAACTGAAACTCTCAAAGCTTTCACTACACCCACACAAGTGACAGAGACATTATTGGCCATTTTTTACCTAAAGTTTGATGATTCCATTACCTCTAAACCCAATTGATGCATTAGCTTTTCTGTCATGACACAAACCTCTACTCCACTGTCAATGTAAGTTTTTGGAATCCATTGTCCCTTGATTTGAGCCTCCACCAAAGGCACTATATCCTTGAGACCATAGGCTTTGATTACACTTAATATCTTAATTCGTTTTTCCCTCGTGCTCACCATTTTTAACCACTGTTGTCGCATGTTTGGGGAGATATGAAGTAGTTGTGGCCAAGTAATTTTGGTCCTTGAGAACTCACATCCGCTGTCATAAGGTTGTGTCCGAGATCCCATAGGGAAATCAGAGATGTCAATTTGAGACCTAGTACAGGTCTTTCTCTTCTTGGCTTCATCTTTAGTTGCCTTTAACTATTTCTTCCTGGTTGCTTCTGCCCTTGACGACCTCCTCCATCCTTATGATTCTCACATTTGGTTGAGTAGTAGGGGCTTGAGCCTGAGCACGAGGTGGTTGCAAAATTTGAGGTTGCGGTTGCTCTTGTGCTTGAGCTCTAGCACGGGGAGGACTTACTTGTTGTCCAAGACCTCTGACAGGGTAGTCATATCTTCTGGGATGAGGGAAATTATACATGCCATGGCAATTTTCCCCACAATTGTAACACAACATTTCCCTTGCTTGACGTCGCATTGGTGGCCGATTCCCACTATTCCCCTCAATAGGCCTTCTTGCACCCTGCACAAGATTTACTCTCAAACCCTCTATCTGGTTTGTGAGATTGTTTATTTGTTGGAGCATATCTTCTTGGGGACCTCTATTGAGGCCTAGTGAATTAGGCACATTTGGAGGTACGTGAGAAGCTTCTATAGTTGTGATATTGCCTCCCAAAGCTAGCTGTCCATCTTGGGTTTGATAGAGAATCTTTCGATTCTTTTCCCTGGCAATTCTTAAGGCATCTTCAAAAGTATTTGGAAATTTTCTCTTTACCTTTTCCCTTAGCAAGGGGTACTAGCTTGAGATAAATTGATCCTTTTGGAGGCAATTGGGAGCTCGCTCACGAGGGCTTAGTGAGTTTGACCATTGGTCCCAAATTTTCAGAAAACCTTCCTCATAGGTTGCATAACCATGAGGGTCAACTTGATGAAGGGCCAGAAGCCGTTTCCATAGTTCTTCTGCCGAATTGGCTTGTTGAAATCTTCATAGGAAATCTGCCTTCAATCCCTCCCATTCAGCTCTTTGGGTTGGATCTAGAGCCTGGAACCATACCCTAGCTTCTTCTTTGAGCACCAAAGGAAAAACTCTCAATTTCAATGCTTCGTCATCCCTCCCATAGACAAGGAAAGCCATCTCCAAATTATCCAAAAAATCCCCAACATTTTCCCCACTACGCCCAAAAAAAATAGGGAAAGCCATGATAAAATGGGTTGCCTTCCTCTCAATACAACACAAAGATGAAAACGTTTAGGCCCAAATCATATCTTATTAAGGGTAGAATAAATGGATTGATAGATGCATTAATCTCAGCTAGACGACGAGGGCCTAGTAAGTTCCCTATGATGTTTTGGAACCTAAGCTTTGTGCTAGCTATTATATGCACCGTTTGTCTAGCAAGAGGTTGGAAAGGTCCATATAAATCCCTATGATTCATGGAGTATGCTTAAAGCAATATGAAGATGTGAACATCAAAAGATACATTATACTCCAAAATAGGAAATATTATAGGGTCAGGGGACAACAATATCTCTCTGAACCTCTCAGCTCCAAAATAGAAGACCAATGTTTGTTGGAAAAAAATATTTCTATCAATGCGCACATTCACCCTAATATTCTGAACTGATTGAAAGTTGTAGAAAATGGGATTATTCATTGGTGCATTAAATACAAACTTCCATGAAGCACTTCATTGAAGTTCAGCTCTCTTGGATCCCACCATTTGAGAGATGTGAAGAATTTTCTCACCAGTGATTATCCTAGCTTTGGTGTGACCATCTTCAGCTTTGTAGAGTTCATAGGGTTCAATGGCTACCTTCTCAACCACCTTGAGCCTTCTTGCTAGTAGTAGTTGGAGTGCATCACCATATGTAGCCTCTTGCCAATACCGCACACCATTGATGTGTAGCTCCCCCTCCAAAAACTTGTTAATACCCGAGTTTGAGAGTGCTTTCACCACTTGAAGTCGAGGCTTCAAAGGAAGTGTCTTCACACTAGCCACGAAGCACTGAACACAATGCTTTGACCTAGGTACTTGATGACTACAAGATTTTCGTTGAACCAAAGAAGGGTGTATGTAGTTAATTCTCTTTACCCAAATACGTGTCGTTCGTCGATAAAGACGCTTCTTTTCTCGAGCTTCTTGGGGAGACCATAGTGGAAGTCTCGGAGAATTTGATGGACCTTCCTTCATAGGATTGACAGAGCGCTGCTTGAGAACTCCTCCGTGGGGGCACCAATTTATGACGAAGGAAATTTGGAATGGCGGCCTTTACACCAAAACAAACTCCATTGGGCCACAAGGGAAATGAGATGAGGGCACCACCTAGTCTTGGAAGAGTGGACTAGGACCGCTACGCAAAGAGAGAGAGAGAGAGAGAGAGAGAGAGAGAGAGAGAGAGAGAGAGAGAGAGAGAGAGAGAGATCTATCACTTTGAATGAAGCATTAACCTTAGTGTGTGTACAAGGAATGGATAACTTCAAGCACTCCCAACACAAATAGCATGTAGATTACTAAACAACAACTCAATAATTAGCCAAAATCACATCAAGCACTCTCACACACACATAAAAGATCTCTCTTAATTAACATAAGTAAGAGGAGGGGAGGTTACTAGCATAAAACAATTTGCACTCTATAATGTGCAAAGAATGGAGTGAATGAATGAGCTTTATTAGCTCATGATGAGTGATACAAAGACTCAATGAGGTTGAGGGAGGCTTGAAGTTACAAAGGGGCGGGGCTCTTTATATAGGCAAGAGAGTGATTAGGAGTGAGGTTAAGATTGAAGTGCAATTTGTACAAATGAAGCTTGATTAGGGACATTCCACCAATGAAGAAGCTCCTTCCAAGTGATTTGTTGACCAATTTGCAACTAATTGGCTCCATAATCACTTGTGTTGTCTTCACTCCTTCCTCCATAGCTTGAGTCTAAGAGATTCATTATTTTAAAATGTAAATAATCTACATAAAATCAATGCATATCTAGTAATAATAGGAAGGGGTTGAATGACAACTTATGAATTACAACAAGATTAAGCATGATTTGAGAGGTGATTAGAAGAGGAATTTGTGATGGTTTTATGAGCTTGAGAGAGAGGAGGAACGAGGGGAGGGTGAGGAGACTAATGGCTAATTTTTAAAGGACTCAATGTGGAAAAGGAAGGGTGTGTGTGTAAAGGTAGAGGGGGTGGTCTCCACCACAGTTGGAGAAACTGGAGTCCACCATTTGGTCCATATCTCCTAGACCGTAGATGCAAAAATTATAAAAAAACATATGGTCAAAATCTCCAGCTCATAAGCTACAACTTTGATGAAGACAACTTTTCTTGGATAGGAGTGGACGTATTTTTAAAAAATCCAGCAAAATCATGTGTCTGTTTCCTTCCTCCACCAAGTCTTCCATCTGGGTCCCATCTGTTTGAATCATCATATGGCTCCAAAGCCATGATGATATGAGCCCCTCATGACCCTTGAATCATGGGTGCATGGCTCCACAAACACATCATATCTTTTCTTTTTACATGTACATATTTCCCTTCCCTTTACCATTAGGTTCTACCTTTCACCTCCTGTGAACTAGTCAAGGAAAAATTCCCATCAAGTCATTTTTTTTTGAATTTTTCCAAGAGGTTGTTCTCACTTTTTTCTTTTATTGTAAACCTCTGGAAGCAAGTAAAACCAACAAAATATAGTAAACAAAAAATTTGTGATAGGCTCGGTTGACTATGTTGGTTACCGTTATTTGCTAGTTGAGCGGTTTCTACAAAGAGCCTTACCAAGGGGTTTGACTACGTAGATTCCAATCCAAGAGCTTGGATTGAAAAGGCAACAACCACGTTTACCACTGCAATGCTATTTGTCTTTTCAGGTAGGGGATGTGATCCTCTCCATTTGAATACGGGTAAGTGAACATTAAGTTCAAATCTCCAGGTATGCATCTATTAATTTGGTGTTATTTCATTTTTAGTATGCTTTGCTTGGTTTTTCAAGACGCATAAGTACGCTTGAATGTTATAGAGTCATGCCAAGGTCATGTCGGCGCAAAGTATTTTGGGCCAAGTATCCAATCTATCTTTGTGCCTTATGCTGTTACGAACCTACTTGTAGGGTTCAATTTGGCACATGTTGTCACATGGGATACAACATGGTCTAGGAACTCAAGGAGTTCGGTTTAGCCAGTGTGGAGCAATGAATGAGGGTCCCTCTCACTCTTGTCGTAAAGTGTTTAGAGCATGCGTTTAGCAAAAACTAACCCGAACCTGTATATCCATGTTGATTCTTGCCAATACTTATGGAAAATGTGATGCGCCTAGCAGACATTAAAAAGAATGTAAATAGTTCTGAAAAGAAACTTAGTACTTGTACCTTGACAAGTCATTCTAAGTATCCGACAATTTCTGGCCACGAAATTGCTCCAGATACGTCGTGCTTAAAAAAATGGTCTAGAAAACAGATGTGACCAGCACCTAGGGACTTTGTCATGACACATAATTGAAATAATGGCGCCAGTGTCAGTCCAGAGACTCATATTCTCCACATGTGGAATATGTCTCATGTAAGGATGTGTATAAAGGAACATCCTTCAAGTACAAGATGTACTTGTGTGTGGAGGTAGTTCTAAACACTTTATGACAAGAGTGAGAGAGACCCTCATTCATTGCTCCACACTGGCTAAACCGAACTCCTTGAGTTCCTGAACCATGTTGTATGCCATGTGACAACATGTGCCAAATTGAACCCTACAAGTAGGTTCATAACAGCATAAGGCACAAAGATAGATTGGATACTTAGCCCAAAATACTTTGTGCCGACATGCCCTTGGCATGACTCTGTAACATTTTAAGCACGACGTATCAGGAGCAATTTCGTGGCCAGAAATTGTCGGATACTCAGAATGACTTGTCAAGGTACAAGTACTAAGTTTCTTTTCAGAACTATTTGCATTCTTTTTAATGTCTGCTAGGCGCATCACATTTTCCATAAGTATTGTCAAGAATCACCATGGATATACAGGTTTGGGTTAGTTTTTGCTAAATGCATGCACACTAGGTGTTATGGGCCCTAGTGTTTAGCAAAGGTTGATTTGGAACGACATGCATATTCCTCACGTTGTTGCTTATGAAGCATATTCCTCACGTTGCTGCTTATAAAGCATTTTGCACTCTAAGTGGAGTAACTCTATGAGATTACTTTTGGGTCTACTAATCCCCAATAGAGGTCATGGCTCGGTTTGGGGGTATGTGCATTTATCAAGTTAACCATGATGGTTATTCCGAACATTGTTGATTCCTCAACAATGTTATGCGCTACTGTGATTCCCGTTTACCAGTCGTCTGGGATGACTGTTTGTAAACCGTGGGGGAAACACACCTCAGTACTGTCAGTATCCAAGGGAATTGACAGATTACAAAGTGTAATCTTGGGCTACAGGATATGCAAAGTGCGTACATTCCAAGTAAACAAATTCATGAGCATTTATTACTCTTTTTGGAGTTTACGCATGTTGCGACTAGGTAGTCTCTTCATGTATAACTCAGTTTCTCAACCTTGAACACTCGTTCGGGTGGGGTTTTTTATTGATGATGAAAATTGGGACCAAGTCAATGACTTAAAATTGGCTGATGAGTTATGTCAGCAAGTTACTTTCATGGAAAGTGACAAAAGGTAATCTTTTTTGGTACATCTTTGTTGTGATAAACTCGTTTACCATGCTCATGAGCGTTGTAAATAGAGTCTACACACTACGTTTGGATAGGAACCGGTACCATCAAATGGTTACAAATGGACAACAATGTAGAAAATCAAAATGTTACTCTTGGTTTCATTGAACCTCCTACTGAACCGGGTTCCGCTCAAATGAACCGTTGGATCCATGTGGGATGTTACGCAGAAAACATTAGTGTTCTTATGAAGATACCATCACTTGTGTTTTCACAGACGAAAACACTTCTCCAAGGGGGGAGTAATGTCAGGACAAGGGTAGGACTAGTCCGGGCACAGGGCCAGGACGGACATGCAGTCAAGGGGGTCCCTATATTTAGAAGGCCAAGGGCCTATATAGGGCATGATTGGGTGGAGATTAGCATGTCAGTTCCCATGTCCTTTTAGTGTAGATTTCTCGTACCCACAAATATGGGCATTGACCAATAAAGACAAGATTATAACCTGGTGGTTCTAATCTCTGTGCACCTCTAGACCGAGGTGTGCGGGGATCGGACATGATTAGAGAATGTGAGGTAGTTTATAGTGTGAACAAAGAGAGAGAGAGAGAGAGAGAGAGAGAGAGAGAGAGAGAGAGAGAGAGAGAGAGAGAGAGAGAGAGAGAGAGAGAGAGAGAGAGAGAGATAAGACAGAAGATGTCAATAGAAGATTAAGTTTATGTCCAGGTTAAAAGGTTTTTACATTCATTATGAGTAGTGACAAGGATGTGGGGCCGTCCAAGCAAAACACCTATCTCTCAACAAGGATCTTATGTCCTTGTAATCAATGCAAGCATGATGTGCGACAAACAAGAAGAATTTCTTTGCACCATGTTCATGAATTTGATAAGTTTGATCCATCTATTATAGATTGAGTTGTTGCCAATTCTAACTCGTCGGAATCTGACCCTAGCCAACATGCAACAATCTTGCAACCAATAGACGTATTCGTAGGCGCTTTGGTCAAGCAGTATACGTGAGGCCACAAGATGTAGCCTATGACAGCTTTGAGGATGATCATGCAGACCACATTCCCAACAAGGAAATGTTTGAGACCGAGATCGATGAAATGATTGAGACGATCGTGGATTCAAAAAGTCTTACCTATGATGATATGAAAAGTAAAGCCGATACACCATTGTATGATGGAGCACGTGTGTCTAGATTGAAGATGCTCCTGGTTCTTCTCAACATGCATGCAAAGTTTGGATGGAGTGACACGAGCATCACAACACTTTTCATGTGATCTATTACAATGTGTTTACTTCAATAAAAAAACTCTAGATGTATAATGATATGATAGATTACTTACACAATTATACTGCATTTTTTTCGCTGTGTAGATTTCTCAAAGAGCACATACTACCAGCTGATAATGTGATGCCAGATTTCAAAGAGGAAGTAAGAAAGATCTTGCAAAACTTGGGGATGGATTACAATTTGATTCACACTTGTCCTAACGACTGCATTCTTTTTAGAGGGGAATACATATACATGGAGAAGTGTCCGAAACGTGATTTCGAGAGATATCGAGTAGATATCCACGGGAAAAAAATTCCACAAAAGGTTTTGCAACATTTTCCTCTACTTCCTCGCATCAAGCATGAGTTATGCAATGGATTTTTGGGAAGAGAGCCAGCGAGGATGTCTGCACAAGCATGGTTAGAGTAGAAGGAGATGTGTGATGACTTGACACCACTTCGTGTTTGACAAGGCTCCATACGTTCCCCTTCTTTGCCCTCCCCAACACCAGCCAAGCATTGCCATCTACACCAGGGTTTGTGTGGGTATCGGTCATTCCTGTCTACACACCAATAGCTACTCCTCTGGGACTCACCCCAGTCGACACTCCTCACTTCGGGGCCCAGACTCCACTGGAGGCACCAAACGTCTGTACCCCCATCGAGATGCCACTAGAGACCCCTATTGAGACACCCAGGTCCACACGTCACAGGTGAGAGGGCTTGCTGTACTCGATCCACATCAACGGGGCATCATCATCTTGGATGGAGTGAAGTGCCAAATGAACTAAAAGGCACAGTCATCAACATGCTGCATGACCAGTTTCTCATGTCAAGTCGGGATGAGCACTTCAATGAAGACCTGATGAAGGTTTGAATGCGCAAATACTGCAAGCACAGGTGTTCTGAAGTATGAAAAGCAATAAAGCATGGGTGGAATAGACCAGATTGGCTGGCCAAAGAATATTGGAAGAATGCGAAGCGAGAAATGCACGAGAATCCTCACAAGTGGAAGCAACAAAAGGAGGTAGCGAAAGCGCGAGTAGAGGCAGGGAGCTCGCACCACGCGGGGAGTGGCAAGTGGGCATCATTTGAGACCAATTTTGTAAGTGTTTTTGCATCTATTTGTACTTTTAAATTCTAACATAATGGATTCTTTGTATGTTGTGAACAGTAGTCGATGGCAGGACGTGACCCTACACCGTACGAGCATGAGTGCGCAGGTAGAAAGGGCTGAAACGCCTTGATGGACATTTTGAGTTCTTGCGATGGCATGGTTAGTATTTCACTTTACTCTTTTACATTTGTTGTATTTTAACGATAATCTAAGAAAATAGATTGTTTTATTATTATATGTTTATACTTACAGAAAGTCTTATTGTTTTGTTTTGCAGAATCTGATAGACACGCCGCTTGGATGCGATGAGACATCTGATTAGACGACGTTAGTCTAGCCGTAGCTAGATAGCATTAGTTTCCTTTTGTCATAGCATGTACAATGAGATGACGTTGTCAGGAGTTTTTTTGAGCAAGGGATTGCGCATATGTACATACACATGCATGGTGCATTGAATAAAGGATTACCCAATTTCCATAGCCAGGTGGTTATGTGGGGCCCACGTGTGTACAGGTAGGACAGGGTGTACATAGTGCAGCGATTTTCAGTATTATCAGTACCAGTGTGTTTTTTCTACAAAAAGGAGGAGTTGGTAGCGCATAAAACTTCTCAAGGAAGCTATCCGCGGGCTGACGACATGAGGTAAGCAGGTGCGTCAGATGGCATCGAGTGGCGTCAGGAGGGCGAACGGGGTCAATATTTGCACGTGGATGAATACGGACACAACGTGGGTGTTTTCTTGTTAGATTTATGCAGAAAGGTCATCATTAGGACCACTTTTTGGTGCCACTTCACGTGGTGGCGAGATGCATTATTGGAAAAAAGCTGAGTGCCCGGTGTGCGAATGATGCAAAAAAGGTGACAACTATGCACTACGAGGTCAGTTTTTGGCCTGTTCGGGGTCCGTTTGAGGTCATCTAAAAGGCCAAGGGTGCCCAACTAATAAAGCTAAGTGTGGGAACTGAAAAAAAAGAGAGAAGACCAGAAAAAACGTGGAGAAGAGAGGAGGAACAGCCGCAGCTGTGTTTTTGCTCATTTTGGAGCCTATTTTGGCCGTAAACTGCTCATCCGAGGTCGGATTTGAGCACTTTGACATTGTAGACTGGGGTTTTGGCCCATTCCGGACGCGATGGCGCTGTCCATTTTGCCAAATTTCTCACTCTTTTCCTGCTATTTTTCTGTGTAAGTTTCTCCTATGAGCGAAGTTTCTGCTCTAGTTTGTGATTGTATCTTGCTTATTTTACCCATATTGTGTGAGCTATTTGCCCCATTGGTGTTGGCCCAAGCTCAATTGTATCTAAACATCAGAAATTCTCCTCTTTTGAGCTGAGTTTTTTGTGTGTGTGTGTGGAGTGGGCAAGTGGATAGTCTCTCTCCTCTCACTCCAGAGGTGTGTTCCCTGTCTCGGCCAGGTGTGTTGTGTAAGCTGAGTGGTTCCCCATAGTGTGTGTGTGTATCTTCCCAAGAGTGTGTGTCGGGTCGTTATAGGGCTGTGTTTTTGCTCATTTTGGAGCCTGTTTTGGCCGTAAACTGCTCATCCGAGGTCGGATTTGAGCACTTTGACATTGTAGACTGGGGTTTTGGGCCGTTCCGGACGCGATGGCGCTGTCCATTTTGCCAAATTCCTCACTCTTTTCCTGCTGTTTTTCTGTGTAAGTTTCTCCTATGAGCGAAGTTTCTGCTCTAGTTTGTGATTGTATCTTGCTTATTTTACCCATATTGTGTGAGCTATTTGCCCCATTGGTGTTGGCCCAAGATCAATTGTATCTCAACATCAGAAATTCTCCTCTTTTGAGCTGAGTTTTTTGGGTGTGTGTGTGTGTGTGTGTGTGTGTGTGGAGTGGGGAAGTGGATAGTCTCTCTCCTCTCACTCCAGAGGTGTGTTCCCTGTCTCGGCCAGGTGTGTTGTGTAAGCCGAGTGGTGCCCCATAGTGTGTGTGTGTATCTTCCCAAGAGTGTGTGTCGAGTCATTATAGAGGCGCTGTGTGTGTTTTCATCCCGCTCACATTCTTTTGGCGCCCCCACGGAGGATCTTCTTCGAGTACCTTCTTCTTCGAGCTTCAAGCTTCGAGCTTCGGGATTACAAGTTGCAGGTTGCAGATTACAGGTTACAGGTTACAGGGACAGGTACAGGTACAGGTGATTCACACAGGTACAGGTAGCTGGAGTACAGTGATATACTAGCAGTGATGTCACTTGCAGTTGTTGTGGGTATGCATCACTTGGCGCCTATTTGAGCGCATTGTCTGCTGGATTGTACGTCACTTGTGGAAACAGCCATTGTACGCATTTGTGGAGCCATACTTGGTTGTCTTTGGCAGTCCCAGCCATTTCTGAGACTTGGTCTGGAAGATAGTCATTTCTGAGACTTGACTATATGCGATTTTCATTAGCCTTCGTGTGAGGGTCGATAGCGTGAGGTTTTTATTGAGCTGGGGGATTCTCAAATGTAGAGATCCTTTCGGTGATACAAGTAGCTGGAGCACCCTTTTTGTGACCTCGCCATAGGCTATGTACTAGTGAGTCCTACTTGACGCTCGGGTTCTATTGTTGACAGTTTATGCATACATACACAATCTATATTTTGGGTTCCTACTGCTCTACTTCTGGGGAAACTATGCCAAAATTTTTCCAAGTTATCATGGCTGGTTTTTTGGTATTTTGAGCCATTTATGCTGTTATGCTGCTGAAATTTGGGCAAAAATCAGAGGATAAGTCAGGTGTGCCTTCTTGGGAGCTTCATGGTTGGCTTTAATGGATGATCAAAATGGCCCTCATTTAACTCAAAGGATTCAGATTAATGTTCATGTGTCCAGGAAGATCTTTTTCCAGTAGCACATAGTCTTTATGTTTGGGCCAAGAAGATTGAGAGAGATCCTGGAATGTCCTTTGCCTGTTGTCATTCCGATGATCAACTATGAAAACTCATTTGATGTGCATGTGTTTGTCCTTATCTAAAGTTGAGCTCCATTGAATATCTGGGGATTGGGTAGTCAAAAGTTTTGGGTTCTTGCACGTGTGTTCAAAGGGGTTCTCAAAGCATTGTAACTTGGGTAGCCATGGCTTTCTCTTATCCGGAGTTTCATGGAAGAAGTGATGAAGATGTGGAAGAATTTTTGGAAAAGATGGAGGTTGCCTGCATTAGCAACCAGATTCATGACCCTACGCAAATGTTACGCCTTCTCCAAATTTGTTTGAAGAGTGATGCACGAGTTTGGTCCAAGGCATTTGAAGAGGATTTGCGTGCAGCAGATCCACCTATAAGATTGAGTTGGGACAATCTAAGGCATGGATTGGAAGTGGAGTTTGTGAAGATAGAATATCCTGACAAAGTGTGGCAAGAAGTACAAGGTTTGGTGCAGAAGGAAGGTGAGCCAGTAGATGCGTACATACGTAAGTTTTCATTGGCATGGGAGCGAATGTGCAAGGCTTTAGCACCACAGGTACCCCCGCCTGACATGATGAAGAAGGACAGGTTCTTGGCTGGTCTTTGGGAGAATATACGTTGGAGAGTGGAGCTAAAGAATCCTAGGACATATGAGAATGCACTAGAGGTAGCAAGGAACAAAGAGTGGAAGCTGAGGAAAATGAGCCAGTTAGGGGTGGATTCTTTGCCAATGAGGTCTGAATTTCAGCCTATAGAGTCTTTACAAGGACGCATGTCAGGGGTTTATCATGAACCAGTGGTTCCTGTTACTACTCAGGTTATGCCAGCAGTGGTCACTACAGTAGTGCAAGATGATGGGCTAAGGCAAGACATGAGGCAAATGGTAGATTTGATGAAGAATCTCAGCCTAAACATGCTAGGTCAAGTGGGAAATAATCGAGGTCGAGGGAGGTTTGCAAATCAGCCAGGAGGTGAAGAAAGGCCTAGGAATGGTGTTGGACAAAGCAATGGTAGGTTTTGGAGGCAGACGCCCACATGTTATAATTGTGGAGAGTTGGGTCACATCAGCCCGCAATGTGATAAGCCACCAAGGATGGGGGGAGACATGTATCCATTGCCAAGACAGGTGCTAACTAGGTTAAATGATTATGGCATCGAAATTAAGGGAGATGAAGGAACCAGTGGACTGACCCAGGAGGAAAAGGGAAAGACAAAAGTGCTAAGTGTAGTCACCTTAGAGAAGGCATCAAAGCTAGAGGATACATTAGTGATGCCTATTGGGAAGAGGACCACAGAGGATAAGGAAGGAAGAAGTGCCCCAGGTCCTAGTAAGAAGAAAGGAAAGAGCCATGAAGGCGAGGATGTCAAGGCCAAGAGGAAAAGGAGAGCTCGTCGAAAGTTTCATCTTTCAGGTTTTCCACTAGGGGATGGGCAATTAAGCTATGACTTGAAGGAGGATCTGACGAGCAGGAAGGCAGATGTTACTTTTGGGCAGCTTATAGAGATGGTGCCTAGGCTAAAGCGACAGTGGAAGAGGATGGTTAACCCAATGGAGAAAGAGCCAGAGAGAGGTTCAGTGAAGGTGTTGGCAATGGACGAGCTACCATACATTTGTCCAATAGTAGATGTGTGGCATAAAAGGAAAAATTTGGGACAAGGTTATGTGGATGTCGGAGCCCAAATATGCGTCATAACACACTCATGCGTTGAGAAGATGGGTCTCACAGTGGCTGGGGTGTCAGGTTTTCGGATCAGATTGGCAAACCATCAAAAAGTAAAATGCTTGGGTGTTGTAAAGAGCTTAGAAGTGGAGGCATATGATGAAAAGCAGTGGTTGATTTTCATGTGATGCCAGCAGGGTTGGGAGCATATCCTATTATACTGGGCAGACCATGGTTACGTGCAGTGGGAGCCGTTCAAGATTGGCGACATGGTATGATTAGCCTCTATGGAAAGACAGGTACCAAGAAGCTTTATAATATGGACACAAGGAAACGATTAGAGGAGCTTTATGAAGATGAGGATGAGTCTAGTGATGAAGACTCTTCCACAGTGACAGATGAGGACAGTGATAGCACTACCAGCAGTGATGAGGATGCTGATGTTGCATTTCTTTTGATGGATAAAGAAATCCAGGAGTGTGGTTTAGTCGCATTTGCGAATGAAGTTGAAGATGAAAGTGAAGGGCCTTATGAAGTGATTGAAGCGTTGATGCAAACCAAGGTTGAGTTGTCAAAGAAGCAGGAATTAATGACGCAAATGATTAGTGGAGACCTCTCAGCTACGAAGAAGGATATATATTTGCATATGCTGGCTAGTTTTCCTGATTTGTTCATTACTTCATATGAAGAGATCAAAGGGTTCAAGGGTGAAGAGATGCATATAGAGCTGAAAGAAGGTGCTAAGCCAGTGCGGCAAAGGCTAAGAAGGATGGGTCAAGAGCAAATGGAAGCCTTGTGGGTAGAGGTGGACAAGTTATTGAAGGTAGGGTTCATAGTTCCAGTGAAGACCACAGAATGGGTGAGTCCAGTTGTAGTCAGTCCAAAGAAGGATGGGAAGTGGAGAATTTGTGTGGATTTTAAACCCTTAAACGCAGCCACTAAGAAGAACCCATATCCTCTTCCATTCATCGATCAGATCTTAGATTCAGTGGCAGGTTATGAGAGGTACAGTGTGTGTGATGGTTTTTCAGGCTATTTTCAATTGAAGATTGCTCTTAAAGACCGCACAAAGACAACTTTTATTATGCCATGGGGCTGCTATTGCTACACAGTATTGCCATTTGGGTTGTCAAATGGACCTTCCTTCTATCAAGAGAGAGCAAATTGGGTGTTGGAACCATTCATTGGTAGTTGTGTTAAAGCTTTTATGGATGACTTCTGTGTCTATAGCAGTAGGGCTGATCACCATGAGAAGCTGCAGATGGTATTGGCTCGATATGATGAATGTGGAGGACAACTAAATCCAAAGAAATGTCATCTAGCACAGCCAAGGGTGAAGTTATTGGGCCATATGGTGTCAGAAAATGGCATTGAGGCTGATCCAGATAAGGTGAAGTCTATTATTCTTCTTCCATCACCTATGAGTACGAAGCAATTGGCAACCTTTATACACAAAGTGAAGTACATGGCACGGTTTATTCCATTGTCTTCGCAGCTTCTTTATCCATTACAGCAAGTGGCAAAGCATGATCCATTGCAATGGGATGACAAGTGTGAAGAAGTGTTTCAAGAGGTGAAAGAGGTGTTAGGGGGGTTGTCAGCCATGCAGGCTCCTGATTGGGAGAAAGTTTTTTATGTAAATCCATCAGTAGGGGATAATGCCATTGGAGCTATGCTATTGCAAAATGGGAAGGGCAGCCATTATATGAGGCCAGTGTATTGTGCAAGCCGAGTGAAGGTGGTAGCGGAGAGAAAGTTATCGGAAGTAGAGCTAGTGATGGCCAGTGTAATATTTGCTTGTCGACGATTTCCTCATTACTTGCTACCACGGCCTTTTGTTTTCTTGACGAGTTATGCATTTTTGCCATAGTTAATTAATGGTACTAACATGTCAAATGTGGTGAAGAAATGGGTAATTGAGCTGCAAGAGTTTGAGTTCTCTTTTTTAGTGGAAGATAGTACAAGGGCTACCCTAGCTGATTTGTTGACCTACAAGGAGAATCCCCTTATTGTTAAGGAAGAGGTGGTGAGAAAGGTAGTTGAAGAAGTGCCACAGATCAGCAATGCACATGTGTTGTTCTTTGATGGTTCATACAGAAAGAGCCACGATGCAGCTTCAGGGGGTATAGCACTTTATGATCCAGACGGGAAGCTAGTATGCAAGAGAGGGTTCAAATTGGATGCGCATAGTAACAATGAGGCTGAATATGCTACATTGGAAGCCGGATTACACATTTGTTTGAAGCATGGGGTTCGAAGGTTGAGCATAAAAGGTGATGCCTTGTTAGTGGTGAAGCAAGTGCTGGGTGTGTGGAAGAGCAAGAACATCTCATTGAAGGAAATGTGCTTCAGAATTAAAGGCCTGTTAAAAAAGTTCGAAGCATGGATCATCAGACACATTGAAAGTGCTCTAAATGGAGAGGCACATGAAGCAGCTCAAGGCATGATTGGGGAGCTATTTGTGTTGAGGACCACTTTACCTCTTTATCATAGCCGGGAAAGTTTGGCTCAAGAAGAGGAGTTTTTGCTAACAGGAATCATTCCAAAGGAGATTCAGAAGTATAAGAAGTATGGCTTTGTGCATAGAGCATACAGGTACAAATTGATTGGTGATGTCTTATACATGAAAGGGGCTGATCTCGTGTTGAGACGTGTACCTTGGCGGGAGGAGCTTTACAGAGTGTTGGAAGAGAATCATGAAGGCGCATGTGGTGGCCATTTTGCTCTAAAGATCACCTTGCATAAGATTTTGCAAGAGGGGTATGTATGGCCTAGTTTGCACAAGGATGTTCACCATTGGTGTAGGTCTTGCAATAGGTGTCAAGCATTTGGGAAGAGAGTGTTGAAGCCAGAGCTATGAAAAACCATTATGGCGTTTGATGTGTTTGAAAAGTGGGGAATTGATGCAATAGGCCCGTTACCTATCACAAGCAGGGGCAAAAGCTATATCTTGACGGCAGTGGACTATCTCTCTAGATGGGCAGAGGCTATAGCAGTAAAACAGATCACTGCAAAGGATGTGGCAAAATTTGTGTATGATGAAATATGTTGCAAGTTTGGGGTGCCATTAGAGCTACTTTCAGATAAGGGGCCAGGATTTAGAGCTAAACTGCTAGACTTCTTATGCACAAAGACGAAGATTAGGCACCAGCATACCACTCCTTATTACCCACAGTGTAATGGCTTAAATGAAAGATTCAATGGTGCGTTGGTACAAATTCTTTCGAAAGTGACAGAGCACCAAGGAAAGAATTGGGATTTGGAATTGCCTAGTGCATTATGGGCTTACCGTACTTCGGTGAAGATAGGTATAGGGTTTACTCCATTTCATTTGGTGTATGGAAAAGAAGCACTATTGCCTGTGGAAGTAGAGTTGCTTGCGGTCAAGATGTTAGAGAAGTTGCTTGGGCCGCCTAGTGATGCATTCGAAGAGAGGCTCTTACAACTACAAGAGGTTCAGTTGGATAGGATGAGTGCATTGGAACATTATGGGCAGATGCAAGATAGGGCTTTGGCAAAGATAAATGAAAAGGTCAAAAGTAAGGGTATCAAGAAGCATGACTTGGTTTTGCGCTACAACAGTAAGGTGGACAACACCTTCCAAAAGAAGTTTCAAATTAAGTGGGAAGGCCCTTTCAAGGTAGTGGAGTGTTTTCCAAATGGCACATATCAGCTGGCTAACCTGGATGGTGTTCTACATAAGTCAAGGGTAAATGGATTGCCTCTTAAATTGTATCATGCTAGATTGATGATGGTGGAGCAAGATGAGCTGTCTGTGGAGCAAGCAATGTTGGTGGAGGATGAGGAGATCTGTGATGCGGCGAGTCTCATATCTCTCTTTGCTGCTGCTAATCATGAATGATCTAGCAGCCTAGGGGATGGGCAAATTATGTCAGGAGTTTTTTTGAGCAAGGGATTGCGCATATGTACATACACATTCATGGTGCATCGAATAAAGGATTACCCAATTTCCATAGCCAGGTGGTTACGTGGGGCCCACGTGTGTACAGGTAGGACAGGGTGTACATAGTGCAGCGATTTTCACTATTATCAGTACTAGTGTGTTTTTTCTACAATAAGGAGGAGTTGGTAGCGCATAAAACTTCTCGAGGAAGCTATCCGCGGGCTGACGACATGAGGTAAGCAGGTGCGTCAGATGGCATTGAGTGGCGTCAGGAGGGCGAACGGGGTCAATATTTGCACGTGGATGAATACGGACACAACGTGGGTGTTTTCTTGTTAGATTTATGCAGAAAGGTCATCATTAGGACCACGTTTTGGTGCCACTTCACGTGGTGGCGAGATGCATTATTGGAAAAAAGCTGAGTGCCCGGTGTGCGAATGATGCAAAAAAGGTGACAACTATGCACTGCGAGGTCAGTTTTTGGCCTGTTCGGGGTCCGTTTGAGGTCATCTAAAAGGCCAAGGGTGCCCAACTAATAAAGCTAAGTGTGGGAACTGAAAAAACAGAGAGAAGACCAGAAAAAACGTGGAGAAGAGAGGAGGAACAGCCGCAGCTGTGTTTTTGCTCATTTTGGAGCCTATTTTGGCCGTAAACTGCTCATCCGAGGTCGGATTTGAGCACTTTGACATTGTAGACTGGGGTTTTGGCCCGTTCCGGACGCGATGGCGCTGTCCATTTTGCCAAATTCCTCACTCTTTTCCTACTATTTTTCTGTGTAAGTTTCTCCTATGAGCGAAGTTTCTACTCTAGTTTGTGATTGTATCTTGCTTATTTTACCCATATTGTGTGAGCTATTTGCCCCATTGGTGTTGGCCCAAGCTCAATTGTATCTAAACATCAGAAATTATCCTCTTTTGAGCTGAGTTTTTTTTGTGTGTGTGTGTGTGTGTGTGGAGTGGGCAAGTGGATAGTCTCTCTCCTCTCACTCCAGAGGTGTGTTCCCTGTCTCGGCCAGGTGTGTTGTGTAAGCTGAGTGGTTCCCCATAGTGTGTGTGTGTATCTTCCCAAGAGTGTGTGTCGGGTCATTATAGAGGCGTTGTGTGTGTTTTCATCCCGCTCATAACGTGTATATGTCTCTTTGCAACTATTGAAAAACCATGTCTTTTCTCAATAATCACAACTGTGTTGTATTTATTACATTTGCAAAGCTTAACAATAAAGTGATTTTGCCTATGATGTGTGTAATTGTCATTGATATACTTCTATCAATTTACTTTTGTCCATTTAATTTTGTTAGTTTTGTATCTTTATTCTGCAAAAAATACTATGCATGTTGGAGTTAATGGTTTTATTGTCTTGTGGGTGACTACTTTGGGTCTATAGCTTGCACTTTCTTTCAAAGGTGAATCTGGACTTATCTTGGATTCACTTAGGTTTACTCTATTCTGGAAACATTCAATATGGTTGATGGGTGGTAGGGCATTGAATGCCCTGCCACCCAAAACATTTTACTCCCTTGAATGCCTCGCCACCCAAAAAATTTTACTCTCGCGTGTCACTATAAGCGTCTCTTTATAAGGTTTTTCTATGTCGCTATAGAAGGACTGTAACCATCGCTATAACCATCACTATATGCATTGCTATACGCGTAGTTATATAGTGACGCTTATAGCGACGGTTATAGCAACGTTTCCGTAGCGACGGTCTTAGCGACACCGGGGAGTATAAAAACCCAATGCTATTCAATCATTATAATTAGTGATCAACACCAATCATTCATTCCACTTTGGATCGATAATGCCATTGCATAGGCACACACGTTAGTGCATTTTTTCCATGTTCATCAAATTGATTCATTATTAGCATGGAAATACACTAAAAATATACACAATTGAGTACCAATCGAGTGATCTATCTTAATTTTCACGCCACTTTCATGGTGCATACATTAACTATTTAGCCAAATTAATCATCATAATTGGTAAAAATACCAATTATTCATTCACCCATTGGATTTCACATGCCATTGATTGGCACACACACCAAAATTTAGGCCAAAACTTTATGCACATAATCCATCAATTTCACATTGCAATACTAAAATTACACACTCGATCAAGCATAAATGAACGTATGCATACTCCATTTCTCAAAAATTAACACTACTTGGACCCAATCGAGCAATGCACACCCTCAAAAAATAAGCACAAAAGTCAAATTTGGCTCAATTGACAATGCATTTAGGCTTATACCTAATGATTGCACACACTTTTCATGCACATTTCACAATAAAAAATCATTTAGGTGCACCAATTGACCATCAATTATTGAGAATCAAGTGGTCTTGGATGGGGGCACACACTCAATCTTTGCCCAATTTTTTTGGCATTTAAGTTTATTAAATGATTGAATTATCCTAACATACACGTCAACTACATGATTTCATACTCATATTCCATCAATTCCTATGCATGCACACACTCAAGATTATGTGCACACACACTTGAATTTTTTGACAGTTGTTTTTCCTCTTTGGTGCATTACACACACAATGATTTTTATGCACACATGAATTCTTGATGAAAATTAAGCATTATCTTGATACACACAAAGTTCATTAGTCAAAATTTGACCATCAATTTCATTTCAAGTGAAACAAATTAGGTGCAAAATGTAGGTCAATTGATTTACACACCTAATTTTAGAGCAAATAATTAGCAACATTGAACCACATTAACCAATCAAGAATTGACATGAGCAAGTGGGTGCACTTATATTGTAATCACACTCCAAGCTATTTCTTTGCTACATGCGAAGATGCATCATTGCACACACAAGTGTGTGCACCATCAAATTGGCTCCAACATTGACCATTGTAGGTCATAAATCAAACACTCAAATCATCAAATTAGGCATAAATTAGCACAATTAACTTGATTGGAGTGATGATTCCACCTCTTATAAGGGGACTAATCATACATTACACACGGTTAGGTTAGCAAAGTTAGTCAAAAATTAATAAAAAATAGCATGAAATTAGTACAATTAGCATGGAAATGAAGCAAAATTCGTAAGGGTTAGTATGAAATTAGTGAAATTGGGGGTGGAATTGGGGATTTGGGGTATTCATAACTCAAAAATTAGCTTCAATTTCTTGCACAACATCATCAAATCAAACAAAAATTGAGTTACACACACTAAAAAATCGATGAAATTAGTAATGAAATTACTCTATTCTAAACATCCTATACTCACTAGCTTAGGTTATCGATCTTTGGCAACGGTGCCAAATGTTGGTGTTGGGGGTGCCATCATTGCAATATCTCCAATGACCAACAAAATCATCAATACGGAGGGATGAGCTACCCGGTAGGGCATGGAAACACTCACATAGTTAGTAAGCTAATCGTGGCAACACAAATGGTTAACTCTACGAGGTGAACTTCTCAGTCTATGGAGGAGCTAAGCCGCAATGAAGGGCAATCTCCACATCCACTTCTCTTCACCTCAAATCAATCCAATCACACACACTACTATTGCAAGATGCACACAACACTAATCCTATCATGCAACTAATTGAAAGCACACACACATACATCTATCGAGCACCACGTTGTTCTGTGTACTAAAGTGGAGTTGTTAGTGCAAATTAGCCAATTTGAAGGTGTTATTTGAGAGGTTAGGGGTGTTGTGGAATCCCTGGGCTATAGAGAGGTAGACATTTGGTGTGCTGGGTGTGTTTCCTATTCCGTGTCTCCAACGTTTTCCAAACATGGTCACGTGGTGTAAATTCCCAATTTATTTTAAGCCATTATAATATTTCTAATGTGTTACGGGCTCATTGGGAGTTCCAAGCTGTAAAGAATAGGTCGGTTACTATGCTTAGGTTACAGATTCAGTAAGTGGTGGAGCCCTAAAGGCCTTGGGCACCCGAACATTACATATTTTTACCATAGGTACACAAAGAAGTGTGTGAAAGAAATTAGGGTTCTCAAGCTCATTTGTTGAGAGCACTCTTTGGTGAGAGCTCTTGAGGAGTGTGGCTATGGAGTCCTTGAGCTTCTCCTTGCTCATGAGACTTGATTAACACTAATCAATGATTCATTCTCTTTCACTATGCCTCTCTGATGCTTCTTATGATTGCCTATGATGCTCAAATTAGCTAGATCTTAACTAATTAGTGGTTAATCCCTCTCTAATCTTGTGTGATTGCCCTCTTTTGCTTGTGTGTGCATGTAGGTTTGATTGGAGTGTGGTGCTCGATAGATGTATGTGTGTATGCTTTCAATTAGTGTGTTTCATGATAGGATTAGTTTTGTGTGCGTCTTGCAATCATAGTGTGTGTGATTGGGTTGATTTGATGTGAAGAGAAGTGGATGTGGAGATTGCCCTTCATTGGGGCTTAGCTCCTCCATAGGCCGAGAAGTTCACCTCATTGAGTTAACCATTTGTGTTTCCATGATTAGCTCACTAACCGTGTGAGTGTTTTCATGCCCTAGCCGGATAGCTCATCCCTCCATATTGACAATTTTGTTGGTCATTGGATCTACTGCAAAGATTTGGCACCGCTGCAGGGGACGATGGCTTACGCTAGTGTAATTGTGGCATAATCAAATGCGTTCCCTAATTTCACTACTAATTTCACTCATATGTTTATGTTTGTGTGGATTCTAGATGTGTGTGCATGAGACAATGTGTTCATAATTCCCTAATGTGTTACCGTATCGCACTCTAATTTCACACTAACCCCATGCTTATTTGACTAATTTTTGCTAACTTATTAATTTGCTATGAAGGATTGGAGTATTCGACCATTGAATTGATTTTCATGAAAGGTAATCAAGGTGGTATTCTCAACCTCCCTAGAATCTAATGTAGAATTGTGCAGAGATCCCACCATGATGCAATGTAATACAATGCTATGTTGATGCAATGTGGACTGATTTTTTTTTAATTTTTCGGTTTCACGCCGTCGAAATGCCCAAATTTTTAAGATTTGTGGTGTGTTATTTGACAAGTTTAGATTGCTAATTGGTGATTGTGGATTGTTAATTGGGTGCCTAATTGAGTTGATTGCATGCTTGGATGGTCAATTTCATGTGTGTGTGCATTCTAATTGAGTGTGTGTATGCCTACTTTTAGGTGTGTGTGCAATATTTTGCCCATGTTTGAGCACCTAAAAATCAATGTGTGCGTTCTGATTTTTCAATTGTGATGATTGATTTGTGTTGTGCTGATGCCTAGCTATTGACTTGTGAAGTCACATTGCAAATTCGACAAGTTTAACCCTTTTGTGTGTGCACCTAAAGATTGGCAAAAACTACCAATTTTTTTAGTGTGTGTGCGCTAAAAAGCGTTTAATTTGCATGATTGATTCATATTCTAATTTCATAACTGATGTGTGTAATGATTAACTTCTACATTTTTGTGCTCAAAACAGGGATTTACACATTTCAATTGCGTCAATTTTTGACCTAATTTTGTCGTTAATTCTGCCGGTTTAATTGCCTGGCCTTGATTTTATTGATGAAATTGTTTGGCAATTGAATTGATGTGATTTTGGCAATTTCATTTGGTTGCAATATTCACCAATGTGTGGAGAATTTGTAGAAATTTTGTGGGTATTTTTCGGATAATATTTGTAATTTTTGGTAATTTTTTGCTAAGTTTTGCATTAATTTTTGATTAATTCCACAAAAATTGATATTTTGTGATCTCTATGAGCCATTTTGTGTATCCGTATTTACAACATCATTTTGTTTGCATTTGTGCCCTCCGTGGTCAAGTTTTGATCATTTTACTATTTCCGGAGGTTGGGTTGTTAATTGTGTCGTAAATTCATCCACACACATGGAAAGCTTTAAGAGCTTCCATCATGAAGCAGTTTTTGGCTACCGATGCCAAACACAAAGTACTCACAGAATGGCGAAGGTTGAAGCTCTCTCCTTACGACTCTATTCACAAATATGTAGAAAAGTTCTGGGACTTACATCTCAAAGCCATTGTCTTCAAAAAGATGGATTTTGGAGAGAAAAAACAACAATTTTGTGCAGCCTAATTGAAGATATGACGGAGTATGTCAACTCCCAAAGGCCACGCACGATATTTGCGGTCATACACCATACCATGGTGGCTTCACAAATCAATTTGCAAACAGGGACTAGGAGAAATCTTAAGCCCATGGAGAACACGGACCGTATTATGCAATGAGCCTAAGGGAAAGGACAATGTCCAAAATTCTCCTAAAGGCAATGCCAACAACAACAAAGCTAAGGAGAAGGGATTTTATAAAGGCAAAAATAAACTCTCTCCTGAAGAGCTTGAGTGTTATCGTAAAGATAACCGTTGTTTTAAGTGCGGGGATCAAGGGCATGCTTATCGTGTTTGCCCCGACAAGAATACACAAAACGAGCCTCCTAGAGCTACCTTGGTCGAAATCCAAGAAGAGGAAGCTCACCACAAAGGATCTCCAAGGTAAGAGAACATGATGCTTTTATTCTCTTTGACCCTGGTTCTACTCACAATTTCATATCCATAGAGTTGTCCACCAAGCTAGGCATGCAAGCCTATGAGATGGGAGATGTCCTACCCGTCGATGATGCTTTCAAGGGGCAAGAAGCTTCATTCACTCCCTTAATTGGAAAATTGAGGCTCCATGTTCAAAGCTACGTGGACAAAGAGGACTTCTTTATCTCTCCTCTCAAGCATGAGGATGTAATCTAGGGGCACCATGGTTTGACCGCCTAGCTACCAATGTTAAATTCCTTGAAAGGAAAATCTACTTTAGGTTCAAGAAAAAAGATATGTACATAGATGCTAAGGAGTTGGGTAACACCATACCCATTGTACATACGCAAGCTTTCAATAGGTCAATAAAGAGCTCTATTTCCGTGTACATGATTTTTGTTAAAGATTCTCAAAATGAACCTAATGCTTTAGCAAAAGAAAATATAAACAATCACAAGGAATTAAAGTTATCCAATTTTCTCAAGGGATTTCAAAATGTTTTTATTGACGACATCCCTTGTGAACTACCTCCTAAACGAGGCAATGATGACCATGCAATTGAAATTATTCCAGGAAGTTCACCGCCTAATAAACCTCCTCATAGAATTTCTCAAGATCAACAAGAGGAGATTATGAGGAAAGTGCATGAGTTAGTTGAGAAGGGCATGGTTAGGCCTAGCTCATCTCCATTTTGTTCACTCGTGTTATTAGTGCAAAAGAAATACGTCACATACCGTATGTGTGTCAACTATAGAGCACTATCAAGAATAGGCTTCCCAGTCCACGGGTAGAAGACCTATTTGATAAGCTGCAAGGGTTGACCTAATTCAATAGGATTGACCCAAAGAGTGGCTACCATCAAATAAGGATAGTTGATCAAGATATTTTAAAGATCGCATTTCACACTACATTTGGTCTTTAAGAATACATTATCATGCCTTTTGGCTTGACCAATGCACCACATTCAACCACTTGATGGAGAAGCTATTCAGGCCTCACCAAACCTTTACTAGAGTGTTCTTTGATGATATGATCATCGACTCTAATTCACTAGACGAACACAAGAAACACCTTCAGGTAATATTTCAAGTCAGAGAATAAACTTTATATAATCGAAAGACAAGTGAGTTTTCTTACAAGTGATTCAGTATGTATGTCACATTATTTCTCAAGATGGCATCCAAATGGATCCATCAAAGCTAAAGGTAATAAAAGGATGGACTAATCCAAGGAATCTTCATGAACTAAGAAGCTTTATAGTTATGTGTGCATACTATAGATGCTTCATAGAAAAGCTCTCACAAATCGCGGGACCATTACATGACCTAACAAAGAAAATCGTTAGGTATACATGGTCTACCAAAGAGAACAATGCTTTCAAAAAGCTTAAAGAAAAGCTTATCTCTCAACTTGTGCTTACACTGCCGGATCTCTCAAAGCCATTTGAGGTCCAATGTGACGCTTGTGGTGATTGCCTTAGAGATGTTTTTCTCCAAGAAAGGAACACCATAGACTATGAAAGTCGAAGACTCAACCCTGTTGAGCAAGTTTTAGGCATATATGAAAAGGAACTTCTCACACTTTTACATGCCTTAGACTCATGGAAGCACTATTTATTGGGGACTCCTTTCATTCTGTGACGGATCACCAAAGCCTTAAGTACTTCATGATGCCAACCAAGCTCTCCGGACAAACAAATGTTGTGGACAAATTTCCTTTTGCAATTTCATTTTCCAATTGCTCACATTTCATTTTCCTATTGCTCACATTGCTAGCAAGCATTATCAAGTAGCCGATCCACTCTGAAGACGGTCGAGAGTGAATGTGGTTTCCATAGCAACTCACAATGATCTATCTTCTATGATAGATGAGAACGCTATTGATCTCGATTTAAGAGATGTAATTTCAACCCTTTCATTAGGGAAGAAAGAGGAACCATTTACTTTACAAGATGAATCTACGTGAGAAAGTAATGTATGAATCTCATGCTCCTCCTTATGTAAGGCATAGAGGGATTTAGTCTACACTAAAAGGGATTGAAAAATATTTCTATTGGCCTACCATGAACTCAAACATACAAGAGTATGTTTCTAAATGTGTGATATGCCAAAAGACGAAGTTTGATAGAGGGAAGCAACCTGGATTGCTTCAACCTTTGCCCATCCCTAATTCACCATGGGAGAGCAAATCCATGGATTTTATCTTTGGATTGTCCAAGTCTATCCATGGGAATACAGGAATATGGATGATAGTAGACAAGTTCAGCAAACGAGCACGTTTTATACTTGTCAAAAAGACTATCAAGCCCATCAAATGGCAACCCAATTCATATCACAAATCTTCAAGTACCATGGCTTGCCAATGTCCATAGTGTCGGATAGAGATCCTAGAATGACCAGTAATTTTTGGAAGGGTCTCTTTGAGAATTTAGGAACAAGGCTAAACTTCTCTTTGGCCTATCCCCTGCAAACGGATGGCCACAGTGAAATAGCTAACCTAACAATTCTTGATCTACTAAAAGCCTATGTAACAGAAGTAGATCAAAAGTCCCAATGGGGGAAGTTCTTAACCTTAGTGGAGTATGCCTACAATAATACTGTACATACCTCCATGGGAAAAGAACCTTTTGAGGTAATAAAGGGAAGATCTAAAAGTACCCTACTACTTGAAGTACATAGGAAGATCTTCACTGCAGATGAGTATAACCGAGACCTACAAGAATCTTTCCAAAGATTAAGGATGCTATCTCTATCTCATAACAAAGTCAAAAGGTTGTTGTTGATAAGCACAAAAGAGCACAAGCCTTTAAAGAAAATGATTGGGTCTTGCTTGAATTCCCCAAGGCTCAATTAAGGCACATGACTTGCAGGAATCCTACGGGACACCAAAAGTACTATGGTAAGTTATCAAAAAGGTACTATGGTCCCTTCTAGATTCTTAGAACAATCAATGAGACGGCCTATCAACTCAAGTTTCCCGGTCATTGGCTCATACACAATTATTTCCATGTGAGCCTACTAAAGCCTTACAAAGGAGAGACACCTCAAGAACCAACTATTGAAGACCCACCGGAGATCGAGGACCAAGAAGAGGTGTTGTAGGGTGAAAGCATGAATAGGTGGAAAGCTATTTATGTGATATAATTAAATAGCATAGCATGACATTGGGGGTGTGGTCACTGGTGCCATATTTCAGACGTCCAAATTTATATTCTAAAAAATGTTATACTAAAAAATTCATCCTTCACACACCCACTTTGTTTCATGAGTAGTTGGCAGTTTCAAACACAGTGCCCCCCGACCCCCCGCCTCTCTCTCTCTCGCGCGCGCGCGTGCTCAAGGTCTTCTATGCTTAGAGCTTCTACTGTGAGATCTTGGCTGCTTCAAGGACGATTCCAGTAACCGCCCTCTTCTCTTCGAGGTATGTCTCTCCCATTGAACATGTACACTCTCTACTGCTTGAGCACGCGCCCCCCACCTGGGATCATTTAGCTACATTAAGCTGCATGAGTGCCACACCTTGGTCATTTGCAACAAGAGGCGAGCTCACAAGGTAATTTTCTAGTCCACAAGCTGCATGCAATCTTGGGGAAAATCCCATAGCACATCACCTTGAATGCCTTGCTTACAATAGCAGGCCTATGAAGTTCTTGTTTCTTTTTAGCAGGGATGATAAGCGAGAGCACACCAGGTCTCATGAGTTCATTGGATGATGTGCAGGTATATCACTTGAGACTGCATCATGGCACCTTCCTCAAAGAATCCGATTCAAGAAAGCAGCAGTCTAGTTAGGAACATTGCCACCTCTGCATACGAAGTTTTGTACTCTTGCCGAGGAATTTCATATGGAGTGTGGATTGCCATTGGAGGGAGCTGATCCGCGTAGCTTGACAGGAAACAATGACATCTCTGAGGAGGACTGGGAAGATGTCTTTATATGCCCAAAGCCTATTCCGGGTAGCCAGAAGAAATTGAAGACATACCATGCTCGGTCGGAGTTCTTACAAAATCTTGTGTGGAGACACTAGGATGTCTACCAGGAGGGTCCCTTCATGTATGAAGTAGGGACTCAATTTGCAAAGGCCTTTGCATTGGAAAACTGCAGTGAATCTGGCAAACATCAAATTTCTTGGGCTATCTTTGCAGAGAGGGCAATGAGAGCCTCAGAAGAAAGACACAACTTGCAAAACAAGATCAAGAGGTGGGAAGAGCAGATGAGTGGTAGAGGGAGAGGTTCTAAAACCACTGCTGCCTCTACCAGATCATCATTGAAAATAGAAGGTACGTCTGTACCATTGTCAAGCGTGCCTATAGGAGGATGCCTGGTACAATTGGCAGAGGAGGATAGCAGGGCACTTGCAGAAATGAAGAATATTGCAGAGGGCAGATTGCAAGACTATAAGTCAAGACTTGAGGGTGCAAAGAAGCAGGTAGAGGATCAAGTCAGAGAATTGTATAAGGCTGAGGGTGCTCAAAGCTCAAACACTTTGTCCATAAAGTTGCAAACGGAGATTGATTGTGTGCAAGACCCTGTAGCTCGACAACGCCTGATTGATTTGATTGGACAGTTCTCGAGTAATACTAGAGAGAACATTGTTGAATTAGAAGCCAATGTGGCTAAAGCAAAGGTGCATACCCTCCTACATGTGCTTCACTTTGTTTTGGAGTATGTGGTTCACTTCCATGTGGTTATGTGGTTAGAGTGTTATGGACTGTATGGGTATGTACTGTATGAGCATATTCTATTTCTTCTATGTTCTATATAGCAAAAAATATGTGCTATATGGCCACAACATAGCCATCATCTTCATGGAGTGGGTGGTTATATGCTATGTGCTATGTGCTATATGGTCACAACATAGCCATCATCTTCATGGAGTGGGTGGTTATATGCTATGTGTGGTTATGTGCTATGTGCTTTATAGTTCAATCTAGCTGCAACATGTTCACAATAGTACCCTCATCTATTTGGAATGTGTGTGATTCTATGCTATGTTCTTTGTGTGGTTATGTGCTATGTGATACATAGCACAATGGACATGTGTAATATGTGCTATATAGCATACTTGTATGCTATATGCTCACACTATAGCCGTGAAGTGTGTGTTAAATATTGATATGTGCTACATAGCACAATCTTTTTATGTGCTATGTGCTAAATAGCACATTTTGTGTGTTATATGTTCACAATATAGCCCTAGAGTGTGTGGAATAGTGAATTGTGCTATATAGCACAATCTCTATTTTTGCTATGTGCTACATAGCACATCTCTAATTGTGATATGTGCTACATAGCACAATATTTGTGCTATATGCTATGTGCTATGTCTCATATAGCCCACTTCATATCATATACCCAACAAGATTGTGCTATATAGAATATAGAGAAAATGTTTGGGCTATATCTGGTATTTTAAAAAGTCTCTCTGCTATGATCTACAGTGCATACTCTACTTATAGCACATTATACTTGGACTGTGCTATGTGCTATATAGCTTGTGTTTATAGAATATAGAGTAAGTGCTTGTCTTATATGTGGTATTGCAAATAAGGGATAAGATTCACACTGCATATTCTTTTCAGCAATCTGCTTTTGTTGGGTTATTGAGACTTAAATTAGATGTGTTGTCTTCTTTGTTTCATAGGTACTACTTGCAAGTAGAGACCAACATAGCACAGGAATCAGAGCACTTTAAATTTTGTGTTACCAGGGAGAGGACTTCACATAACGTGGGAGCCAGTTTGATGAATCCTTTTCCTCTTGTGGATTTTAAGCAGAGCATTAGCGAGGGGGCACTTAATGGGTTCTACCATTGTGTAGGATGTGGATTCCCGTTCGATGCCAGAAGCTTGGATGTATTCTCCCTGCTTTGCACCCATGTGTACCATATGCTATGCTTCGTGCATGTATGTAGGGACTATGGCTGCGTTGCATTTATACGCCTGTATAACAAAAATTATACGTATAAAAAGTCAATATATGCCGTATTTCCGAATAATTACCGAATAGCCGTATAAAACCGTTTTCGATCGAGATATTTTTTGATCGAAAACTGTTGCAATCAAAAAATATTTCGATCGCAAAACTGTATATATGTCATAATAATCAATATCTAATTCTCCTAAATAAATTTCTCATATTAAACTGATCATTTAATGTGGGGAAGTGCCAAGGGAGAAAAAGCTAGAATATTGGTTAAGCTAGCAGACCGGCCACAGTAGGGATCCAAAGGAGGGAAAATAGGGATCCAAAGGGGGGGCCATCTGCAAAAGAGCCATGTGCAACAATGGGCTAAAAAGACCCTAAGGTTCAGCCCATTAAGACTTCCAAAATGCTAAGGTTCCAAAATTCAAAGGTTGTGTCCAAAGGTCAACCCTAGGGAAAATTGGATGCTTTGTGTGTGCCCTAAAAGTCTTTGCACATCCCTACATGGGAGGGGGTGAGCCCCAAAGGTAGGGGATGAGAGAGAAAGCCACACACACACACACAGACTCCCTTTACACAAAGGGAATGAGGGACACATGTCAGCTCCCTAGGCCAGATGCCCACAAGGTGTGCCCAATTCCTATTGGAAGACCCTTGAAGTGGACCAATGAGAATTAAGCTAGAGTAAATGTAGTTTAATTAATTTAAAAACATTTAATAAAAGAAACGAATGAGAATTAAGTCTTCTAGAAGACTATTGGGCAGTCTCCCAAAGGGTCCAATGAGCATTCAGAAGCCCCATGGCTTGCCTGATTTCTATTGGCCAGGAGACAAAGGGGTCCAATGAGAGTTTAGTTTAATTATTTAATTACCTAGAGCTCTCACAAAAGGGGAAAGGGGGACACATGTCAGAAGGCTATCACTTATGCTGCTTAATACCTATTGGCTTGACCTGGGGAGGTCCAATGAGGCAAAAGCCAGACCTAATTAGCAGCTAGGGCTCGCCCAAGAGAGAGAGGGGGTTGATTTTTGCTTGGCATTGACACACACACACTCACACTTGACCATGTGTGAAGAAAGAATACTCTATCTCCTCCCAAGCTTTAATGGAGAGCTCATCACCTACTCCAAGCTTGTGAGATAGAAGCCTACATCAACACTCTCTTGGCATGTGGATGCAAATCCAACCAAGAGCCAAGCTTCAATGCATGCTCACCTCCTCTACCAAGCTAATTACTAAGCTAAGCTATGCTAATATGAGTGATTATGTGAGGAGATGTACATCTTTCTCGTAAGATACTCCTTTTTCCTCTCAATCTACTCTCATAGCCTGCTAGCTCTCACCATCTTCGAAGGTGTGTGAGGTCTTGGGTCTGAGAACGGGGATAATTCAAGTTGTGTTTGATTAAGTGTTTTGCTTGGTGTATGAAGCTTCCATCTTCATTGCACTAGCTAGTCTTGAAGGAACACAAAGAATTGTATTGTACAATGTCTCTCTTGATGGGAGAAACCATAATACAAAGCCCTTTGGAGGGGGGACCGGCTCCATGAAAATCTGGTCCTCAACTGTTGTCAATAGCTTAATTTCTCTCTCTTTTGAAAGTATTGTCGATGCTATCTAACTAGGTGTTATGCTTTTTGTTGCTCTCTTCACCCAAGCACTCTTGTAATTCTCATTAGGAATCTATTCTAATGAAATGCCCACTATGTTCATGCTAATTTCCGCTACACATAAGTTATTAGGCCATTAAATGTTACATTGGTATCAGAGCTCAAGGTTTCTCTTTTCTTGCTCAAGAAGGGAGGTCCTCAAGCTAGCTACAAATGGTTGGTATTATTAATTGCCTGTGAGTAAGTAGAATAGGGATTTTTCAGCCTTGCAGTGCGCCTGCCTTTGCGCAGTTAACGGGGCATCACCGTCGAGATCTATGGTCTTAATAGTGGAGTCCTACGGGGCTTGCCTACGGCTTAACCACTATTGAGCTATTAGAAGCTTGACAGGAGCCGGTGCTGTTTTGGTGTCGAAAGACCCTCTCTTCTATTCCTTGCAATTAATGGTATTCGAGCCGCGGGTATAGTAGCTTGAGTGCTTTTTCTAAAGGGGTAAAGAGGAGTAGCAACTAGGGCTTGAAGTGCCAAAGTATACCTAAAAAGTTTACACCTAAAAGTTGTTAGAATGGCTGACAATAGTAAAGAGAGTGAAATTAATGTTGATAACTTTGATTTTGCTCATGAGCAAGCTACTAATGATGCTTCAATGCTTGTTAACTATCTTGTTTCTAGGCTTCAACAAGCCATGGGCAATCCATCTCTCCAAAGTGAAGTGCAATGGCAGCTCCGTGCTCACGGGATTCTCCAAGCTCATCACCATGACGAGAGAACACCTAGGAAGCCTCCTTGTGAGACTACCAAAAGAGGTCTCTCTCCGATTCGGAAAGAAGAAGAGAATCCATATGAAGGGCTCAAGAATTTACTTCTTGATGATGCATCTCCTTCCCAAAGGAGAACTCAAGAGCCTCCACCGAAGGAACGAGAAAGAAGCGGAGATGGCTCCACGAAGACGGTGGGCTAAACGCTCTCCATCACCACCAAAGCGGAGAAGACCATCGTATTCTTCTCCTCACCACAATTCAAAGAGGGATGATAAAAAGCAACAGAAGAAAAAGGCGAGAAAGAGGACACCCTCTTCTCCATCTTCTTCATCCTCTTCCTCTTATGAAAGCTATGGTGAAGACGACAAAGATCAAGACAAGAAAAAGACGAGAAAGAGGTCACCCTCTTCTCCACCTTCTTCAAATTCTTCACCTTCTGAAGAAAGTGATGGTGCAACTTTTGAACCATCAAAAAGAAGAGGCCATAGGAAATCCTATGCCGCATGGAAGAGGTCGTCCAAGCTGAAGAAATTCAAAGAGGGAGGGAAGAGCATCTCTTTCCTTACCTATGATGGCACCTTCGGTGCTACGGACAAAGTCTTGGCCTTTATCCAGCAATTTGATGCGGCGTTTGGAGATGAGGGCTTCACGGAGTCCTCTAAGCTACGCCATGTAGCTATGCACTTTCAAAAGTCCGCCAGACAATGGTGGTCTAGCCTACGAGCCAACGGTGAAGCTCCACGAACATGGAAGGCTTTAAGAGCTTCCATTATGAAGCAGTTTTTGGCCACCGATGCCAAAGACAAAGTACTCACCGAATGGCGAAGCTTAAAGCTCTCTCCCAATGAATCCATCCACAAATATGTAGACAAGTTTTGGGACCTACAACTCAAAGCCACTGTCTTCAAAAAGTTGGATTTTGGAGAGCAAAAGAAACAATTTTGTGCGGGCTTAACCGAAGAAATGGCGGAGTATGTCAACTCCCAAAGGCCACGTACCATATCGGCGGTAATACACCATACTATGGTGGCCTCTCGAATCAATTTCCAAACGGGGGGTAAAAGAAATAATAAGCCCCCGGAAAACAAGGGTTCCAATGAGCCTAAGGGGAAGGACAATGTCCAAAAGTCTCCTAAGGGCAATTCCAACAAAGCTAAAGAGAAGGGAGTTTACAAAGGGAAGAATAAACTCTCTCCTGAAGAGCTTGAGCGTTATCATAAGGATAACCGGTGTTTCAAGTGCGGCGAACAAGGGCATGCGTACCGCGCTTGTCCCCAAAAGAACAACCGCCAAGATCCTCCTAGAGCTTCTTTGGTTGAAATCCAAGAGGAGGAGATTCACCAAACTCACCACAAAGGATCTCCTCTATGCCATGCTTGGGGAAAGGTAAGAGAACATGATGCTTTTATTCTCTTTGACCCTGGTTCTACTCACGATTTCATATCTATGGAGTTAGCCACCAAGCTAGGCATACAATCCTACGAGATGGGAGATATCCTACCCGCAGACAGTGCCTTCAAGGGGCAAGAAGCTTCAGTCACTCCCTTAATCGGGAAATTGAAGCTTCATGTCCAAGGCTATGTGGACAAAGAGGACTTCTTTATCTCTCCTCTCAAGCATGAGGATGTAATCCTAGGGGCACCATGGTTTGACCGCCTGGCTGCCGATGTTAAATTTCCTGAAAGGAGAATCTCCTTTAAGTTCAGGGAAAAAGACATGTATATAGATGCTAAGGAGATGGGTAATACCATCCCCATTGTACATACACCTGCTTTCAACAAGTCAATAAAGAGCTCTATTTCCGTGTACATGATTTTTGTTAAAGATTCTCAAAATGAACCTTATGATTTAGCAAAAGAAAATAAAAGCAACCAAAAGGAATTAGAGTTATCCAATTTTCTCAAGGGGTTTCAAGATGTTTTTATTGACGACATCCCTTGTGAGCTACCTCCTAAACGAGGTAATGATGACCATGCAATGGAACTTCTTCCAGGAAGTTCACCACCTAACAAACCTCCTTATAGAGTTTCTCAAGCTCAACAAGAGGAGATTATGCGGCAAGTGCATGAGTTAGTTGAGAAGGGCATGGTTAGGTCTAGCTCATCTCCATTTTGCTCACCTGTGCTATTAGTGCAAAAGAAAGACGGCACATATCGTATGTGTGTCGACTATAGAGCACTAAATAGGATCACTATCAAGAATAGGTTTCCCGTTCCACGGGTAGAAGACCTATTTGATAAGCTACAAGGATCGACCTACTTCAGTAGGATTGACTTTAAAAGTGTCTATCATCAAATAAGGATAGTTGATCAAGACATTGTAAAGACCGCATTTCGTACTACAGTTGGTCTTTATGAATACATTGTCATGCCTTTTGGCTTGACCAATGCACCAGCCACATTCAACCGCTTGATGGAGAAGCTGTTCAGGCCTCATCGAACCTTCACTGGAGTGTTCTTTGATGATATTATCATCTACTCTAATTCATTGGAGGAACACAAGCAACATCTCCAGGTAATATTTCAAGTTTTAAGAGAGAATAAACTTTATGTTAATCGAAAGAAAAGTGATTTTTTCTTACAAGAGATTCAGTATTTAGGTCACATTATCTCTCAAGATGGCATCCAAATGTATCCATCCAAGTTAGAGGTAATAAAAGGATGGACTAAACCAAGGAATCTTCATGAACTAAGAAGCTTTATAGGTATGTGTGCATACTATAGACGCTTCATAGAAAAGTTCTCACAAATTGCAGGACCATTACATGACCTAACAAAGAAAAGTGTTAGGTATACATGGTCTGCTAAGGAGAACAATGCTTTCGAAAAGCTTAAAGAAAAGCTTATCTCTCAACCTGTGCTTACACTACCGGATCTCTCAAAACCATTTGAGGTCCAATGTGATGCTTGTGGTGATTGCCTTGGGGCTATTTTTCTCCAAGAAGGGCACGCCATAGGCTATGAGAGTCGAAGGCTCGACCCTGTTGAGCAAGCTCTAGGCATATATGAAAAAGAACTCCTTGCAGTTCTACATGCCTTAGACTCATGGAAGCACTATTTATTGGGGACTCCTTTCATTCTGCGAACGGACCACCAAAGTCTTAAGTACTTCATGACGCAGACCAAGCTCTCCGACAAACAAATGAGGTGGGCAAATTTCCTTTCGCAATTTCATTTTCATATTGCTCACATTGCTGGCAAGCATAATCAAGTAGCCGATGCACTCTCAAGACGACCGAGAGTGAATGCGGTTTCCATAGCAACTCACAATGATCTATATTCAATGATAGATGAGTATGCTATTGATCCCGATTTTAGAGATGTGATTTCAGCCCTTGCATTAGGGAAGAAAGAAGAACCATTTACTTTACAAGATGGTTATCTTCTCTATGGCAATAGACTATGCGTTACTAACTCACTATGTGAGAAAGTAATGTATGAATCTCATGCTCCCCCATATGCGGGGCATAGAGGGATTCAGTCTACCTTAAAGGGAATTGAAACATATTTCTATTGGCCTACCATGAAAGTGAACATACAAGAGTATGTTTCCAAATGTGTGGTATGTCAAAAGAAAAAATTTGATAGAGGGAAGCAACCTGGATTTCTTCAACCCTTGCCAATCCCTAATTCACCTTGGGAGAGCATATCCATGGATTTTATGTTTGGATTGCCTAAGTCTATCCATGGGAATACGGGGATATGGACGATAGTAGACAGGTTTAGTAAACAAGCTCATTTTATACCTGTCAAAAAGACTATCAAAGCCCATCAAATGGCAACCCTCTTCATTTCACAAATTTTCAAGTACCATGGCTTGCCAATGTCCATAGTGTCGGATAGAGATCCTAGAATGACCAGTAATTTCTGGGAGGGTCTCTTTGAGAATTTAGGAACAAGGCTAAACTTCTCTTCAGCCTATCATCCACAAACTGATGGCCAAAGTGAAATAGCTAACCTAACCATTCTCGATCTACTAAAAGCCTATGTAACGGAAGTAGATCAAAGATCCCAATGGGAGAAGTACTTACCCTTAGTAGAGTATGCTTACAATAACACTGTACATACTTCCACAGGAAAAGCACCTTTCGAGGTAATTGAGGGAAGATAAAAAATTCCCTTGCTACTTAAGGTACATGGGAAGATCTTCGCTGCAGATGAGTATAGCCGAGACCTACAAGAATCTTTCCAAAAGATTAAGGATGCTATCTCTATCTCACAGCAAAGGCAAAAGGCTGATTCTAACAAGCACAGAAGAGCCCAAGACTTTAAAGAAAACGATTGGGTCTTGTTAAAGTTTCCCAAGGCTCGATTAAGGCACACGACGGCCAAGAATCCTACGGGCCACCAAAAGTACTATGCTAAACTAGCAAAAAGGTACCATGGTCCCTTCCAGATTCTTAGGCCAATCAATGAGATGGCCTATCAACTTAAGTTGCCCAATCATTGGCTCATACACAATTCTTTTCATGTGAGCCTATTAAAGCCTTACAAAGGAGAGCCACCTCAAGAACCAACTATTGAAGACCCACCGGGGATCGAGGACCACGAGGAGGTGCTGCAGCCCGAGTCCATTCTCCGACATGAAGACAAGGTATTAAGAGGCGGTAAGACTATCCAACGATATCTTATTAAGTTTAAGAATTATCCTTTCGAAGATGCTAGATGGATGCAAGGCATACAATTAAAGGATAACCTAAACCTTGTCAATGCTTCCCAAGAGTAAGCAAATGTACAAAATGTTAAAAAGGAAAAAAAAATTTGTCTTATAAGACTCTCTTTTTCTTTATTTGTGCACAAAAATGAAGTAGTATCCATGCTTAGATCAAGTTTGTGGAGACGACGTCTCCCAAACACCAAGTAGAGCTTGTCACTCTACTATGGAAGACTGATAGGACTAATGTGCAGACATGCTTGCGGCAGCCTCAGGCTCTCAAGCGCCAAATGGACTAGTCATCCCTTATGGAATGATGTCGTAGGGTAACATAGGGATCCTCTACCCGCTAAGAAAACGACTCATGAATATGCTTTATCTTCTCTACACCATAGTCGAGGACGACTATGATTTCAAGAGAGAGGTAATGTCATAATAATCAATATCTAATTCTCCTAAATGATTTTCTCATATTAAACTGATCATTTAATGTGGGGAAGTGCCAAGGGAGAAAAAGCTAGAATATTGGTTAAGCTAGCAGACCGGCCACAGTAGGGATCCAAAGGAGGGAAAATAGGGATCCAAAGGGGGGGCCATATGCAAAAGAGCCATGTGCAACAATGGGCTAAAAAGACCCTAAGGTTCAGCCCATTAAGACTTGCAAAATGCTAAGGTTCCAAAATTGGCAGAGGAGGATAGCAGGGCAGTTGCAGAAATGAAAAATATTACAGAGGGCAGATTGCAAGACTATAAGTCAAGACTTGAGGGTGCAAAGAAGCAGGTAGAGGATCAAGTCAGAGAATTGTATAAGGCTGAGGGTGCTCAAAGCTCAAACACTTTGTCCATAAAGTTGCAAACGGAGATTGATTGTGTGCAAGACCCTGTAGCTCGACAACGCCTGATTGATTTGATTGGACAGTTCTCGAGTAATACTAGAGAGAACATTGTTGAATTAGAAGCCAATGTGGCTAAAGCAAAGGTGCATACCCTCCTACATGTGCTTCACTTTGTTTTGGAGTATGTGGTTCACTTCCATGTGGTTATGTGGTTAGAGTGTTATGGACTGTATGGGTATGTACTGTATGAGCATATTCTATTTCTTCTATGTTCTATATAGCAAAAAATATGTGCTATATGGCCACAACATAGCCATCATCTTCATGGAGTGGGTGGTTATATGCTATGTGCTATGTGCTATATGGTCACAACATAGCCATCATCTTCATGGAGTGGGTGGTTATATGCTATGTGTGGTTATGTGCTATGTGCTTTATAGTTCAATCTAGGTGCAACATGTTCACAATAGTACCCTCATCTATTTGGAATGTGTGTGATTCTATGCTATGTGCTTTGTGTGGTTATGTGCTATGTGATACATAGCACAATGGACATGTGTAATATGTGCTATATAGCATACTTGTATGCTATATGCTCACACTATAGCCCTGAAGTGTGTGTTAAATATTGATATGTGCTACATAGCACAATCTTTTTATGTGCTATGTGCTAAATAGCACATTTTGTGTGTTATATGTTCACAATATAGCCCTAGAGTGTGTGGAATAGTGAATTGTGCTATATAGCACAATCTCTATTTTTGCTATGTGCTACATAGCACATCTCTAATTGTGATATGTGCTACATAGCACAATATTTGTGCTATATGCTATGTGCTATGTCTCATATAGCCCACTTCATATCATATACCCAACAAGATTGTGCTATATAGAATATAGAGAAAATGTTTGGGCTATATCTGGTATTTTAAAAAGTCTCTCTGCTATGATCTACAGTGCATACTCTACTTATAGCACATTATACTTGGACTGTGCTATGTGCTATATAGCTTGTGTTTATAGAATATAGAGTAAGTGCTTGTCTTATATGTGGTATTGCAAATAAGGGATAAGATTCACACTGCATATTCTTTTCAGCAATCTGCTTTTGTTGGGTTATTGAGACTTAAATTAGATGTGTTGTCTTCTTTGTTTCATAGGTACTACTTGCAAGTAGAGACCAACATAGCACAGGAATCAGAGCACTTTAAATTTTGTGTTACCAGGGAGAGGACTTCACATAACGTGGGAGCCAGTTTGATGAATGCTTTTCCTCTTGTGGATTTTAAGCAGAGCATTAGCGAGGGGGCACTTAATGGGTTCTACCATTGTGTAGGATGTGGATTCCCGTTCGATGCCAGAAGCTTGGATGTATTCTCCCTGCTTTGCACCCATGTGTACCATATGCTATGATTCGTGCATGTATGTAGGGACTATGGCTGCGTTGCATTTATACGCCTGTATAACAAAAATTATACGTATAAAACGTCAATATATGCCGTATTTCCAAATAATTACCGAATAGCCATATAAAACCGTTTTCGATCGAGATATTTTTTGATCGAAAACTGTTGCAATCAAAAAATATTTCGATCGCAAAACTGTATATATGTCATAATAATCAATATCTAATTCTCCTAAATAAATTTCTCATATTAAACTGATCATTTAATGTGGGGAAGTGCCAAGGGAGAAAAAGCTAGAATATTGGTTAAGCTAGCAGACCGGCCACAGTAGGGATCCAAAGGAGGGAAAATAGGGATCCAAAGGGGGGGCCATCTGCAAAAGAGCCATGTGCAACAATGGGCTAAAAAGACCCTAAGGTTCAGCCCATTAAGACTTCCAAAATGCTAAGGTTCCAAAATTCAAAGGTTGTGTCCAAAGGTCAACCCTAGGGAAAATTGGATGCTTTGTGTGTGCCCTAAAAGTCTTTGCACATCCCTACATGGGAGGGGGTGAGCCCCAAAGGTAGGGGATGAGAGAGAAAGCCACACACACACACACAGACTCCCTTTACACAAAGGGAATGAGGGACACATGTCAGCTCCCTAGGCCAGATGCCCACAAGGTGTGCCCAATTCCTATTGGAAGACCCTTGAAGTGGACCAATGAGAATTAAGCTAGAGTAAATGTAGTTTAATTAATTTAAAAACATTTAATAAAAGAAACCAATGAGAATTAAGTCTCCTAGAAGACTATTGGGCAGTCTCCCAAAGGGTCCAATGAGCATTCAGAAGCCCCATGGCTTGGCTGATTTCTATTGGCCAGGAGACAAAGGGGTCCAATGAGAGTTTAGTTTGATTATTTAATTACCTAGAGCTCTCACAAAAGGGGAAAGGGGGACACATGTCAGAAGGCTATCACTTATGCGGCTTAATACCTATTGGCTTGACCTGGGGAGGTCCAATGAGGCAAAAGCCAGACCTAATTAGCAGCTAGGGCTCGCCCAAGAGAGAGAGGGGGCTGATTTTTGCTTGGCATTGACACACACACACTCACACTTGACCATGTGTGAAAAAAGAATACTCTATCTCCTCACCTACTCCAAGCTTGTGAGATAGAAGCCTACATCAACACTCTCTTGGCATGTGGATGCAAATCCAACCAAGAGCCAAGCTTCAATGCATGCTCACCTCCTCTACCAAGCTAATTACTAAGCTAAGCTATGCTAATATGAGTGATTATGTGAGGAGATGTACATCTTTCTCGTAAGATACTCCTTTTTCCTCTCAATCTACTCTCATAGCCTGCTAGCTCTCACCATCTTCGAAGGTGTGTGAGGTCTTGGGTCTGAGAACGGGGATAATTCAAGTTGTGTTTGATTAAGTGTTTTGCTTGGTGTATGAAGCTTCCATCTTCATTGCACTAGCTAGTCTTGAAGGAACACAAAGAATTGTATTGTACAATGTCTCTCTTGATGGGAGAAACCATAATACAAAGCCTTTTGGAGGGGGGACCGGCTCCATGCAAATCCGGTCCTCAACTATTGTCAATAGCTTAATTTCTCTCTCTTTTGAAAGTATTGTCGATGCTATCTAACTAGGTGTTATGCTTTTTGTTGCTCTCTTCACCCAAGCACTCTTGTAATTCTCATTAGGAATTTATTCTAATGAAATGCCCACTATGTTCATGCTAATTTCCGCTACACATAAGTTATTAGGCCATTAAATGTTACAATATATATACAATCGTTGCCGTATTCGATCGAAAAGCATTGTGGACCTTTTTGGAGTTTGGAGAGCTTGGAGATTCTGAGAGTTTGACAGATAGTAACAGCGTATTCGGTTTACAGCGGTTTTTAGGTAAATTTTTAAAATTTTCAATAAATACTAACTTCTTTTTTGTGTTGTGCCATACTTGTGTGGTGCAGTAGTTTCGGCTCTCACCACAAAGTTGGCTTGCAAGTCGTAGGCCACTTCGTAGTGCGTAGCCATATGGCTCACTCCAGAGGTGTGTAGAATATAGTTTCCTTTTCCGTGGTGTGTAGTTATATAACTCACTCCAGGGAAGGCTTAGGGTACATTTAGATTCTCACTCGTATGGTGTAGTAGTATATCTCTCACCATAGAGATGAGTTAGGATTAGAGGTCGACTCGTGGAGTGTAGTAGGCATGATGCTACACCTCTCACTTCCGAGTGTCCTATAAAATTTACAATCTTAAAGTAAATCATTACTGATTATTCTACATAGAAGCACGAAGATCAACATTTGTCATTTTAAGAGTGTAGAGATGCATACTTTATGCCCTCTTCATCTTAATACGACTTTCGTTATTTTTGCGCTTCTATTTCTGTAGTAACATCATTGTTCATCAGCAGATGACTTGGTGTTACTTTGAACGTAGATATATACAACAATTGATTTACATTTGAGATTGTTGAGCTGTTTGCTAATGGTTGTGGTGTGCGTACCACACACTCCATTAGAAATAGCTTATAAAATTTACAATTTTAGATTAAGTTTTTTTGTCATATGTGTTACATAGAAACACAAGCGTTACCACTCATTATATTAAGAGTGAAGAGATGCATATTTTCATGCCCTCTTCATCTTAATGTGACATAGTGGTTACTCGTGTGTTTCATATTCCAAAAGAACATCATTTTTCATCATTAAATGACTTGGTGTTGTTTTGGACGTAAACACATACGATAGGTAACTTACATCTGCAATTGTTAATTTATCCGCTGATAGTTGTGTTGTGAGTTCCACACATTTTATCAGGGATTAGATTGATAAAAACTATCAATATATTTTACAACAACATCGAGGACTTGTGATGAGAATATCTCACACTAGCTGAGTTGTTCACATGTACGATTTTCCAACCCTTTAGATGTAATTTCTTTCATCATCTCACACTTCTACACATAGAAGGGTCCAATTCCTGTGCTGAGAGCATCTCACACTCCTCGCCTGTTTCTCTCTCTCTCTCTCTCTCTCTCTCTCTCTCTCTCTCTCTCTCTCTCTCTCTCTCTCTCTCTCTCTCTCTCTCTCTCTCTCTCTCTCTCTCTCTCTGCCTTATTTAATTTTCATGGTCGATTCGCACAATGTGGTTTGTAATCATAAGATTTTCTCTTTAATTTGCAATAATTTAATATTATTTAATAAATTTGAATCATCATTTAATATATATAGGGTTAACACTCATTATATAATAACTATGTTACTATGGTGTACAATCTTTTCGTAAGATTCTTAATTTATAATTTTGTCATACAGGTATGGCAGACACGAAGCTAGCAAAACATCAACGAAAGTTCGTCTCGGAAGTGATTGTGAGACACTTCCATTACACGTCAGAGGCAGAGATTAGGCGTTGTTTAAACCCTATCGCTCCGGAGCATTTTTATCAGCATACAGAGACTCTAACCAAGTCTGTGTTTGAGCAGCTCCAGGCAGAGTTTGCACCAGCTATTTTTGACATAGCCCTCCTGACATCAGGTACTTTAGTAAACATGGTCAAACAAACCATTAGACAGATCATGAAAACCATTAGACAGATCATGAAAACCTTTCAAGAACTGAAAATTCCTACAATTACTTCCTTGCCAAACATAGCTGAGCGCATACATCTTGTGCAACAGCTTTACACGGAGTTCAAGAGCAAGGAAAAGTTAGAAAGAGCAGCAAAGCGTGCAAGAGTGGAAGCCAGCTCTTCTAAAGCTGCTGTTGAACCAGAAATCATTCTTAGAACAGAGCCTGCAACGTCATCCATTGGTACATTAGACCTCTCTCAGCTACCACCTATTTTACACCTTTTACCCGACACAACCGTCTTCAATATCCAAGCTCCACAGTTGGGAGAGGGAAGATGGGCACATGTGAAGCATGTGGGTGTCACACATCCCGCTTTCAAAGATCAAGTGTATGCTGCAAAAGTGTTCAAGGTACACTTACATGGGCCCACCATGGAGCAACAGGTCAAATACGAAGCAACAATTTTGGATATTTCACATCGAGATATTATCTACCCTCTTGCCATGGTGCGCCATGTGGAGCAACCAATGCTCATTTCACGATTTTGGAATGGCCATGTGGAGCAATGGATCAAAGAATGCACTGCAGACGGCAGCCAGCCTGTCATTCGCGATTACTACTCACTGCAGGAACAATAGAGCTTTTCTAGGAGAATATTTTGCAGATCATCAATGCTCTCCTCCAAACTCTGAAGTATATACATACGCATAACTACCTCCACAATGATCTACACTCTCGAAATATGATGCTGCATTTTGGCAAAAAAGGTGTTTTTGTCGGCATTGTGGATTGGGGTTCATGCACCAAAACAAATACGACAACCGGTTTTCCTCCTCTACGCCATATGCAGATAGAAACTAGAAAACAATATGAGAGAGATTATCCATGGGCACTCCCCGAATGTATATCTAGTAATCCTCCCTCCTGGACCAAAGATATGGATATTTATTCCATGTGTCATACATGTAAACGCATTTTGAAGTGCTTACCAGAGTCCCAAGAACAAAGCAAGAGACATTTTTTGAGTAATGTACTTGCTCATCTTGAAACCGGCAAGCGCCAAAACCCCAAAACCCATCCTAATGCTTTTGATCTCTCCTTATGTTTAAATGGTGCCCATAGAGTGGGTTACAACATTGTAATGACATCTGGCTTATGACCAAATGATGATTAATGAAAACACAGTCTCATGATTTCATCATTGTTTTACTTTTGGTGTCAGATTTAATTGTATGTTTAATTGAACAAAATATCTATGTTTTTCATTCGATATACTATCCAATGTCAACTTAATTGAATGGGTATTTAAAAGTAATGACATGTTCACCTGATATGCAGATATGGAAGAAGAACTCAACCACGCTGAAGCTCAGGCAATTTTTAAAGAAGAACAAGTTAGATGTGGACAAGCAGATCTTTCTACTATTGCCAACATTGAAGAAGATGAATCTGAGCTGCAAGGCAAATCATTAACCCTTAAAGATTGCAAAAAGCTTTGCCTTAATCACTTTGTACGCCATCAACTATTTCAAATAAGTGGCAATGCAAAAGATACAGCTCCGTTAAATCTCTCTGATTTGCAACATAAAGGACTAGCACGTGTATTGATGCAAAGATTTATACGACAAGAGAGATGCCTGCCAAACAACAACCAAGTAGCAATCTACTTTATTCAGCAATGCTATGTTCGATATGTTTTGTTGAAGAGAGTGGATTGGTCAGATAGTCCAGGCACCGCTGACGTTGGACGTGGACGCTGTCGTGCTGTGACATGTACATAGTGGGAACACATGCTACAAGAGATATCTTGTAACTTTTTAGATACATAATTATATTTCCTATAATGTACATATGCATATGTAAGTATAAAAATAAGCTTTCTATCTCATCTTATTATTTATCTCAAGGGTAATGTATTCTTACTTTACCATCAAAAAATACTATGGGAAAAGTGTCAATAGCTCCGCCTCTTTAACTTGGGGCAAAAAGCATTGATTCTTTATTTCTACTATTTCATTATCATCTCACACCCTAGCTAGATCCTATATCTAGGGTAAACTCCAATATTATATATATTCTATGTATTTTTTATACTTTTCTTATATTTCTTTTTAAATAGCTACTAGGAGAGAATCAAATCCTAGTGGGACACTAGGTGACATGATTTCAAAGATACACTTATTTTAATGCATTATTGCACGCATGGTTACAAAACTTTGTCAAGGAGAAATGTCATGCTTTCATATGGCATGAGGTGTCCTTGGGAATTAAATGAAAGTCAATGCTAAGGAGACCACATGAAGACTTTTGCTGCCATAAATGGACCCTATTTTGATGAATTTTTTACACAAGGTTCCAATCCGAATTGGAGAATGATTTTAAAATGAAAATCGTAGCTAATGAGCTGAAGTTTCTGCCCATATTTTTATTTTTTTATTTGGAGCTACGGTTGAGGAGATATGATCAAAATACTGGACCCCAGTCTGCCCACATCATGCACGGACAGCTCATTTCCAACTTTTCCAATTCCTGTTCACACTGGCTCCTCTCTTCTTGTGTAAACCCTTGTGGGTTCCCTTCACCTATAAAAGGGGACCTCTTCTTCCTTGGAAGGGACTCAAGCATTCAAGCCATTGATGAGAGGAATTCTCGAGGGAGTGAGTAGTAATACCTAATTGTACTTAGCCATTAACATAAGCCCAAGCCTACACTTTCTCCTAGAGGGAGACTAGCCATTCTTGCAACAAGCTAACCTTGGAAGATCAACTCTAATCAAAGAAGGTCTTGCACTTGGTGTATCAATCAAAGTGGAATTATCCACTCTTCTTCTCTCTCCCATCAATAATGGTGCCGAAGGGTTTCTGTGTTCTACATTGATGTTTTCTTGATTTCTTGTTGTTTTCATTTTCATCTCTAATCCAACATATATATATGTATCTAATCTCATCTCCTTAACCAAACCTATCTCTCTCATTCTTAGTAATTCATCCTCTCTAGGTTCTCTTTGCTACAGGTACATCTCTCCCCGCAGTATCCTTATTGCTTACGGGCAAGAATAGGGCTTGGGAGGGAAACTTCTCATCTCTTCACTTCTCTCATATCTACATTTCTCACATACTATCCTAGATGAATAACCCACATGATGATCATTTCTATCGCTTTCACTCTGTACGATCTATTAGAATTAACGTATGGATTAGCCATAAAATACACTTTCAACAACGTATAGTGTTTCTCTTCGGCCCTGAAAGGCTCAATGAAATACTTCTATCACCGGATCCCATCATACTACCTCTCATAGACTATAATTTTTCTTTTGATGTAAGCGTAGTTATCTTGCTATGAACCAAGAGGATTTGTACACACAATTAATCCCAATCACTAGACAAAATATCTATATTATGGTAAGCACAAAACTACAATTCCAAAGAACAATTCGTAGCCTATTTGGTCAGTCAAGATTGAATGCCATTAACTCATCTATTAACCCTTTCATATTACCCATGATACGATATGACCATAGCCTTGATGTTTTCATCTTCGTATTGTTTTGACATTCTCTTTTGCGTTCTTTCTTTGTGTGTGTGTGAGTGCAAGAGAGAAAAAGTGAGTCTTCTTTGATTGCACTTCTTTCCAAACCCTAGTCTTCATGGAATCTATGGTTTAACTCCTTCATATAGTTTTTGTTGAGTTCTCTCACAAACTCTCACAGCCATAAGCCCGGTGCTTTCCTGGCAAGACCGCAAATTTCTCGACAACGCATTGCAGAAAAGGTGGCAGCACGCAATGCAAATAATCCAATGCCTCCTCGCAAGAGTCCTATTGTTTTACTTCCTGAAGAGTCAGAAACAGTGACTGAATTAGCCAGTCAAGGACAAGACCTTGTCAGCCAAGGAGAAACACAGGACATGCTTCGTGGCCGTATTCTTGAGCTTGAAATAGAGTTAAGTGATGCACAAGCAAAGCTTCAACGATATGAATCATTGTATGCCGGACCTTTGCCAGATGATACTACCACTTCACATAAAGATGTTGCTCAACCATCCCCTAAGCTAGGAATTACAGATTTTACCATAGACGAACTTATAGCAAATCTATCAAACTCATAAGTCACTCAAAAGCTTTTTGTAATCTCAAAATTATATCAAACTCTTTTGGATTGAATAATTTCCCAGAACCTTGTTATAATTTCAAACCTACATCGACTTTATGTAATTGTTATTCGACAAGATATTATCGACAGTTTATATTTGAGTGTGAGTGAATATGTGCGTCTGAGAGAGAGAAAGAGAGAGGTTTTGATGTGAACGACAACGAGATAACACTTTCTTTCATCATATACAAAAACTTGTTGAGTAATGGTACTCTCACAAATCATCTCCATCTTCAAAACCTGCAACCATATCATCTACTTCGTCTATATCTAAGCATTTTGAAACTATCTCCCATTCCATATCATCATCATCCTCAACTTCTGCAGAAATAGCTTCATGCGTTTGGAAGACTCCATATTGCTTTTGAGCGGCTCTAGTTGCAAGTTTTGAGGCTTATAAATAAGTCTCATATTGCAAAAAAAATACACAAAATCAGCAGCCCGTTTAGTATGAAGTCTGTTTTGCTTTTTAGTGTGCACAAAGTCGAATGCTGACCAGTTTCGCTCATAACTTCCACTTGATGCATCTACTGATAAAACTCTAACTGCAATGTGTTGCAACTCCACTTTCTCTCCACCATACTCCTTCCACCATAAAGGTGCACTTGTTTTTCCAATGTCATCTATATGCCACGAATCCTGAAACATACCAGTTCTGTTGGCATAATCTAACCTCTGATGAAAAGCTGTTTTTCCATCTTCGTGCCCTAAGAGTTGGGAGCACACTGTTTTGAAGTCGGACATAACTTCTTTGTTGGCAGATTACTGATGCATTTGAAACTTAGGATCCAATACAAAAGCCGCACCATGCAATGGCGTATGCAACTGCACCCAACGCTTGTTAACAATTGTAATCATGGTGAGGCGGTCCGGGGCGGGCAACAAGAGAGGCGACCTCTAAACACCCCTCAAGGCTCCCATGCTGCTCAATTGGGGCTGGGGCAACCACAAGCACAACAAAACAGCAAACCCACAGCCAAACCCAAACAAGATAGGGGCACCACCTAGTTATGGTATGCGAACTAGGACGCAAGAGAGATTTTGGTACAACCAAGAAGATGCACCACACAACACACAAGAAACCTCACACCAAGACACACACAAAATGGACCAGAGAGAGCTAGAGCAAAGGGAAGAGAGAGAGAAAAGGATCTTGCGTAATACCTTATTTGTGACTTGCAAATGGAGATGGTTTGTTATGATGCTATCGTAGAGCTTGTACAAAAACTCACTCAATGCTTAGTGATTGCTAATCATTGCCAAAACACACACACACTGTCTTAGGGTGTGGGAGACCTCTCACCACAATACCCTCTTACAATGGACACAAAATTGGAAATGAAAAACACACTAAAACACTTTCTAAAATCAACATCAACCGATAGAAACTCAAAATACACAAGTCACCTTGAATTCACGAAACCGTATTGCACAAATGGAAGGACGAAGATTTGAACGTCGAATCACGCTTTTGATGCACCAAACCTCAATTTATTGATGATGAAGGAGCATATACAATAGTGGTTTTGAGATTTGAGGAACTCACGCTCTCTCACTTGCAATGTGTAACTTGAAGGCTTCTCTCCCACCAAGAGTGAAGCTCACAAGTGGTTGCTACACCTAAGTCTCTCCTCATGCATAGAGTGTTGGGGTGCTATGTGAGATGTTGGAGGTTGTTTTATAAGAAGGAGAGGGGCCTATTTATAGGTTGGAGACCCCTCATTAAGATTATTGGAAATCCTAATTTACAAGCTAACAAATCAGGATTATGATTTTTTTGAATATCAAAACATTGCGGGCCTTCTTTGTCTGCTTGAGTCATGGGTGTGGGCTCAAAAGAGAGCATTATTGATGGTAGATAAGGTGAAAGTAAAGTTTTAAGTAAGGAGAGAGAGAGAGAGAGAGAGAGTTACTTTGTACATGTCTTGAGGTGAGGTGTCTTTTATGGTTAGGTCAATGCTATTTTGTGTTAGTATGTTAGTGGTTAGTGTTAGTAATCACTAGAAAGTTAATATTACATTTACAATGGGTAGAATGAGGTGGATGGTTGAATGAAGTGAGAAAATCCTTGTGATGGTGAAGCTTGAAGAAATTTTGGACTTACTTGTGTAGGTTCTCAAAATGACTATCGATCTTCTTCTTCGTCTTCCCTTCTTTACGCCACCGCCGCCAAGGTTGATTATCGTGATGAAAATGGTAATTCCGTTGATGAGATATCTTGATTTGCAGAGGTTAAGCATGGTACACATGCTGAATTTATGTATATATATAAGGGGTAAGATGGAATTGTACTTTGGAAGTAATAGAGAGAGGCATAGAGATGGTGTATGTACATGGAGAGCTCATATGAGAGCTATGGGAGTAAGAGGAGAGGTTAATGGTGACGAAGGTGAGAGAAACCATTGAAGGTGCAGGTTTGAGTGAGGGATTGAGAGGAATGTGTGTGTGTAGAAGTGTGGAAAGAGGTGAGAGAAGACTATGGGCTACTTGTGAGAAAAGTGGCCAGACTGGGGTCCACTCAAAAAATCATAGCTCACCGCTGGTACCTCCAAAAATCATGAAAAATTTTGAGATGATTATTCGGAGTATGGGCTACATTTTCTCTTTGGACTACCACTCCATGTTTGGAGTGGAGATGGATATTAGAAATCCCACCAAAAGACGTGTTTTTTCTTCACAAAAAGTCTTCAGTGGCCCCCTCCTTTGTTGAATTTGTACAATGCATCCAAGAGTGAGCCCCTCCTTTGTCATATCATAATACAAATCATCCAAGTTGCCCTTGACACATGCATGGAGGAGGATTATTGGTGAATAAAGAAATATATACATGGTGGGACTAGTGTATGGACTATTCATGGACTTTAGCTCAATGAGCACATGGTGTTAGAATAATGAGTAAAAATAATAATAAAAATATGGAGGAATTATGGATATGGAAAGATATTGGAATCATATGATATGGTCTCTCTTTGAATTATTTTGGGTGAAAGAGAAAAAGGTATGTAAGTAAATAATATAATAAACATGACCAATGAGTAGAAATCAATTTTTTGTTTTCACGAGGGTGAGGGTGAAAATGTGGGAGTGATTTGTATAAAGAAAAAATATAAGGTTAGAGTATGTACATATTGGCAAAAAATATACTTATGGTGTAAGAGGATGAAAGAAGGTGTATATAGGTTTAATAAAACACACACCTAAGTATAAATATTTAAATAAAATACCAGAATAATTATAAAAATCCCTATATTTAGGCCATATATATAATGCAATATTTACACACAAATGGGCCATAATTTTTTTTTAAATTTTTTTTAATTTTTTTGACTCAACTAGCTCAATGACTAGCTAATTGAGGGTTTTTTAAGAAAACATGGGAAAAGTTCCCTAACTCACACACGCCTATTTACAGTGAAATGGTAGGGATAGACATAGTGTTTGGGTGATTTTGGTAGGGTGAGGTAGCTCACTTTGGTAATTACGGAGAGCAGAAAAACGGCTATCAATGGTAGCTTTATCCTTTGCACCAAAACTGACATTTTCTCTTAGCTTGCGTATAGCCTCTGACATATACCAGTAGACCCGACCAAAAATAAAAGAATCTGTGTCAACTACTCTCAAAAGATCTACAAATGGATTAGACAGAGTTACTATTCTTTCTACATTACGCCAAAAGACTGGCGAGTTTACTATTTGTGCACATCGACCAGCTGCTTCTTGATAACTTGGATACTTGCTGAGCCATCCATCCCATCTTCTGTCTTCTAAGGTTTCCATCAATGCAGGCTTCAACTCTTGCAAAGCAGCAAGAACATAGTATGCCGTAGCAAACCTTGTCACGCAAAATATTTGCAAAGCTTTATTTGGTGACTTGGTTCGAAAAAGAGCATACGAAAATTGATGCTCTCTAATGAATTTCACCACATGATTTGCATCCAATAAAGTTTGCTTCACACATTCCATTTTACCAATATCTTTTAAAAGCAAATTTAAAGTGTGAGCTGCACATGGTACCCAAGAAATCTCCGGATACTTGACTTGAATAGCTCTTCCTGCTCCTTTGTAGTTGGCCGCATTATCTATGACAATAGCAGTCGCATTCTTTGGTCCACCTGCCTTTGCAATTGCACACTCATACACCCCTGCTAGGTAGGTGATAGTCTTCTCTTTCAATGAGCTGTCAATTGCTTCCACGAACATAGCCCCTCTAGGGTTAATAATCATTACATTGATTAACACTAGAATGGTAACAAAACACTTTTATGTCCTTGGACACTTTTGTGTTCTGTTAAGTGACCATTTTGCTTGAATTATTTGAAGAGTATGAGAATGAATTTCTAGGTTCTATATATCCACAAAGTTGCCTTATGAGCTGAAAAAAACTTAGCAATTTTTTTTGAACATCGATCTCACCATTAACCTTACTCTTGCACAACATTTTTGAACCTAAACTGTGTGAAAAAACGGGTCCTGTTTTTGGCTTTTTTTCAATTTTTGGCAACTATACCACTCTAAACTTCATGTTTGTGAGGTTTATATGGCTAGAGGTTAGGCCTTCATAGTTCTCAACATGTTTTGATGCTTGTAGGGAGAGCTAAGTGTTAAAATTGAAAGTTATGACCAATTTACAAGAATTGCATAATCCTGTTTTTTGGCCAAAATTAGCACTTTTATGATTTTTTTGGTGGCTTTCTTGATATCCAAATTCAATTTTGACTGTGTAAGTGTAATGTATAACATAAAGCTAATCTTCCTTGAGTTTTGGGGGACCTAATGCTATATAGCATAGTATATGATGATGGTTGAGTTTTTTGATTGCTGAAGAATACGATACATTTTAGAGTAGCAAGTATAACTTTCTCAATATTGCTAGTTTCTTAGGCCAATTGTGTGTATGACCATATCTAATCATAGACTACAAACTTGGCTAGATATTGAGTAGTTTCTATGGGTTTCTAGAGGTCATAATTCTAAACCCAGTTTTTTCATGTTTGCTGTATTTAGCACTTTATCATTGCCCCCAAGGTTCCAATTGTAAGAGATCCATTATACTTTTGACATGCTCCATGGCTCCTTTTGAATCGAGATGCCCAAAGGGAACTAAGAAAATATGTATATAGTATCTGTATTGAGCGTGACTATAGAAACTTTGATGATAGGTCCGCAGAATGGCAAAAGTGCAACTTTTTTGTACCTATTTTTTTTGCCCAAAAACAAAATAGTGAGGTCAAATTAAGCAACCATATGCTTTTTTCACCAACTCATTGAAGTTAACGGGGCATTTTATCTCATGTCCTACAAAAATCTCCACTCTTATTTATATGCAATCAACCGTAAGAAATTGCTGTTTTGGGCAAAATGCACTGGTCCATCAACTTTGGAGGCTTGTGGTGACCAAGGGATGAGAAAAATTACAAGTTTCTCATTTTTTCCGTATGTAGTAGTTATTGAACTATAAGCTCATAAAAGGATTTTTCAATATGAGTGGATCTACTATGGTTTTGGAAATTTTTCCCAAAACCCTGAAAGGACAGTTTTATGTCCTGTTAGGTTACCATTCTAGTGTTAAAGGTTTTTTATGACAGTTAGTCCATCCATCCAATGCTATGGTGCATCCATATGCTGGAACAAACTCTAGAACTGTGCGTTTGAGAATGGCTTCATTACTGTCTTTGACTTTATCAAGATATTCAGTTCGGATCTTGTTATAGTCAGGAAGCACAAATCTTTTTTTGGTTGTACTCATCAAAGCATCTTGAAATATTGGATTGCGCATAGCATTGAACGATATGCCACACGCAACAAATGCTTGTGTCCATTTTAAATGCAACTCAAGCAACCATTGTTTACCTAATGCTTCAGGCATTGTCTGTCCATTGGATGACGCTCTGCCGGATTTGCTTGTGCTAGGAACTCCTCTTGATGTAGAAGCACGTCCATGAAGAGGGTTTAATTGAGAACGTTGATCGTTTACTTGAGTGGTAGACACCTCTTCTGTTGCCTCATTGCATACAGATGGTTCAATATTCGCATGAATATCTTTAGAAACATCACCTTTATGTTTAGCCGCAAGAATGAACTTTACTTTGCGAGAATACATGGACAATTTTTCATGAATATCTTTTGGTGGAGCCTCGCACTTTTCAACATTTCCGGGGACTTTAAATAAATGCTCTTTAATTCTGGTTGCATTACCAATGAACTCGTGGCCACAAGATTTACATTTAAGTCGAGATGTATTTCTCCCAGCTTTCAACTCATGCACATAACTCCACTCTTGTCCTTTCACCTTGATGCACAAAAGTAATTTTCTAGTAAAAACAAAGTCAATGATCATTTTCAAAATCAAAATCAATTAAAACATTAAAATAATTTAACTAACAATGATTGAACGAAATTAAAATAATTAAAAACAATGATTGAACAAAAGTACAATAATAAAAAACAATACCATTGGATTACATATAAATTGCATCGATTTATCTAAAGTGCGAGCTTGTAGCTTTAACACATTACGATAATCAATAATTACAATTAAATCAAGTATTAAAATGATTATCATTATAAATTGCTATACATACAAGAGCTATAAGTGACATTTTTAAATGTCAAAACGATAATCACTTACAATACTTGATAATTATCGTATCTATGTAAAGTGCGAACAAAAAGTTCTTACACTTTACCATAGATTTTAAAGCGATTATCTATCTACAATGCGAGCATGTATATGCTCTCACACAGTACGGTAGATTTTGCAGTCCAAATAAAGATAAGAGAATATCAATATTTTTGGACATGTTTTTCCTAAATTTTTACTCTAGTGAGAGCATAGCAGTGTGAATAGCTCTACACAAAACGTAAAAATATAATTTTGTTTCATTATATTCATTTTGAAGTGAGAGAAAATATCTACACATTAAAATCGAACTTTAAATTACATAAAATTAATTTTTATGTAATTATATTTTTAAACTAACTATCTCATGTGAGAGTACACTCTACACACAACGATAATATCTTACTTTTTTTTTATTAGTCACTTTCAAGTGTCAATTAATTAAACACATTGACAAGTGATTCTTATAATTGCAGTTTGTATCAGGTGAGAGATTAAACTCTTCACAAAATACAAACTTTCAACTATTTACTAAGTTTTTCAAAACAAATTCATATATTTGAATCACAAAACTTAAAATTCAATTGAATTTTAATTTTTATTAAACTCAAATTATTTTAATTTTTTACAAATTACTTTTTTTGATCGTTTGGTGAGAGTACTCACATGGACAACACTGACTGTGAAAGCTAGTATAAGGCCTGTCGCATGCTGCTATATATACTAACATATTCGATTATTATAATTTTTGATCGAAAATAATTTCGGTTATACGATTACCCGTTTATGCTTATGTGGCACCGTATAATACGACCATATAATTTAGATAAACGAATAATACGCCCATTATTCACGTATTATACGTCTCCCGAATAACGAATAATGCAACTTAGGACTATGGCTATTGTGTTGCACTAGATTGCAACATGTCTGTTCCCCCTAGAGCTAAGTATATGATTGGTCTGAAGGTGAAGAGTGAGATGAAAGAATCAAGTGCAGGTAGTCACTGTGTCAATTATTTACTACTACTATTGTAGGCCCAATTTCCATTGGTAGTTTAAACTCTTGCATTTAATGAAATCATTTGCAGGTACAAACATTGCAGCAGAGACCTGTATACAAGAATCATTGAGGACAAAAACAGAGAGAGTCTCTACGCAGGCCACTGGTAGGTACCAAAATCAGTATTTATGTGTGTATTTTGGGATACTCCAAGTGAGACTTTCTAAATAGCTTGCTTTGTAGAACAATCATCGCATGCTTGCTCCAACAAGACGATGCATTCCACAAGGAATAATGGCCTGATTAACCCAGGGATGCAGCCAGGCCTTGAAGCGGAGTCTACCCGCGGGATGCAGCCAGCCCTTGAAGCGGAGTCTACCGTAGGGGATGCAGTACGTGGAGTAGTTGAAGACTTCTTGATGGCAAAGTCTTCTGCAGTCAAATCACCTAGGCAACAACTAACTCCAAGAAGGCTGTTGCGTTCTTCGTTGAGTGCCAAAGCATCACCAAGTGTGGACACTAGAGATGATGCATCAGATGAGGCAGTTGCAGATGCGGTGAAAGCAACACCCCCTCCAGCGGGGAAGAAGCCAACACCAAAGCGCAAGAAATCGACTCCCAAGAACTTAGGTGGAAGTCCCACAATGGATATAACTCTTGATTCATTTAGGAAGAGAAAGAAACCAAATGCAAAGCAATGAGTGTGTTTTTTTTGTAACTTCATGCAATTAGAAGATGTCTTTAGAAGGCACGTGCAATCCATTGCACCCCTATTGTATCCGTGCTCATTGATGAATCAAGTGTTGGAATATGTTAGTGACATGTCTCTTAATTCTTTGCATCAAGTAGTTGCAAACTATTTGATTTATTTTTTGTACATGTTTAGTAATATGTTTCTACTTTCTCTTATCGTAGATAATCAAGAAGCTGAAAAAACTGGAACTTGCATGAGACGCACTCGCTCTTCAGGGTTTCTGGATGAGGGGTCTGTAGGTTCACTGGCTCAGTCTTATCTTGTGAAGAATCCAAGAAGGGGTGCTACAGCTTCCAGGGGGGTTACAGGAAAACAAAAGTGTCTTTTGATACAGTTGAGGGGTCTGTAGGTTCACTCGCTCAGTCTTATCCTGTGAAGAATCCAAGAGGGGGTGCTACAGCTTCCAGGGGGGTTACAGGCAAAAAAAATGAGTCTTTTGATACAGTTGATCCCTGCACACCTACTAGTACTGCTGAATTTGTTCCAAATGTGCCTAATGCAGTTGATGTGCAGGTTGTGCATGATGATGATGTGCATACAGATGTTGAACGTGCTAAACTTGAAAAGGGTACATTACCCACCCTCATCATAGTTGAATCTGGCACAGATGACATTGATGATTCTATGGTAGTTGATGCCTACACAGATGCCATTGCTGATGCTACGCTAGTTGAGGCCTGCACAAATGACATTGTGGATGCTATGGAAGTTGATGCTCGCACAGATTCTGCTGCTGCTGATGGCAATGTTAATGATGGTGGAACAGAAAGTATTGTTCATGCTGTCATAGATGCCCTTCTTGATGTAGTTGTGGCTATGGGTACACATGCCACTGTTGAATCTGGTACAGATGCCATTGATGATGCTACCACAGTTGATGCTTGCGTAGATGCCATTGTTGATGCTACGGTAGTTGATGGATGCACAAATGACATTGTCGATGCTATGGAAGTTGATGCTCGCATAGATGCTGCTGCTGATGGCAATGTTAATGATGGTGGAATAGAAATTATTGTTCATGCTATCATATATGCAGTTGTGGCTATGGGTACAGATGCCACTGTTGAATCTGGCACAGATGCCATTGATGATGCTACCACAGTTGATGCCTGCACAGATGCCATTGTTGATGCTACGGTAGTTGATGCCTACACAAATGACATTGTGGATGCTATGGAATTTGATGCTATCACAGATACTGCTGCTGATGGCAACGTTAATGATGGTGGAATAGAAAGTATTGTTCATGCTGTCATGGATGCCCTTCTTGATGTAGTTGTGCCTACGGTTATAGATGCCACTGTTGAGGATACCAGAGGCATGGGTGAGGAGGTCCTCATTGAGAGAGAAGATGGAACACGTGAGGCAGTGGGTGCGAGTGATGTCACAGCTCAAGCCCAGGTGGTTTGTCCAAGTGTACAGCTGATGACATTGTTGATGCAGAGGAGGCAAAGGGTACAGATTCCTCTGTTGAAGATATGGGAGCCTTGGGTGAAGAGGACCTCACGAAGAGAGTACCTGGAATAGGATCATCAGTGGGTAATGGTGATGTCGCGGCTTCCGCCGACACAGCTGAGGCATATGACAGAGCAGTTCAATCGAGAGAGGTAATGGGAGAAGTTCTCGTGGCTGCTACGGACATGAAAGAGGGAAATACACATAATACAACTGAGGCATGTATAGAGCAAAACAATGAGGCAGGGAAAGGGGCAGAGGTGCCCACTGACAGAGCAGCTCAATTGGGAGAGGCAATGGGAGAACATTGCATGGCTGCTGTGGACACGAAAGAGGCAGTTGCACATGATACAACTCAGTCTTGTTCAGATCACACTGTTGGGAATACCAAAGGTAAAAGTCCAGAGGTCCCTATGGGTCGAGCGGCTTCTACAGATACAGATGAGGCAGGTACAAAGAATTTTGATAAAGAGGCCAAAAATGGACATGAATATGAGAGGCAAGAGAGGCCGTGTCTTGTGGTAATGCCAGTACAGATTGTTGCACTGCCTTCTGCTTCTTTTGAGGACAAGAAGAGAAGGGACAATTTATGCATCATACTGGATGTGAATGGGCTTCTCATAAGGAGGTATAAGGTCTCCTTCTACAAAGAAATAGCGAGAAGCAGTACTCCTGATTGGGCCAGATCAAGGTATCAGGTAGTCACTGCGCCAAATGCTACAGGAAAGATGCAATTTGAATATGTGGTCAGGCCCAATGCATCAATCTTTTTGCATGCACTGCTGCAAAAAGCACAAGTTGCACTATGGAGCTGCATGACCCAGGACAATCTAGCACTTTCTTTGAGTGCATGCTTTCCTAGGTTGAACAAACAGCATTTCCTCGATATTATCGGTCAAGAGGGGTGTAGAGAGGCGAGCTTCAATCTAAATGAAGTTTCTGGGATCCCTCCATGTAGAGATAACGCAAAGCCCATATTTTTCAAGTGTTTGAAAGACTTTTGGAAGCACCATCCTAAGTTCAACTCTGATAATACAGTGGTGGTGGATGACACACTCTACAAGTGTCTGCTCAACCCTCCTGGGACTTGTGTCTGTCCTACTTCATTTGAACCAGCAGATATTTGTCAGTCCCCAATTTACCTGGTTAGCACATTGTTCCCTTGGTTAGTCAAGTGGACAGTCTCAACCAGCCCTAATGCTTATGCAAAGATGAACCAGTTTGAAAATCCTTCGGATAGTGTGTCTGCTTGTGTCATCAGCCACTATAGAAGTCAACGAGAAGTATGCAAGGAAGGTTGATTGTGGTTATGGAATCAAGTATGCAGCATTTTGTGCACTGAATGTACTTGCGATTACTATACAAAAAAATGACTTGTTCAAAGTTCTCTAAACTTAATGATTGAATGATGTAATTTTATTTTGGTGATATGATGTAATTTTATTTTGGTGATACGATGTAATTTTATTTTGCTGATATGATGTTGTCATACTCTAATAGAGTCCTGCTACATGGCACACATAATAGCATAGACAGGACCATCGGGCTATTATTACATGTAGTTATGCTATATAGCACTCATACTGCTAGAAATACTATGACATAATAGCATAGATAGGGAGATTGGCCTCTTATTACACAAACTTACGCTATATGGCACACATAGTGCTCTCAATATGTAATATAGCTCTTTCACATACCACACATCATATCATATACAGGAACATTGTGCTATGTGATACACACACTTTTACTGTATAGCACACTTGTTGCTATCTTACTACAATAGAGTCCTTTTATAGCATAGATAGGGACATTGGGCTATTATTACACACACTAGGACAATATAGCACACATAATAGCCTAGTTAGAGACAATGGACTATCTTGACACATTACTTGGCTACATATCACATATAGTAGCATGTACAAAACTCCATAACACCTAATGGGTAGCTATTCATAAGAGTGAGATGATTGTAAGAATGAGACATGTTTACCTGAGATTCATCAAGAAAGTGAATGGGATGCTCTTGAAAATGTTTTCTTCCCAATCGTTTCCGACAAAGTATCTTGGCTAAATTTTTTCAAGGTGCAACATGTTCACAATAGTAACCTCATTATCTGAAATGTGTGTGATTCTATGCTATGTGCTCTGTGTGGTTGTGTGCTTTGTGATACATAGCACAATGGACATGTGTAAGGAGGTACTAAATGGTGAAGGCTATATAGAACATAATATAAGCCTGTTAAATAGGTATCATGCCGCTTCATAGGGCATGGCATTGTAAATGGTTTCATGTAGTTCTGGAGATAAATAATATGTCTTTGAGGTAGCATCTACCAAAGGCATGTCAAACTTGATTGCCCGAACAAGGTGAGAGTACAGGTTAGTAATTCCCCTATCATCAAGTAGAGTGTAGTGATTTGGGTCCCCCTCTTGCTGTTGATAATAACACCCTCTGACAACATAAGTGTTTTTATGACATTTGTTTTTCCACTTATCTCTTAAGATGCAATCTGTCATCCATTTTCTCTTTGTACATCTCAAAAGAAAGAACTCTACACCTTCTGCATTGCCAGCGTCTGCATTGACTGTAAAGTTATCACCTTCAATGAGATACTCACTCAGCATATCTTGGGATCCCTCAAACATTGCAGCTTCATCTTCTGGTACCTCAGTCTCTTTTTCTACCTCAGAGAGTGGTTTCAATGCCTTATGTGTCCGCTTGCGTGCATATGATTTGGTGGAACAAGTCCTCAAATGGCCCTTCATGCAAGCATCACAAAAACAAGAAAGCCGCCTGGTCCTTAATTGAGTAGGATCATGACGACAAAATCTTGAAATGCAATGGAGTGATCGAGATCCTGGTACTCTCTCACAACCCCATAGATTAGACCTGTCCACTTCTATCTATTTTACTAGACAAAATTTCATGTTTATAGTAGGACCTGCTTTAGTGGATTGTGCATAAGAGCTACATGCAGCATTGGACATTGTTCTCGTCAAAAATGCAACCACGTTTGCAGCTTGCCTAAGAACAACTCCATTACTCTTGAGTTGTTCATGTGTAAGGGCTCTCTTTATCACAGCGCCAGCGCCATCATGCTCCCCCTTGCCATGGCCAGAGCCAAAAAAATTCCATGTCATCTCTGTACATGTTAGTTGGTAATATGTAGCAACAAAGTAAAATGGCCTTGCAGCCTTGAATTGCAAGGCTGCACCATCTGACCACACCCAGTGCTTCTTGAAATTCGGCCCCTGGTCTTTAAGCCATGGATCACAAAGAAGAAAACAATGCTGGACAAATAGCGTATCATGTTGCCTATCATCGGAGATGTAGAAATGCATATGCTTGATAATACTGTCATCTTCGTTGTCATGCATGTACGTTATGTGAACAAGGATGGTGCATTGATCTGTATGCCAATTCATGGATTGTACTTCATTTTGCTCTTTGAAAGAGTAATTTTTAGCAAAGTCTACTACAGATATAAAGGTATCTGAAGGAAACACCTTCAAACATTCTCTGTATTGATGCGCCTGCCATCTGTAAGTGAAATTGTGCTCGATGAAGATTCTGATGTCGTCTTTGATCCTCCCTGTCAGCTCACTTAAAGCCACCTGTTTGAGTGACAACATCTTTCTCTTACTTAGACCATGCTTAGTTTGAAATTTAATGTCCTCGAAGACTTGCAGTGGAACTGTCTTTGTCATCTCTGCAAGTTCTCATGGACAAAGGCTGAGCTTTTCCACACCACAGTTTTTGCATTGGCCCATCAAGCAGGTGTGTTTATGGAACATATCCCCCTCAACCTTTGTACATATGCATGATTCCCACAACTTCGTGATCCCTGAAAATGAGTGCTCCCCATCTGATTTGCAAACATTGCATTTACATGTACATGACCTCCTATGAAAACCAAAAGCAGGTGAGCGCATAACGTTAAATGCATCTTTGAGATACATCAATTTGATATGATAAACACAACAACAAGTATTTTGATCTTTCAACTTTCGCACAAACCAAGGCTTCATCTTCTCAAAGGACCTTTGCCCAATTGTCACATGTGGGTGGCTATCTTTAAACTTCAAGAAATACTCTATCTGCTTGAAAAAAAAATGCATTAGAATTACATTTTGCTATATATCACACATAATAGCATAGCTACAGATGCATTGGTATAAATACACATAGCTATGCTACATAGCACAGATAATAGCATAGATAGATAACTCAGCTTTCATTACATGCTCAGTTTTGTTATATAACACATAATAGCATAGATAGGGATTTTTAGTTGTTATTACACACACATCACACACGTCTGCTATATAGCACACATAGTGCTCTCATATTATAACACAGTTCTTCTACATAACACACAAAAGAGCATAGACAGGGATATTGTGCTATTATTACACATATCACACTCTGCATAGCACACATAATAGCATAAACATGGATACCGTGCTACTATTACACTAACATCTGCTATGCAGCACACATGGTGCTCTCATAATATTATAAAATCTGATAGCACACATAATACCATAGATAGGTATATTGTGCTATTGCTATATAGCAGACATGATGTTGTCATACTCTGATAGAGTCCTGCTACATGGCACACATAATAGCATAGACAGGACCATCAGGCTATTATTACACATAGCTATGAGTGCTATATAGCTATATAGCACTCATACTGTAAGAAATACTATGACATAATAGCATAGATAGGGACATTGGCCTCTTATTACACACACTAATGCTATATGGCACACATAGTTCTCTCAATATGTAATATAGCTCTTTCACATATCACACATCATATCATAGACAAGAACATTGTGCTATTCTTACACACACTTTTACTGTATAGCACACATGTTGCTATCTTACTACAATAGAGTCCTTTTACATGGCACACTTATAGCATAAACAGGGATAGTGGGCTACACTTGTGCAATATAGCACACATAGTAGCATAGGTAGAGACAATGGACTATCTTGACACATTACTTGGCTACATATCACATATAGTAGGATGTACACAACTCCATAACAGGCAATGGGTAGCTATTCACAAGAGTGAGATGTTTCACTTGAGAGTTATTCATTGTAAGAATGAGACATGTTTACCTGAGATTCATCAAGTAAGTGTATGGGATGCTCTTGATAATGTTTTCTGCCCAATCGTTTCCGACAAATATCTTTCTTGTTTGGAGACACCCTACTGTGCTCTATCCAAAATGTAATAATTGTCTGCTTGAATTCCTCGGATAAGGACCCAGCATTTCGAGACTTCCTTTTGCATAAGTCGAACCTCAGCGTACTTGACATAGGATCACTGTGAAGTCTACCCAAAGCTGAATATAAATTCCTTGGATGAACATTTAATAGCTTTGCCACTTTATATAGAGTAACACCTCTACCTTGGCTCACATCATCATGTAGTAATCCATTCACCAGCATGCTGAATGTGCTTTGTTTTAAAAACATCTCGTCAGCTGATTTTGGAATAAGTCCATTTGCAAGAAGATACAAATCTTCACAGAATGGCAAGATTCTATCATCATTGAAAACACCTTGAAGAATTGCATTCTTATCTTCTTTCCCGTAACTATGCAACTGTCTCACAATGTGTTGAACAATATTCTGAATAGTATGTTGCTTCTTGTCTTCCTTTGTGTGTACATCGACGTCCTCCCTATGACAATATTCCGCTCCAATGTTGACGCTTGGTTGTACTTGCTTTCTTGCATGACATAGCTTTCTGTACTCACGTTTAGCCTGTACTTCATACTTCCTCACTGCAATAATTTTATCCTCATCTAGACAAGCCTTTTTCTTGGAGTGCACCTGCGTATGCATGGTATCTATTCCATGTGCCTCATCATAAAATCTGTCGTCCACCATCCTGGAACAGTCTGTAGTAGTTTGAAATGAATGAAGTCGTACAAAAATTCCTGATTGTAATAGTGAACTGAAATCCAGTTGTGCTGCATTGTTGAGTTCAAGAAGCTCCATTGCTACTTGTGAGGAGGTATGAGCTTGAACCAAAGCAAGAGGAAGGGAGTCTCCATCATCCATATTCTGAACAGGAGAGTAGGAGAGAGAGAGAGATGGAGATGGGCATTGGATGCCATCTGAGAGAGAGAGAGAGAAAGGGAGAGAGAGGGAGAGGTCCACGCATGCTAACCGCTACATGTCTTTCAATCCGAGTAGTGGAGTCGTGAAGTCAGTTATCTTACCTATATTGTTTTAAAAATTATTGACTTAAAAGCCTAGATATGGTGCCATCCATAGCATCATACTTGGTGTCCATGGACACCAAGTATTTAGACACCATTCTATGCTTTCACCCGGTAGCCTGAGTCCCCCATTCTCGACATGAAGACAAGGTATTAAGAGACAGTAAGATTATCTGTTATAAGAGACAATAAGATTATCCCTTATTATTAGACTATTCTTTTAAAGATGCGAGATGGATGCAAGGCATACAATTAAAGGATAACCTAAACCTTGTCAATGCTTACAATGCTTCCCTAAAGTAAGCAAATGTACAAACGTTTAAAGTGAACATACTTTTTGTCTTATAAGACTCTCTTTTTCTTTATTGTGCACAATTGTTAAGTAGTATGCCTGCTTAGGATCAAGTTTGCGGAGATGACGTCTTCCAAACACCAAGTAGAGCTTGTCACTCTACTATGTAAGATTGATATGACTAATGCGCAGAAATGCTTGCAACATCTTAGGCTCTCAAGCGCCAAATGGATTAGTCATCCATTCTGGAATGATGTCGTAGGGTAAGATAGGGATCCTCTACTCGCTAGAAAAAGGACTAAATGAATAGGCTTTTTCTTCTCTACCCCATAGTCAAGGACAATATGATTTCCAGAGAGAGTGTCATAATAACTAATATCTAATTCTCCTAAATTATTTTCTCATGTTAAGCTGATCATTTAATATGGGGAAGTACCAGGGGAGAAAAAGCTACATTAATGGTAAGGCTAGCAAAATCGTCATAGTAGGGATCCAAAGGAGGGAAAATAGGGATCCAAAGGGGGACCATCTATAGAGGAGCAACCTGCAAGCAATGGGCTTCAAAGACCTAAGGTTTAACCCATTAAGACTTCCAAAATTCAAAGGTTAAGTCCAATGGTCATTGCTTAGGAAAATTTGATGCTTGGTAGTGTACACAGAGTCTTCAAAGACTCCTAAAGAGGAGGGGGCAAGCCCTAAAGGTAGGGGAAGTGAGAGAGTGAGGTGAGAGAATACACACACATACACAAAGGCTTCCCTTCAGACAAAGGGCATAATGGACACATGTCAGCTCCCCAGGCCAGTTACCCCCAAGATGCATTCAATTTCTATTGAATGGCCATAGAGGTGGACCAATGCGAATTAGGATAGAGAACATAAAAAACTTGATAAAATAACCAATAGAAATTAAGCTCTCTAAAAGAATATTGGACAGTCTCCCAAGGGTCCAATGAGCATTCAGCAGCCCAATGGCTTGCCTGATTTTGATTCGCTAGAGGACAAAGGGGTCCAATGAGAGTTTAATTGCATTAATGAAATACCTTAAGCTCTCACAAAAGGAGAAAGGGGGACACATGTCACAAGGTTATCACTTATGATTCTCAATGATCATTGGCTAAGATTTGCAGGGTCCAATGGGGTGCTAGCATGAGAAAAATGCAAGAGGGGTCAACCAAGAGGGAGAGGGGGCTGATTTTGGCAAGGCATTAACACACACACACTCACACAATCTCATGTGTGAAGGAAAGAAGACTCTTTCTCCTTCTCAAGCTTTAATGGAAAGATCATCATCTACTCCAAGATTGTGAGAAGGGAGGCCTACACCAACAACTCTTGGCTTTCTAATGCGATCCAAGATTCAATGCATGCTCATCTCCTCTACCATGCTAATTACTAAGCTATGCTAAGATTTTATGAGTGACCATGTGAGGAGATATACTTGTTTCTCGTAAGAATGCTCCTTCTTTCTCTCAATCTACTCTCATACCCCGCTAGCTCTCACCATCTTCGAGGGTGTGTGAGGTCTTGGGTCTGGGACCGTGAGGGAATTGATGTTGTGTTTTATAAGTGTGTGCATGGTGCTTGAAGCTTCCATATTCATTGAACCAACAAGTTATTGAAGAAACACAAAGTCTATTGTATTGTAAAATGTCTACCTTAACACTAGTTTGGTACCAGAATAGGACACTTTAAGTGTCCTTTTTTTAACAAATTTAAATTAAATGCTACTTGCAGTAGACCGTTTATTTAAGAAAACCCTCTTGATATGCTTAAATATGTTAGCTAGAGGGTCTTTTAAAAGTATAACCTTGCATTTTAGAGTCTATCATGATCAAGAACTATACGCATCATGTTGACACTCATAAGATAGTGAATGACTCTTTGAAGAAATCGCCTTTATAAGCTCAAGAAAAAAATGAAGCGACCTTGTAGAAAATTTTAGGTGACTCTTCCACAATTTTGCTATAGATAATTGAAAGTTTCATGTGCAAAAAAAATTGACTTTGGAGTATATGAAATGATGGAAAGTTCCATGTGTTTGATATGGTTATTTCAAGCATATCGTTGTATACATAGAAAAGTATGTTTCTGATGTATTTGTGAGTTTTAGAAAGTGATACATTGCTTTCCCTTTCCATTGAGCACTCAAGGTGGCAAGTAGAAGGGTTTTGGTATGCAACAATTATTGGATCATTTCAAATATTCAAAACTGCATAAGAGAAAACTTTCATATTTTCATTCTTGAGACATAAGCATTCAAAACCTCAAATAATATCAGACTTTCCATGTAGATCAATTAGATGTATCAAAGTACATGGTACATACACAATTGGGGTGCCTAAAACCTTGGTTTCAATGTTATTATGGAGAACTCAAGATTCTCAAGAGTTTTTGTACGATAAAAATTTCAAGATAGGGTTCAAGCAACGAGATTTAATTGAGTTAGGAAGCCCAAAAAATACATAGTTTCTTGGTTTAAACATATAAAGTCATTTGTAGTGGTCAAATTGCACTATAATAGTACCAATTTCATGAGGGAACCTTTGGAAGACCAAAATTATGCTCTTGTTCAACACGTGCTCAAGTATGAAATTATGCCTATAGCTTGCATATGTGACTTTAAAACTTATCTTTGAAGTGCATTCCATTGTTTTGTAACACTAAGTGCTAACACTTGGCTTTTATAAACATCAAAAAGGCCATCTCTACAAAAAGATATAATAATTTTATGATTTTTTGGACAAAACAGCTTGAAATTTTACTAAAATTTATGTCTTAGAACTTACCAGAATTCTCTCCATACAGATTTTATTTTGATATGGAGAAAATTCCAATGTTTTCTTTCCCTCATAAAAAGTCTATGGTAGATGCAAGCTGTAAAAAAATTCTTTCTAGCTTGACAAACAAATTGCCAAAACTTGGTAGAAAAACAGGACACTTTAGTGTCTCCGGACACTAAAGTGTCCAATTACAGAACTAGTGTTAATGGGGGAAACATATAATAGAAAGCCTTTTGGCTCCATGTAAATCCGGTCCTCAACTGTTGTCAATAGCTTAATTTCTCTCTCTTTTGAGGTATTCTTCATGCCTATCTAATTGGTGTTATGATTTTTGTTGCTCTCTCCATCCAAGCACTCTTGCTATGCTCATTAGGAATCTATTCTAATGAAATTCTCACTATGTTTAAGCTATGTTCCTCTACACACAAGTTGCTAGGTCATTAAAAGTTACAACTTTTCTCCCTGACAAAGTAAGACTCACTTCTTCCAACCTAGATAAAATTTTATCACAATCATTTATGTGATTTTCCACAAATCTGTGACATCCCCTCAGATCCAAAGCTTCATCTTTCTCACTTTCTTCACATCCTTTGATAGGAAAATCATCAATGAAAGACATTGTGATTTGAGAACTAAAATCACGTAAGACCTTATTCATTCCATTCATCATATGTGCAACCGAGTTGGTTGCTCCCCACGGCAAGGTGTCCTTATGGTTGTCAAGTCTCTGCTTTCTATTGCAAGCTGAAATTGATCATACCCTGAGTAGAGGTCCCCCATTGAGTAGATTGACCTCCCTACAAGCGCCTCTGCAAACTCATCCACAATTGGACCTGTACCTACATTGGTTGAATATTTTGGATGAAGCATAGAGCACCGTTGTTCTTTGGATCTGTGAACCACCTGTTGGAGTATGGAGCACAAAAAGCCTCCAGGATCCCCATTTTGATATTTTCATTCAATAGCTCTACTAAATTTGGCACATGAGCCTTTGGAACTGGAATAGGATGCAAATTCCAAGGCACATGAGGTATTGTAAAAATTACCATACGAGCTACAATATAACGATCAATACATCCTATCTCGTGTGGCTCAAATGCAAAAACCCTACCATGCTTTGAAAGCATCTCGTTAAAGCACTTTGTCTCCCCCCGTGTTAGAAACTTCTCGCAACCAATTTGCAACTCTTGAAAAGCCTCCTTTGTGAAGGTGTGCCCAATCTTTTTAGGATTCATCAAACTTGGTTGCAAAGAAGCCTGCTCAATCTTTTCCCTTGTTGAGTGGTAGGGGTGGGTGAAACTATTGGTTTCACCTTCTTTGCTACACTCTTGTATTTAGTTTCAACATGGACTTTTGGGCCTGGTGTTTTCTTGAAACATTAGTTTTCTTTAAAGGATTCTATGACTTGATACATTTCCATAGGACATACTTCCACAACTTCATTTTTAAGATGCAAACAAGAATCCATTATAGCATCAAGCTCACCCATAGTATCTACAAAAGAAGCTTGCTCACACAAACCCGAAACATTTTTAGTAGACTCTAGAAACCCACTGTCTTTCATGCCTATTTGTACATTATGTACATATTGCCTCACACAACTCTTCAAATATTTAAGTTTTGTAAAACATACTTATCCAATCCTTCTTACCAAAGAGCCCGTTGAGAAATTTTCACCTATTTTTGGATCAAGCGAGACCCACTTTCTTTCTGTACCATTGGAATCCCGTAAATTTGTGCACAACAATGAAAAGAGAGAGTCTTATAAGACAAAAACATGGGTCATTTCAAAGAAATTTGTACATTTGCTTACTCTAATGTAGCATCGTAAGCATTGACAAGGTTCAAACTATCCTTAAGTTGTATTCCTTGCATCCATCTAGCATCTTCAAAAGGATAATTTTTTAACTTAATAAGATACCGTCGGATAATCTTACCATGTCTTAGTACCTTGTCTTCATGCCAAAGGATAGCTTTGGGTTGTAGCACCTCTTCTTGATCTTCAACTTTGGGTGGGTCTTCAATAATTGGTTCACTTGGTGGCTCTCCTTTGTAGGGCTTAAGTAGGCTCACATGAAAAGCATTGTGTATAAGCCAATGGCTAGGCAACTTGAGTTGGTAAGCCGTCTCATTGATGGGCTTCAAGATTTGGAAAGGACCATAGTATCTTTTTGCTAGCTTAGCATAATACTTTTGATGTCTAGTAGGATTTTTGCCCTTGTTTGCCTTAATCGAGCCTAAGGAAACTTGAGTAAGACCCCATCATTTTCATTAAACGTTAAGGCCCTTTTGTGCTTGTCTCACAACAGCTTTTTTCCTTTGTTGAGAGATGGATATAGCCTCCTTAATCTTTTGAAAATTTTCTTGTAGGTCATGGTGCTAGCATGCAAACAATAAGGAAAATGATAACCTCTATAGCCTTGCATACACCACACCGTCAGAAGGAAACACCATAAAGTTGTAGAAAACACCTATGTCGAACAATTGTAAAGTCGGGCGGGAAATAGTCCTAACCTGAACCATCATTAAAATTGCTGAAAACCAAGACTATAAAGATGAATCTTGTGTCATGTAGAACTTCGTAGAGTACCCATTTGCTTGATTCCAAAAACAGACAAGAGAGTTACAAGCTTTCGAAGATGGGGTATCTCTGAAAAGCTCCAAAAAAGCTAGTCCCTGTAAACAAAAAGGGTGTGAAGAGAATTGTAGCTATTAAAAAGGGGGATATTTTGGCTCTTATCCCAATATATTTTCTCTCTTCTCTTATCCGACATGATTCCCCTTGTAGTCCCCTTTTAATTGGCTCATTTTGGGCTTAATTTGGGTAGAAAATGGCATGTCGGTCACTTTTTGACCAAGGAAAAGGGGGGAGGGGAAGTATCCAGAGGACCAAAAGAAAACACAAACGCCTGTCCAGCTAGTGGGAACCCACAATGGGTGCCCCCTCTCTCCCCCAACACCCACGAGCCCCCATTAGCAAGGCAAGAGAGCACCATTTCTCCTTTGATACATCCTTAGGGGGTAGCCACTCCCCCCCTTATACCCTCCATTTTCCACTTGCTTCCCCCCATGTGGGATTACTTCATTGCCACTTCCCACCTCCCCACTTAGGCACATACATTTCCTGTTTTGCTCCCCACACCGAGCAATCTTGACAGAGGCGTGGTGGGTGACTCCGAGCACCAAATGCGATGTTGTAAAGCCCGGGTCGGAGCTTATCACTTCGGCCATTTACGAAAATCCTTGACCACACCTTTTCTAATTAAATCTATCAAATTGGCCCACTTGACTTTCCTCCATGCATCCACACCCACTTTCTAAGTAAGGAACCGCCCATTTCAAATGCATATAGCTCATGATGTATGAGTCCGATTCACTGGCTAAGCACGACTGAAAATACTCGTTGAAAATCACCATTTAGAAGTTTGACCAACCCAAAACTCTTGCAAATGATTAGTTAGAACCAAGCCTTTAGACATAAATTTTACAAGAGCACTTTGGAAAATCAAAGCATTATGTACATCTATGTACTTGAGGCTAGTGAGCAAGATTTTTAGCATGGATTAGTGACTTTATCTTCATCCAAAAAATGCATGACGTAGCTTGCCAACCCCCCCTAGCCTGATTAATCATTCATGACAAGTAGAGGTGTCTAGGGTGAACAACTGTTGCATCTCATCCCTAGAAACCTCATCCACATTTTTAGATGTTTCCACATTGTCTCCTTCTATTGATAGCATTTCATCAGTCACAATTGTCATAAAACGTGCCAGATACTTCTTCAATCTATAACCATCAACATGATATTTATGATGTGCACCATTTAAGTCTGCCAACTGCTATGTTCCATTTTAAAATTTGTTTACAACAGTAAAAGGAACTTCCCATTTGATTTGAAATTTCTTGTGAAAGGTATTGTCCAATTTACTATTGTATCACAACACCAAATCACCCTTCTCAAATTTTTATCCTCCACGCACTCATTGGCTTTTAGCTGAGCCTTCCTTTACACTTCCTCATATTAACTCAAAGCTAAAACTTTATCCAATTTCAAGCATTGTAAATCCAATAACCTTTTCTGCCATGCATTTGTATTCTCCTCATCTTCCAATGACAACAACTTGAGAGCAGGAATTTCCACTTCAATTGGCAATAAAGCTTCCTTGCCATAAACCAAGTGGTAAGGGGAAAATCATGTGCTTGTTTTGATAGCAGTTTTGTAGGCCCATAACGCACAAGGCAACTCTGAATTCCAAGTCTTCCCATGTGTCTGAGTCATCTTTGTTAAGATCTTTACCAACTCTCCATTGAACCTCTCATTGAGACCATTGCATTGTGGATAATAAGGAGAACAATACTTATGCTGTATATTGAGCTTCTCACATAAGAAATCAAACAGCTCTCCTCTAAATCTTGGTCCTCTATCAGAAAGTAGTTCTAGGGGTACACCAAATTTGCAACATATATGCTCATAAATAAATTTTCCCATCTCCTTACTAGTAACCTGTTTGACAGCTTTGGCTTCTACCCATCGTGACAAATAACCCACTGTTGTCAAAACGTTAGCATTTTTGTTGCTAGTCATAGGTAAGGGTCCATTAGCATCAAGACCCCATTTTTCAAACACATCAAAAGATAAAATTGTCTTCCAAAATTCAGGCTTGAAAATTCACTTTCCCATCCTCTGGCAAGGCAAACAAGACTTGCACCAATGATTAACATCCCGCATCATAAATGACAATGCCTCCTGAAGCAGCATCATGACTTCTTCGATAAGAACCATCAAAGTATAACAATGAAGCATTAGAAATGGCAGGAGTCTCAACTTTGTTTTTCCGCACCACCTCTTCTTTGACCTAAACCGGAGTATCCTTATGGATCTGCTAGGGTAGCCCGAGTACTTTCCTCCACCAAAAAGGTGAAATAAAACTCCTGAAGCTCAATAACCCACTTCATCATTATCTTTGATATATTTGAATTATTGGAACAATTAGGGAAGCAATGAATAGCTGGTGAGAAAGGTGAATGACTTTTGCAAGAAGTAGTGTTTGAATCCTCTGCAAGCATAAACCATACTGGTCATTACCAATTCAATTTCAAAAAAATCTCTTTCATGAGGAGTCTTCACTCTGCTAGCATAATGAATAGGCTTCATATACTGAGATTCCTTCCCCCTTTGCAATAACATAGCTCCAATAGCATCATCTCCCACTGGTGGGTTGACATAAAACTTCTTTTCCCAGTCAAGAGCTTGCATAGTAGGTAATGTACACAAAACCTCTTTAACTTTGTCAAAAACATCTTCACAGTCATGAGACCACTCCAAGGGATCATTCTTAATTGTTTCCTGCAATGGATACAATAGCTGTGATGCCAAAGGTATGAAACGAGACATATATTTAAGTCTCTGTATGAAAGTGGCCAACTGTTTGGTATCTTTTGGAGATGAAAGTAGAAGTAAGTCGTCCACTTTCTCTGGATCTTCTTCAATCCCATTTCTTGAAATTACTTGCCCAAGAAGCTTCACCTATGGCTGTGCCAAATGACATTTTTAGGATTGAGCTAACCCCCACGTTCATCATACCTGGCAAAAGTCATTTCAAGCTTTTGAACATGCTCTTTCCTTGAGTTGTATACGCAAAAATCATCTATGAACCCTTTGACAAACTTTCCAAGGAACAGGCCGGTAAGGACCCAATACACTTTCCTTCCAAAAGCTCCAGGCCCATTTGTCAACCCAAAAGGAAGGCAAAAAAAGCAAAAACAATCCCATGGCGTAATAAAAGTAGTCTTTTTCTGGAGAAGGATAAGCTGAAAATATCATGAATAACCATCACAGACTCTGTATCTTTCAAAACCATCCACTACATCTAGAAGTTGATCAATGAAAGGCAAATGGTAAGGATCTTTCTTGGTCACTTCATTCAATGGCTTGTAATCAACACAGACTCTCCAACGCCCATCTTTCTTTGGAATGACCACTACAAGGCTCACCCATTCAGCATTATCAGCTGGCACAATGAAACCTGCATCCAAAATCTTATCCACTGCTTCTTTTAAAGAATTCATCTTTTCATTGCCCATCGTTCTTAATTTCTGCCCTATTGGCTTGGCCCCTTCAACTAGCTCAATCTTTACAGGATACCCAACAAAACCCCTTATTTCCTTGTACGAAGTGATGAAAAGATTTGGAAACCTATCCAACATTGCTAAGTACTCCCTTCTTTCTCCTTGTCTCAAATCAGTACTCAGAATATTTTGAATTAATTCTTTCTTCACTAGTTATTCCTGTTTCGGTTGCATCAACTCTTCAAGTTTCTCTAAACAGCTTGAAGCATTTATAATCCCTGATAATTGCATCACTTCACTAACTTCTCTCTGTTCCTCGTCAAACAATAAAAATGACACCACCCTCATCACTGTAACTCGAAGGAGTACTTTCTCAGTCTTCAAAACTATCATCGCTGGTAGTTTTAGATTCATCATTCTCACTCACATCTTCAGGTTCCATAGGTTGTTTGGTAGTCATAACAAACACTCTCTTTTCACCCTTCTTGCCATGCACACCGATTGTTCCCTTGACCCAATCTTTCATGACACCAACATCTCCAAGGTCATCTGAGAATGAGAGGAAAGGCTCCAATGGGAGACCAGCTGGCATAACATGAAAGTTTACCATAACCTTCACATTTAAGACTTAGACTTCCAAATTCTTGATCATTCCCAAACATTTCACTTTGGCATGGTTTGCTAGTCGAATCCAAAACCCAGACCTTCCGCATGTAATGAGACCCAGTCTCTCAACACATGACTGTGTGATCACACAAACTTGAGCACCTCCATCAATGTAGGCTTCTCCCATGCCCACACCTTTGTGCGAAGCATTCACCATAGGACAAATGTCAGGTAACTCTTCCTTAGACAACACTCAGACTTGTCCATGCTTCACCTCTTTTTCTGGAGTCACTAATGACTTCCACTGCCTTTTAAGTTTGGGCACCATATTCATCAAATGTCCAAAAGTACAATCCACTTTCCTCCCAATGAGGTCTTCCTTTAAACTGTAAGTTGTTTGACATTCTCCCAAAGGTAAATCCGCCACTTCAAATTGTCTACAAGGCTTTCTCTTTCTCTTTTCTTTTGCATCTTCACCCTCTTTCTCCTTCCCTTTCTTTTTGCTAGGCCCTGGTGCTGCATAGCCTTCCTTCTCTCTTTTGCCTACTGGCAGCACATCAACTTCTTTCTTTTTGACTCTCACAACACCCACATGACCACCAGCGGTTGAGGCTTGATTTTCATGTGCACTACCTTGATCTCCCCATATATTTAATGCATAATCATTAGCTCTATTAGGAATCTGATGAGGAAGTGGAAACATATCCCCTTCCATCCTTGCTAGCTTTGAACAATAAGTGCTAATACGACCAAGCTCACCGCATTTATAACAAGTGGGGATGAACCTCCTCTGTGGCTCAAAACCATCTTGTCCACGACCAGCATTTGCATTAGGCTGAGCTTCACATGCCTGAGCCATTCCTCTACCATGTCCACGACCACGACCACCTCCACCAAGTTGTAATTATTGCATCATGGTGATCATGTCTTGCATATTTCATTGTAACTATTCGGTATTAGCAGCCTTTTGAACAGATTGGCCTCCAGCTTCTGCCTGAATCTCCTCCTTTTGGCTACCATTATTTTTCTCAGGGACCACTTTCCCGTATTCATTAAGCCTTTGAGCTTTCCATTCTTTCTCTTTGGAAATGGCGACTGCCTCCTCGAAGGTGACGAGTCTTTTTAGCTCAATTTTAAAATTCAAATTTTCTTTTAGGTTTGCCACAAAACGTTCCTTCTTCAACATGGATGGAGGGATCTTGTTTCCCAAAGCCTGGGTCCATTTATCCCATAAACAAGTGAACTGCATTACAAAATCATCAACACTTTGATTAGCCCTCTGAGTGTGCCCCAGAATTTCATGCCAAACTTCATCATATTGTACTTTAATGGATATGTATTGTGCCAGGAAAGCTTGCTTCGCATGATTTTAATCCAAAATTACCCCTGGATTTTGTGCCTGCATCAACTCCTCAAAATTGTGTAGCCAAAATTTTGCCTCATCCTGTAAACTATATTGCAGCAGACGCAACAATATAGCTTGGTCTAGTATATTTTGCAGTAAGCAATTGACTTCCAACTTTTCAATAAACATCTGTGCATTTTCATTAGGCAATCCATGAAACTGTGGGAACTTGTCCGCCATGTTGGATTGCCACAAAAAAACTTACATGTGACGTCAAAAACTCAAGGGATGTCGATGGATTGCTCCAGTACCTAATCCACCTCATACTGGGTAACCCAACCCCTAGTGCTTGGCTTCACAAAACTTCACAACCCTCCAAAGCCTGCAATCCAATTATACGTCTGCCTCAAGTGTTGTCCACAATTTGCACATACATCGGCGGTTGTCCGTTTAGATCCACATCCCTTTTACATTCACTACCTGCAGAATAAACATATTTCATAGAAATGGGAGCATAAGAGAGCTTGCTCCTTGGTGGTGGGCACCAAAATGATGTTAGCGTGAAAACAAGAAGGAAAATGAGAACCTCTATCATCTTTCACACACCAAACCATCGGAACAAAACACCATAAAGCTGCAAAAAACACCTATGTCGAACACTTGTAAAGTCAAGCGAGAAACAACCCTAACCCAAACCATGATTAAAATTGCTGAAAAACAAGACTATGAAAATGAAGCTTGTGTTGTGTAGACCTCGGTAGAGTATCCATATGCTTCATTCCAAAAATGGACAAGAGAGAGTGTTTTTTTTGGCTCTTATCCCAAGGGATTTTCTCTCTCCTCTTAGCCGACATAATTGGGCCTTGTAGTCCCCTTTTAATTGGCTCATTTTGGGCTTAATTTGGGTAGAAAATGGCATGTCGGTCACTTTTTGACCATGGAAAAGGGGGGAGGTGAAGTGTCCAGAGGACCAAAAGCAAGCCTAGGCAACTATCCATCTGGTGGGAACCGAAAATGGGTGCCCCCTCTCTCCCCCAACGCCCACGAGCCCCCATTAGCAAGGCAATAGAGCACCATTTCTCCTTTGATACAACCTTAGGGGGTACCCACTCCCCCCCTTATATCCTCCATTTTCCACTTACTCCCCCCCATGTGGGATTAATTCATTGCCCCTTGGCACCATCCTCCCACATCCCCACTTAAGCACATAAACTTCTTGTTTTTCTCCCCACACCGAGCAATCTTGACAGAGGTAGGACGGGTGACTCCGAGCACCAAATGCGATGCTGTAAAGCCCGGATCGGAGCTTATCACTTCTGCCATTTCTAAAAATATTTGACCACACATTTTCTAATTAAATGTATCAAATTGGCCCACTTGTCTTTCCTCGCATTCATCTGCACCCACTTTCTAAGTAAGGAATCGCCTATTTCAAATGCATGTAACTCATGATGTATGAGTTTGATTCATCGGCTATCAAACATGCACCGTTTAGAAGTTCGAACAACCTGAAACTCTTGCAAATGACTAAGTAGAACCAAGCCTTTATACATAAATTTTACAAGATCACTCTGAAAACTCAAAGCATTATGTACATCTATGTACTCGAGGCTAGTGAGCAAGCTTTTTAGCATGAATTGGTGACTTTATCTTCATTCAAAAAATTCTTGACAACGGCTATACTCATCGGCGGTGAATATTTTTCTATGTAAATTGAGTAGCAAGGGATTTTTGGGTCTTCCCTCAATGATCTCAAAAGGTGATTTTCCCGTAGAAGTATGTACAATATTATTGTAGTCATACTGTACAAGAGGTAAGTACCTTTTCCATTGTGAGCGTTGATCTACTTTGGTAACATAAGTCTTGAGTAGATTGAGTATCATAAGATTGGCTATCTCACTTTGGCCATCTGTTTGTGGGTGATAGGCCAAAGAGAAATTTAATCTTGTTCCTAGATTTTTAAATAGACCTTTCCAGAAATTATTGGTCATTCTAGGATCTCTATCTGACACAATGGATGTTGGTAATCCATGGTGTTTGAAAATATGAGATATGAAGAGAGCTGCCATTTGGTGTGCCTTAATAGTCTTTTTGACAGGAATAAAGTGCGCTTGCTTGCTAAACCTATCAACTACTGTCCATATTCCCGTATTCCCATGGATAGATTTGGGTAATCCAAAGATGAAATCCATGGATATACTCTCCCATGGTGAATTTGGGATAGGCAATGGCTGGAGTAATCCAGGTTGCTTCCCTCTATCATATTTGGTCTTTTGGCATACTACACATTCTGAAACATACTCTTGTATGTCCACTTTCATGGTAGGCCAATAGAAATACGTATCTACTCCTTGAAGAGCAGGTAATTGAATATCTCTATGCCCCACATAGGGAGGATAATGGAATTCATACATAACTTTCTCACAAAGGGAATGGGTAACACATAGCCTATTGCCATGGAGAAGATAGCCATCCTGGAAGGTAAATGGTTCCTCTTTCTTCACCAAAGCAAGGGCTGACATTATGTCTCTAGAATCAGGGTCGGTAGCATACTCGTCTATCATACAAGATAGATCATTGTGAGTAGCTACAGACACCGCATTAACTTTTGGTCGTCGTGAAAGTGTATCAGCCACTTGATTGTGATTACCAACAATGTGAGCAATATGGAAATTAAATTGAAAAAGAAAATTTTCCCACCTCATTTGTTTGTCAGAAAGCTTGGTTTGAATCATGAAATACTTGAGACTTTGGTGGTCAGTTCGTAGAATAAATGGAGTCCCCAATAAGTAGTGCTTCCATGTGTCTAGGGCATGTAGAACATCTAGAATCTCTTTCTCACAAATGCCCAAGATTGAGCCTTCAACTCTCATATGCTATGGCATGCCCTTCTTGAAGAAAAACTGCTCCAAGAAAATCACCACAAGCATCACATAAGACCTCAAATGGTTTTGAGAGATCGGGAAGCATGAGGACTGGTTCAGAGGTAAGCTTCTCCTTGAGTTTTTCAAAAGCATTTTGTTCCTTAGCAGTCCATGCATACTTAATTTTCTTCTTAGTTAAGTCATGTAGTGGTCTTGCTACTTGGAAAAATTTTCCTATGAAGCGTCTATAGTATGTGCACATACCAATAAAGCTTCTTAGCTCATGTAGATTCCTTCGGATAGGCCATGCTTTTATTACCTCTAACTTTGATGGATCCATACGGATACCATCTTCAAAGATAATATGACCTAGGTATTGAATCTCTTGAAGGAAAAATTCTCTTTTCTTCTAGTTGAGAAAAAGCTTATTCTCCCTCAATGCTTGAAAAATCACTTGGAGATACTGCTTATGCTCCTCCAAAGACTTGGAGTAGATGATGATATCATCAAAGAACACTCCGGTGAATTTGCGATAAGGTATAAAAATTTTCTCCATTAGATGATTGAATGTAGCTGGTGCATTAGTCAAACCAAAAGGCATGACTAGATATTCATAAAGACCAAACGTTGTGCGAAACGCGGTCTTTAGGATTACGCCGCTAGCGGAAGCTAAATAGCGAGAACTCAACCAACAACAAAATTTGTCAACGAGACGAAGCTTGACCCGCAGGCATGGAAACAACTAGGTGGTGTCAAATCAAATCACCTACTCGACCTTCTAATGACAATCACTACTAAGGAAATCAAATCTAAGTTCTAAATACGCAAGTGACTGAAATCCGTACTACGAATGAATGCTATACGAAACAGGATCTAGAATCATTGAATCGATCTCAAACTCAAGGGGAAGTCTATACACTAGGTAAGAACAACACCCTAAAGACTTGAACTGCAAAATCAACCTATAACCACTCCGTGCGGTAAACGCGTATGAAGACAGGCCGAAAAATACAGGTGACCGAAACTTGACCCCGATGGTACTAATGTGTAGCTCTACTCGTTGTGGTTCTATAGATATGCTGCACGCTCAATTCCGACACACGAGTTGGAAGAAAACTCACACACGACGAAGCTCGTAGGAACTTACCACACATAGAAGCCGATAGCGCGCACTCTTGGTATCTGTGCGTAGCTCTCGCCGTTGCTAACACAATGGCGGTGTCGCTTCTCCAATGGCGGCTCCGTAGCTCGCATAGCAAATAGATAAGACTCTCTCTCTCTCTCTCTCTCTCTCTCTCAGACACAGTCACGGCGCGCTCAAAAACTCACTTTGATTAATAATCTGAATTCTTTTAGGTTACAAAACTTTGGCTTATATACCTCAGCCTTGGAGGTGAGAACATCTCTAACTAATTACATCAGCAAGTGAAATTACTTCGGGATTACAAGCTGGAAACTCAATTGAGTCCCGTTACTTAATGAATGGCTCAAATCAAAATTAATGTCGGAAAGACATTTATTACAATCAATGGTTACAAAATGATGAGTGTGAGCAAAAATGTGGGTGTGATCCTCTGCTGGCTCAACACTCCCCCCCTCCGCGTTCATCGTCGTCACCCTGACATGACTTTTATGCTTGGTCAATAAAGTCCTGTCGTCTTGAGCATCTGCAAATGTGATTCGTATCGTAGGTTGCCGATGGTCAAGGTTGGGCCGAATATTTTGCTTTCGGGGTGAAAAAGCCGGTGTAGAAAGCTTCTTCGAATGTTTGCATGTGGAAGCTAGGCAAAAACATAATCCTTTGGTATAGGAGGTGTAACACACTTTTGGAGAAGGCTGCAATGAAAGATCATACATCATATCAGTCACTGTGTCGGCCGTCGATAGTAGACTCGAGGTCGTGGCTTTATCTGGCGCGAACACTTCAATGCAAGCTAAGAGAGTCCTGCAGATTTTCTTGAGCATCTGACACGAAAGGTCAGGAGAGCCAGTAAAGAGCTTGATGGTGCCCGTTAGGGTTTTCACCATGTAGGCTTTACCTATTCTCTCTCCTACCTTTGGTCCTGGCATCCTGGGATAATTAAGCCAATTTGGCTTCTTTTCTGCAATCTGCCATGCTCTTTCCAGTTTCTGACTCTTGACTCTTGGCACCGGGCAGAAGGTTGCATCCTCCCGAGATCTCCTTTGGAGCCTCCACCAAGTAGATGAGGTAGGCTGGGTATTTGTTCAGCCAACCTTTCCTCCATCTAGGTTGAATCTACTATCTTCTTTGATTGTTCCTCTTTGTGATGTCGCCTTCGTAAAGAGCGACATACTGCTCCTCCTATTCTCTTTTTCGTCTTTATCACTTCAAATTTCATCAAAGGGAAAGGCAGGCTGGGTTGCATCCACTCTTCATGGAGCACTTTGTGTCTAACCCTGAAGTCTAATGGAGATTAGGAGTCTCCTCTCCCATTCCATTTCCGCCTTGGCACTCTCCTCTGCTGACTTTTCTATTTGGTCATGGAGCCTTTGTTCTTCTTCTTCAGAGATTCTGAAGTCGAGGCCACCTCTTGAGCTGGGGCTGGATCTTCAATTGTGGTTGCCTCTCCAGTTTCTGGTAGCTCTATGGCTGCTCCACCTGATTCTTCTTGTGGTCTCTGTCTCTCTCTTGTGGTGTCTCTGTCTCTCTTTGTTGCTCTTGTAGATCTTGGAGCTGTTTGCGGAGGGCCTCATTCTCTGTCCCGTAGTGTTTGATTTTCTAATGTGAGCCTCTCCTCTGCGGCCAATGATCCCTCCGCAATGTGCAACCTTTGCACTTGCTCTAATCTTAGCTCTCTTTGTAAGCTTCGGACCTGGTCTTCCAAAGCCTGGTACGATAGCTCCCTCTTGTTTGTTCCTGCTCTGCTAGCTCTAGGGGTAGACCTGAGTCTAGTGATTGTTCTTTCTTGGAGCTCGACTCTTTCCCTTAGCTCAATGAGCTCATCCTTAGCCGCCTCCAACTCATCCTCTATCCGCTCCCTTGCTTCCTGTGCACTTGTTACTTCTCTTGAAGCCTCGGCTAGCTGGAGTATCAAGCCGTCTCTCTCGTTTTCCGCGTCATGGAGTGATGCTTTATGACTTTCAGATTCAGTCATAGCATTCTCTAAATTTCTCTGCAACTCCGCTTCCCTTTGTTTGGCTGTCTCAATCTCTACTTCCTTTGCCTTGGACCTTTCTTTTATCTTGCTGAGCAGTTCATGCACCATGTGCATGTCTTTTTCATCATCATCTAGCTGGAGTATCAGCCGTCTCTCTCGTTTCCCGCTCATGGAGTGATTGCTTTATGACTTTCAGATTCAGTCATAGCATTCTCTAAATTTCTCTGCAACTCCGCTTCCCTTGTTTGGCTGTCTCAATCTCTTCTTCCTTTGCCTTGGACCTTTCTTTTATCTTGCTGAGCAGTTCATGCACCATGTGCATGTCTTTTTCATCATCATCTGTCAACTCTAAAGCTCTTTCCGCCACCACCTCCACTGGCTTTGGCTCTTCTAGTATTTTCGGTTCGTCCAGTTTCTCTTCACTTTCTTTTTTACTCTTTGTCTTTTTCTCCGTTCATCTTGTTTTTGTAGGGTGATCCCATAAACTTCCTCAAGGGCCTCTTCTTCGGTGTATCCTATCTCTACCAGATCCTCATAATCATTTCTCTTTTGTTGAACTGGATCTATCTTCTTTGCTTTGGTCTCGGCTTCTGGCTTTTCCAAAACATCTGTGTCCACCTCTATTGTGGTCTCTTTCACAAATTTTTCCGTCTTCTTCGGGCTTGGTACATCAGTCATAGAGGGATGTTTGTCCTCAGCTTCCTTGGCTTTCCCTTTGTCGGCTTGCCCATCTTTCTCTTGAGTCTTAATAGACCCATCTACTTTCCTTTTCCCCTTGTCGTCCTTTTTCAGCTCAGCTTTTAATTGTTGTACCTCCTCTTCAGTGTATGGCTTGACAGGTTGCTACTCCAAAATAGCCTCGGACTCCTCATAATCTTTAATATATTGATCGTATTGATCAATGTGTGGCTTGGCCGAGCTAGTTCCGACTTTAGTGGGGTCTGGCACCCACTTTTCTTCAAAGTCACCCTTTAGAGCTCTTTCCGCTCTAAACTGCTCCACTAATCTTTCCATTCTTGCCGCTTTCTGACTTTTGGTTCGCTTGGGAGCAACCTTCTTCTTTACTATCTTCTTAAGTGGCTCGTCCACATCCTCTTCAGGTTCTGAAACTACTTCTAGTTTCCGGCATGCTCTTGTGGATGCCCTCTTGGATACTTCGGGTTGTTCTTCCTCCTCGCCAACTTCTCTAAGCCACTCATTCTGGGAGGGAGCCTTTGGCCACTGATTTCTAGCTCCAATAGCTTCATAAGCTATTCTTGTCAGAATTTCCGCTCCTCCTATGTATTTTGGCTTCTCGTTGTGCATGGCAATTACTTGCTAGTGGATGTGTTGAGCGTAATTCACCTCTTTTGGCATATTGCTCTTTAATGCCCATGTGATGGTGGTCGCAATGGCATGGGTGGTGTCGTATACTTTTGCGGTCTTTTACTGCAAACATGAAGAAATTGGTTGTACAGTCGGCAAAGGGTTGCCGCTCTTGGTCCTTCATATCTCCATAGGTCGCATTCTGTTTCTTGGGCCCATAGACCTCTATGGCCTCCCTTCTTTCCTTGACCGAGCTCCCTTTGTTGTGCAGCTTCAATGCGTCTGCAATAAGTTGTGGAGTGATCTGTACTTCTACCTTCTCTCCATCCATGGCTGTCAATGTGGCTTTTCCATCCTTCTGAATGGATGTTGCCAACTCGTACACTCTTCTTGTATCCACACCTGATGGTCTCGAGGTGAAGAAACTGTGCAAGTATGCCCTTTCCAGGTACCTGTTGATGTCTTCTGACCTGCTATAATCTACCAATTCCTGTGGGATCATCGTTACATCCACCGCTTGCCCTTGAGGATCTCTGAAAGTCCCCTAGTAGATCTTTATTCCCTCTTTCTCCAATACTGCTTCCTCCACCCAAGTTTTGGTTGGCTTGAGGGTTTCTACTGGAATGTCAAATGGTTCCGCTTCTCCAATAGCATCTTTGATTGTCGGTCTTTTTCTCTTCGTTGTCGATGACTTGGTGGTATCCATGGATCCTGTAACTCCAATTTCGGAAGTTAGCGTCTTTTTAGTACTGAAAGCCGAAATGAAGCTTTTAACTATCCAAATGACTTGAAAATTGAAACATGAGCTATTCAGGGCCTAAGAATGCAAGGTAGGTGAAAAAAATATGCAAAATGGGCTCAAAATCATGCTGGAGACATCATACGCGTATGATGTCTTTTGTGTCAAAATGACTTCATATTGGTTGTGCTTGTAGCTGATAGTGTATACATGATTATCATATGCTTGGATTTGAGTTTGGATCCCATTTGGTCAAGTTTTGGCCAATTTAGTCCAGTTCTGGCTCTTGGCAAAATTTTGAAAGGGAATTGGATTTTATGATCCAAATTGGATAAAACTTGGTGGTTCGCTTTCAAATGGCATGTAGATCACTTCTGTTTGGTGGTTGAAGCCCTGAGGTGACAAAATCACATAGTGAGACATCATACGCATATGATGTCATTTAGTGTATTTTTTGACTAAATTTCTCTATAAGCTTGGATTTGTCTTTAGATAGGCTTATTCAGTGGATTTATGAATTTTGGATAGATTTTGGGCTAAAATGCCTCTGGAGACATCATACGCGTATGATGTCTTTTTCATCAATTTTGCATGGGATTGGTTCTGTGGACTCCCCATGTACTAGTGAAGGACTGTTCTACTCAAATCTTGGTTTGGACTTGAGTATATTGGATTTGGGCCAAAAATAGGCTTTAGGTGAAGGATTTTCCCTCAATTGGGCTAATGGGGTGATCCTCTTGACCAAATGGTTCCAAATTTCATATGTAGCATGTATTAGATATATATAATGGATGTATGATGACAAATGAGCAGTTTTGGCTCTGTAAGTGCAAATAGACATCATACGCGTATGGCGCTTTTTGGTTCCAGATAGCTTGTAGATGTGTTTAACAACAATCGTACAAAGTTTCAATGAGTTTGGAGTTATTTTGTCAAAATTAGGACCAAAAATCAATTTTATGGCCTACTTTGCGTCTTTTTGGTTTTCCTTGGGTTTTCTAACTCCAATTCTCATGATACTTGGTTCATAGGATGCGATTAACATGTGGAATCAGGCTATGCACTCAAATGTTGAAATGGATGTGAAATTCATGCTATGAGACATCATACGCGTATGATGTCTTTTCTTGAAATGTTGGTCTTTTTGTGCAAAGAATGCTTTGTGCTAGTGCCCTAAGCCCTGCTAACTAGTTTTCAACTTAAAAAGTCATCAGTTTAGCTAAAAAGCCCCCTTATAGGCATTTCAATCTCCGAAGTCGTCTTTTTGCCTTGGAGTTGAATTTCTTCAACTTTCCTTCTCGAGAGTTGCATTTCCAGCTCATTGGATATGTTGTGAAGCCATCTATTTGGTTGAACTTGACTTTGGCTCCCCGTTCTCCATCTTTCTCCTTTGGTTGCCCGAAAGCGTCTTTTTCACCATCGGTAAGTGAATCAGCTTTCTTTTGGGTTTTGCTTGCAAACATAAGTCATCGTACTTACTTGAAGCTGCTTGTGAAGTTTCATTTCATTCGGTCGTCAATTTCAGCCGTTATGCCAAAATGACGCTTTGTGTGTCCGCAGCCGAATCGGTTGTTCCGACCTACTTTTGTGATTCAAACTGGAGATACTATGGTTGCATTGCCCTTGATGTGGTTGAACTTCCTGTGAAGTTTTGTGTCGTTTCGACAACTTTTTCCTGTTTGCCTCTTGCAGGCTCTGTTGACCTAGGGTTTTTCCAGTCGTTCTTTCTCGAGCTTTGAGTGTTAGAAACCCATCTTCTATACTAGGGTAACCCACCTATAAGTTCTTGCAAGGTTTGGTTAGGCGGTTGTGCCACTACCTAGCATTCTACCCCATTCCCCGTCTGCTCTTGTTTCTTGGTTTTGGTCAGTTTTCGCGACAAAAGTTAATGATAAGCATCAAAAGCTTATGGCAACGAGTCTACCTCTCATGTCTGGTGTCCTCTGAGCTCTCGTAGCAGTCGTAGAAGGTCGTAGAAGATCTGTGCTCCTGTGTGCTCTTGCTCTTCTCCAAGAAGGTAATAGTGGAATGAGCTTGAAAGTGATGTGAAAAATACTTAACTTCGGACTTCCCGGTTCACTTGTTACCAAATTTGACATGTGCTCCTATCTCGTTGTGAAATGCACTTTAGGATTTGAAATTTCCAATTTGGACTCCGTTTGACCTGTTTTCTTAGAATTCGTCCACTTGCCAAAATTCTGTCATTTCGGACTTTCCGCAACTTTTTCAGAATTGTACCCAATTTTTACCATGGGTTGCCCTTGTCATTAGGACCATCACTGTCTATTCTTTTCTTTTTTCCGATCTCATTTCACCTGCTTTTTTCTTATTTTTCTTTTACTTTTATTAAGAAAATCATAAAAAATCAAGGAAAATAGCAAATTGAAGCCAAAAAATTCCAAACATACACAATAAATAGCTGGTAACCCTGTGTATATGAATATACACTTATTTGTGATTTCTGGACTTGGATTACCATTTTTTTCCACTTTTTAGCTCCAAAAACACTCTTATTTAGTGATATTTACACGTTTAGAGACCCAAATTCATCATTTGATCTCTTCTTGTTGCAAAACAAGGTATATAAGGGCATAAATATTATCAATATCTGCAATCAAACATAAAAATTGCAAAATCATGTAAGACACTGCCCTTGTAATATAATTTTTTGTTTTTCTTTGTTTTTGTCGCTTGTAGCTGCTTTGTAGCTCCCGTATACCTGTATACCTCCCCCCCTCCTAGTCTGAGTCCTCCTGGATGACTATGAAGTGTCTATGGGCGAAGAATTGTAGTTGTTTTGGTCATAAGTTCCCAATGCAATTGTAGAGTGATGATACAACAGTCTTTCCAATAAAGCTGCTCTTTGTTTGATTGAAGGATTGGTGGTCGGGTTTTGGGTTGGTTTTGGCACTTCGGTAGTAGAATCAGTAGATGGATTCTTCTTTACCTTGTTGTTCTTTTTCACAATCCAAATTTGCTTCCGCTTCGCTTGTGCTTGCCACAAACTCTTTGCGACCCAAACCTGCTTTGTTCTTTGTGTTGATTTCCTCGCCTTGAAATATCTAGGAGTTTCCGTGGATTGTACTGAAGGGAGTTCCTGTTTACAAATCCTTGGGATCCAAATTTGCTTGCTATAGCTTTGTGCCGTCATGAACTTCTTTGGAATCCAGATCTGTTTCACTGTCCTTGATTGTCTGGAATCACTCTGTTGTCTGGTATTGAAGACTCTGTTTTCCACCTTTGTGTTCTCTGGCACAACCTTTTTTGGTCTCCATACCAACTTTGACTCCGTTTTTTCCCAAGGTTGAGCTGTTATATTATTGCTTGTCTTCCTTATCCACTGTTGAGAGTTCCTCGTCGAAGAGCAATCCAGTTGTATAGAAACTTTTGGTTGCCATTGCTTCTTCTTTTTCTCTGGTTGTTGTTTACCTTTGTTCTTGGATTCTTCCTTTGGAGTTGGCTCTGCTCCTTTGGTGAACTTAACTGATTGACTTTCACCTTCGTATTTGATAAGCACTGATTTAGAACTCCAGTCAATCATTGCATTGTATTGCTTCTGCCATGGTTGTCCTAGCAATAATGGATGTTGTGTAGCTTGGTCTTCAACCACGTAAAACATATGAGGATACACATACTGGTTAATCTGTATATGTAAAACTGTGCATCCGACAGTTTTGATTGAATTCTCAGAGTAACTCTTTAACTCTTGCTTGGCAGTTTGTAATTTAGTGTCATTTGTCAATTGTCTATACAAACTGAGTGAAAGTAGGTTAGTTTGAGCTCCTGAATCCAATAGTGCTCTGGCTTTGATTTGGTTGGTTCCTACTTTGCATTCAATGATGGGTTCTTCTTTGTCATTATCCATTTCTGTTATACTGACTGCGTTTATTCGTATTGCTCCTTCATTGCGCTGTTTCTGACGTAGTAGTCTTCTTTTCTCCATTCTTTCCTTCGCCTCGGCTTGCGCTTCCTCCACAATCTTTTTCTTTTTCTGGACACGCAGCTTTTCTTGATGTATTTTGAGAAGCATGTCTTGGGTTAGCGGCAAAAGATACTTTTTCACTCTGCATCCACTAATCCAATTGGGCATTTCTTCTCCGTCTAATGTAGCAAGCTTGACGGCTCCACTTGGTGATAGATCTTTAATCACCAGAGGTCCCATCCCTCGCTTTTTAAGCTTCTTAGCATGCTGTTTCAGAGTGTAAACTAGGACATAGTCCCCAACCTTAAACTCTTTAGTCCGCACATGCTTATCAAAAAATTCCTTTTGTCGCCTTTTTTGAGCGTAGATAGAAGCTACTGCTTTTAGGCGAAGCTCGTCTAGCTTTTCCAGGTCATCTATTCTATCAGAAAGCTCGTGCCCTGTCCACTCTAGATCCTTAGCCACCCTTAAGGTTGAAATCAAGAATTCTATTGGTAAGATAGCATTTAGCCCAAAAACCATGTTATATGGGGTCGTTCCTATTGATGTTTTATATGCTACCCTATATGCCCATAATGTTGAATGCAACTTCTGGTCCCAGTCAGTTCTCGACTCAGATACAATCTTCGTAAGGACCGTGCATATGGTTTTGTTTGTTGCTTCAGCTTGTCCGTTTGCTTGTGGATGATACGGGGCTGATTTCCTATGGATTACCATGAATTCATCTAGAAGGATCTCTATCACTTCATTTATAAAATGTGTGCCTCGATCACTCACAATTTCTATTGGCAATCCATATCGTACAAAGACGTATTCATATAGAAATTGTGCCGTGGTCCTGGCATCTGCTTTTTGAGTTGCCTTTGCTTCGACCCACTTTGTTAGATAGTCTGTAGCCACAACGATGTATTGTGCATGAGTCTTATATGCAGGAGGTGAAATGGGTCCGACATAATCAATCCCCCATTTTGCAAAAGCTCTTGCCCCCATCATTGGTCTAAGCGGCATATCATCTCTTTTAAGTGGTACTTTGGTCCGCTGACAGTCATCACACCGTTTAACGTATTCCTCAGCGTCCATATGTAATGTTGGCCACCATATTCCTGCGGCTAAGACAAGTTTTGATGTCTTATCACCTGAGAAATGGCCTCCACCTACTCCTCCATGAGCTTTCTCCAGGATTATCACATACTCAGACTCTGATGCGCAAATCCTAAGCTGGTTGTCTTTACCTCTCTTATAGAGTTGATCTCCTATTAAAGCGTAATCTCTAGCTTCTGTCTCTGCAGATTTCTGACGAGCTTTTGACGTTCTTTCTGGGAAAGTTCTATTTGTGAGATATTCAACAATATACTGACTCCATTCCGGAGCGATCATTATCTGATATAATGTCAAATACTCTGCTGGCGATTTTGATGAACATACAATACATACAGTGACATATTCATGTACGCTTTCTTTCATTCCTGGCCAATAGACTCCCAATTGTAACAAATTCCTATATGTGTTCCTTCTTGAACAATGAAATGCACATTCCTGAACATGTGCTTCGCGCAGATATATATTATATTCCTCAGGATTGATGCATAGTCGTAAAACATGATCATTTCCCAATTGATACAACCTTCCTGCAACCAATTGAAGATTCTTGGATTGCTGAATAGCAATATGTTTCTGGTTGTATTCTCTTCTATCAAACTCTCCTCCATAGGTTAATAGGCTAACGACATTTTGAGACCACTTCGGTATCATTTCTATGTTGAACAAGTACGCGTCTGGCATGTCGTCATCTACTCCTATAGGGTCTTCTCCATTCGTCAATCGCGAAAGATGATCAGCTCTAAGATGTGTTTTTCCTTTCTTTACTACTACCGTGAAGTCGAATTCCAGTAAGATAATGAACCATCTCACTATTCTCCCGGTATTGCATGGTTTATTCACTAGGTAGAGCAAGGCTTGGTGATCCGTAAAAAACACAAACTTGTTGGCTAGAAGATAATGCCGAAATTTCTTCACAGCATATATCATTCCTAATCCCTCTCGCTCTGTTGTGGTGTAATTCTTCTCTGCATTGTTGAGCTGTCGACTGGCGTAACAGATAGAAAATCCATGTTTCCTTCTTCTGGCTGAGCCAGAATGCATCCTATTGCATATGCCGAAGCATCTATATGCACATGGAATATCTTCTCCCAATCTGGTGATTTCAAGACTGGAGCAGTAATGAGTGCCTCTTTCAATTTCTTGAATGATTCCTCACACTCCTCTGTCCATTCAAAGTTCACTATTAGCCTGTAAAGTGGTTGGCCTATTATAGCGTACATGTAAATGAATCGTCTATAATATCCGCAATGTCCCATAAAGCTCTGTACTTGTTTCGCATTCGTTGGTCTAGGCATATCCACTATAACTTTTATCTTCTCTAAATCCGTGGATATTCCGTTTTTTGAGACAATATGTCCGAGAATTCTGCCCTGTCGGACCATAAACACACATTTCTCAGGATTGAGACAAATGCGATATGTCCTACATTTCTCAAATACTTTTCTTAGGTGTTCTAGATGCTCATCTCTCAAAAGAGAATGTACACATAAGTCATCCATATATATTTCTAGAAACAACCTTAAGTATTCTTTGAAAGCATGCGTCATCAGCCTCTGGAAGGTTGCGGGAGCATTGGTTAGACCAAAAGGCATAACCCGATAAGCATAAATTCCCCATTCCGTTGCAAAAGCTGTTTTATGTTGATCTTCCAGTGCTATGGCTAGCTGGTTATATCCTGAAAAAAAGGAGTATGCTGTTTTCCCTGATACACGCTCTAGAACATGATCAGTTATCGGCAGGGGATAATTGTCCCTGATTGTTGCAGCATTCACTTTCTTTAAGTTGACACACACTCGGAGTTTTCCGTTCTTCTTGGGTACCACCACAATCGAAGATACCCAATCGGTGTGTTCAATCTCGTATATGAATTCAGCTTCCATTAGCTTATCTATCACTTCTTTGATTCGCTTAGCAAACGTATCATTATATGTGTATGGTCTCTATCTGCTAGGCTTTGCGTCTTGTTTTAGTGGGATTGTGTGTTGGCATATTGATGAGTCAAATCCCTTTAAGTCCTTATAAGACCATGCAAACACATCCCTGTACTCTCTGAGAAGACTCAAAAGTCTCTCTTCCTCGCCTGGAGGCAAATCTGTGGCTATGTACACCGGTCTAGGTGTCTCACCTGGAGCTGCTAAATCAACTTTCTTTGCATCCTCCGGTCCTTCATAAGATTTGTTCTCCCCTCTCTCTCGAATAGGTTGGGTTAATACCACCTTCCTATCCTCTATTGTGAATTTCCTGTAGTGAGAGGGAACATCCATGTTTTCCTTGATTTTGGCGTTTTCGTCCTCTCCACTCTCAATTTCTGTCGTCCAAACTTCTTTCAGAGTTTTCTTGAGCTCTCTGTACTTGTTTCTACGTTCTAACTTGGACTCCGTGTGTTCTCTGTTGCGCTTGTTCTTTTCTGATTTTTCTGTTTTAGTTTTCGTTTCATTCCTTTGAACTTGATTTCTTGAGCTTCTTTTGTCTTTTCGTAAGCTCTTTTGATCATTGCCTCTCATTCTTCCAGAAATCTTGTCCTTAACACAATCTTCCGCCTTTACTAGCATTAGGAATTGATTTTTTCCTCTTATTCTAGGCATCGGATTGGTTCTAACCCCCTTTGTTTTTCTCTTTGCTCTATAGCGTTTCTGGCGTTGTTTAGTTTGGTTCGGAAAATCATAAAATCGGACATCCGTTATAGTTTCTTCGTTTCCGCTTGAATTGTCCGTTGACTCGTTGTCTGCTTCATTTTCCCACTCTGGATGATCGGGAATGTCGTGAAACACCTCTTCTTCATCTTCCTTTTCCAGTGTATCGTTCTTTTCAGTTTCTTTTTCGAGTGTAGTTCTCAACATGAAGTACGGAACCACGTCGTACCCGTCCTTGTCGCAAAATTTCGTTGTGGGACCATCCGGAATTGCACAAACATCTAGGGTTGCTAGAATGTGTGTCCATTCTAATGGTTCAAGCGTGTCCTCTGGAAAGGGTTCTCCTATATAAGTTTCGTCTTCGATAGCCCTTTCTAAAACAATTCTTCTCGCCTCAGACTTCCACATTTCGAGGCTCCACACATCCATAACTCCTTGGGCTTACCTAACCAAGCTGGAAATTCGGATCCCGCCAAAGTAGCTGAATCAAACTCCTCTACCGGTGTTCGGTTCACATCTTTGTAGCTATGGTCTCTCAGGTTCACACGTGTAGTGGTTTCCATATTTCTCAGGTATATGTGATCGTAGCCCCAATCCTGGACCATTTTCAACTGTCTCATGAATGGTCTTCCCAGTATGATATCATAGTTATTCTCCTTGCCAAAATCGACAATAGCAAAAGTATGTTCGTATTCAATGCCGCAAGAAGTTACTACGACTTTCTCTAATAACCCCATAGGTTTCTCCATGTGTCCATCTGCTAATTGGAGTTTCAACCTAGTCTTCCTTATTGCTGGTTTCCCCCATTTTTTCAGATTTCTTTTGTAGCAATGGCTACCCCAGCTCCGCTGTCTAGTATTGCCATCGTGTTCACTCCTTGGAATTCAACTGGTAAGGTTGTATTCCCCTCTTCACCTTCGCAATACTCTCGACCTTGTTTAAGGGTACAGGCTTAGCGTTCTTTTGTGGTTTGCTCAGCTCTTGTATACCCTCTTGCAGTCTCGATGTTGGGTCTTTTATCCCAAATTTCTCCAAGCATTTTCCTACAGTGGTCCACATATGTGGTCTTAGCCTCAAAAGCTCAGCTAGAGTGATAGTGCATGTCACTGGTGTTGACAAGATCTCTATCAATCCTTGCGAGTCCATGACTTTTTTGATGAGATTCTTCGTGAGGGAAGTGCTCTAATCTCGGATTTTGCTTCATACTCTCCTAAGTATGAAGGTAAGGTATTCAGTGAATGAGGTTTCTCTCCATTGTTCTAACAGAGCCCCCATCTCCCCAGTAAGATTGCAGATCCAAGTCCACTTGAGATCCTGCCTCAAATTCCACTATGGGAGGATTCCTGATGTCCTTTTCCCAATTTGTCTGATTAGCTTGGCAACTTAGCTCGTTTGCAAAGTTTGCCTCTCTCACTTGTTTCCAAAATTCATTGTAATCCTCATCTCTTCCGTAAATCCTCTGTATGACTGGATGAAAACTCTCTATCTCCTGATCGGTTGTGTTCAATACTATGCGGTCATCCTTGTGTGTATTTTCAGGCTTTTGTGCACTGGGAGTCTTTTCAGCTACCCGTGAAATGATAGTCTCTTGCTGAATTGGGTTTTCCGTTCCACAATTCATTGTTTCTCTTGGTGGTTCTAATAAGGCTTGTGCAGTCTCGATCATTCTCTGGCACATTTCAAGTCTCTGCTTTTCCAATTCCGCGTTTGGGTATGTCATCCACCTCTGTTCTTGTGTTTGGTTGTTCTTTAACCTAGCTTCGTAAGCTCTCATCAGTGCGTCCAATGGTTCGTGTACTTTGTCGACTAGCACTGATCCCCCTGAGCTTAAGCTCGTTGTTTCTTTGATACTCTTTTGTTTCGTTCTTTCCGGGCTCATCTCTCGTTTCCCGTTTTGACTCTCAAGTTTTTCTAATCTATCTTTAGTTCGCTTTAGTTCCTCAGCTAGAATAGCGTCTTCACGTTCTTTTCTCAACTTCATGCGTGCTTTTCTAGCTTTCCATGTGTTTCTCTGACTCCGCGGTCCTTGACTAACCACTTCAGTCGCTAACTTTCCATTCTCAGGTTCTCTAGTGGTTTTCTTAGCTTGAGCTCTAGTAACAACTTGCGTTGGTATCAGAGTTTCATTTTCGGACCCACTGCTGGTAGGAATAGTTTCTAGCATATTCAATGTCGTCTTTTGCACTTTGTTTGGATTCTTTGAACAATCCTCAATGAAGTGAGTAACCCCACACTCAGTGCAATAAGCGTTAATTCTAATGATTTCCGTATGTGGACAAAAATTCATCAGATGGTCACCTCCACACTTGTAACAGGGTCCTAGTGCTGGTCTTGGTCCCACTTGATTCGTCCTTTGTGGATAGGATGGTCTTTGTCCTGTTAACCCTCCATGAGCTATGAACATCAATGTTCTTGCGTCCAAATTGTATCTCTCTTCATCAGAAGCACTTGTAACTGTTGGTGTTCCAACATTCCCAATCATACCCCATGGTTCTGGTTGTTTGGGTTCTTCTGGTGGGTAATACACAGTTGGAGACATGTGTGCACCAGATTCTTCATAATAGGCTTGAACAGGCACTAAGGCTTGTTCTTCCTGATTCTCTAAGGTTGGTGCATATCTAATGCCCACTGGTCTTGCTCCTCGTAAAGGTGGTTGTTGTCCCAATACCGGTTGCGGTCTTTCTATCCCCATAGGTCCTGGTACATTTCCCGTTGGGTATCGAGGTACTGGATGTCCCTAAGGTGGTGCTAATTGAGCAGGAGGTGCATACTGACGCTCCCTTACATACCCTTTGTTGTAATAGCACTCCTCTGTTGGATGGTTTGTCCATTTTTGTTCAATAGCACACCATTTCAGTGGTTTTGGCAATGGTTTTTGGTATGGTGCCATCCTTTTTAGAGCATCTTCTATCATTTGCTCTACATTTGGCATGGTTGTTGTTTGAACATTCTTTTTAGTGGTAGTCTCGCTCGCTACGGAGGAAGAGCTACTGGATGCAAAATTTGTATCCGCTGACACCTCTCCATAAACCGTACAGTTATCCACTAAGTACAATGCTTCTCTCGTTACTTGCTCGAAACTTGTACAAGCTTTCAAGTGCAAGTCCTTCTTGAGAGTGTCGTTTCTCAATCCTTCAATAAAGAGAACAGATAGTCTATCATCTTGTGGTCGTTCACGTACTGGACATCTCTCAATGTATTGTTTGAAGCGAAGTGAAGCTTCCTTCACTTTTTCATGTTCTCTCTGTTTAAAAGCATATATTTGTGAGACCGTATTGTGCTTAATCCCTCGTTTTGAGAATTCCTCAGCAAACTCTCTTAGCAAATGGTCAATGTCATGGAATCCCCCTCTGTTCAGTGGTTGAAACCATGTCAATGCCGTACCTTCTAGAGTAAGACCAAATCCCTCATATTGTGTATGGAAATCTGTTATCTGCTCAGCTCTTAAGACTTGCTTAAAGAGTGACATATGTGCATACGGATCTCCTGAACCACCATACTTCTTTGGCATACACTTGGCTACTTGAGATGGTCTCATACGACTATGGTCTGCTACCAATCTCATTGCTCCTGTGTCTCGGCTAAAGCTTTCTCTAGCATCATGGACTTCATGGGTTACCCTTGTCAGTTGCCCTGCCCTGAGTCTACCACTAGGAGGTAAATGTGATGGTTCCTCTTCGAACCTTAGACCTGGAGTGGTATATGTGGGGATTGGAACTGCACTACCTCGATTCGTATCCATTGACTCTCTGGAATGTAATGATCCCATTGGTCCGGGCTTTGAGTACTGAGGTTGACTGAAAGAGTCAGCAGCCTGAATCCTTTGTCCTCCTGTTGTCATTGGGTTTTGCACTCCATTTGTTGGTGCTTGTCTTTGTGAGCTAGAAGTAACATAATACTAATGTAGTGGTCCCCCAAAGTATGTAAATCCTTCTAATTCTTTCTTGCCCATTGTTGAGTATTGCCTCCCATACTTGTCGTAAGCAGCAATTTTCACTTCCGATCCCTCTGTGTAGGTAAAGACATAAAGTGTTTTTTGGTCTGTCAACTCTCCAGTGTAGGGTTCTTCACATCTATAATAGAGATCTTTCTCCCCATTATTATATTTGTATAGCCCCACATAGATGTTATCAGTGTTGATCCTTGTAGTTTCATTCTCTCTTCTTAACCTCGCATTAGGGAAGTTCATTATTGGTGCTTTCTCCTCAAGTTCTTCATCTACTTTGGCTTTGGTGCCCATCAATCCCCACTTGTCCACAATGTTAGGCTTTAGGACTACCAAATACATGGTACCCTCGTCATCTAGATATCTATCTCCGCTATAGCTCACAGGCACTAAGTCCTTGAACTCACTAGGTCTATCTTCTATCTTTACACAATAGCGGTCCATTCCATCTTTGTAGATCTTGGGACCTTGCTCATTGTCGTACTAGTATTTTATGAACAATAGCTTCATTGTGGCGGAAGGGTTTGATGGTCCTGCTGCCATATTTTCTCTGTTGTTCAGGTTCAAGTGTTCCAAGTGTTCGGTGAAAATATCGTAAGATCTCTCCGAAGAAGTATCAGAAACACTTCCTTCAAAGATCGGCTCTAATGGTTGCACCCAACTTTGGTTTACACTTCCCTCGGTTGATATGACACTTGCTTGTTCCCCTTATTTTGGTTGGTTATTCTGGAGATTCCTGCCCGATCTCAAATTCATCAATTCCCCTAAAGGACTTTAACTTTTCTGTCTCGGCAATTTGTTTTCCCAAGTTTTTGTGGTCAGAATTGATCCCAACTGATTGATACTTGGTCAATTGTTTAATCTTGTCAGTTGGACAACTTCTGTTTCATCAAGTGCGAATTTTGTTGCAGTTATGCTGAAAAAGACATTATACGCGTATGATGTCTTTTTTCACAGATTTGGACTATTTTGGTTATGCCTACTCTCAGTAGCCCCCTTATGCTCTATCCACTCACAAAATTCAGTTTGAACTCTGTTTGAGCAAGTTATGGCTAATTTAGGCTTTTCTTGGCAATTTTCCTCTTTTGACTTGTTTTGGGTCAATTGTGATCCAAATGGGATGAAACTTGAAATATAACCTCTAGACAGCTATTACAATGGATGTGTGTTGGCAAAGTATCAAAATATGTCCAAAATTAGGTCAAAGACATCATACGCGTATGATGTCTTTTTCATCAATTTGGGTCAAGACTTGATATTTATGCTTTCTACAGTGTTTGCAACAATCTTGTCAGGTCAGATATCAAAAATAAGCAGTGGATGTGCTAAAAGACATTATACGTGTATGATGTCTTTTGTCCCAGATTTTGACTATTCTTGGTTTTAAGCCTTCTCCAATGTTTATAATTGAGTTTCAAGTGTTTTTGTCAGGTTTGAATGTAAAAACAAGATCTGAATCCAAAATTTTCTATTCTTTGCGTTTCTTGGACTCCGACTTGTCTTTTTGGGTTTCTTTGAGTGTTAATGCTCTTGTTTTAAGTTGAAATTAGGGTATAACCCCCCTTTTGAACACTCTGGTAAAGTCAAAATTTCTGTTTAGGTCTCTGTTTGGTCATTTAGACATCATACGCGTATGATGTCTCAAGTTGCAGATTTCCAGTTTTTTGGCACAGAATCCTTCCTAAAGCTTTCTCAAGTGCTCAGCAACTCGATTCCAGATACACAGAAAATTTCTCTGACTTTTGTTTATTGCAAGTTTCACTACTAACTCGACGGTTTAGTGATCTAACATGCAATCAACCATATCAAGCAAATACTCCAATGATTACTAGCTCTAGATCAGGATCAAATGAAGTCCTACCTAAGCTATTCCTAATCATAAAATGGGTTTGGTAATTGTGATTTTAAAGAGATCCACTGCCACTCACGGACTAGCAAAGTCTTCTTCTATCAACAACTACTCAACACCAATAAAACAAAAAACAAATCTAAGCTAAACTAAAAATACTGTCAACACGGAAGACCCAGGAATACCCCACTTCCTAGTATCTCTCGAGATCTTCGGAGTCCACCACTCCTAGATCTTTTATAACTAAAGTATACAAAGTAGTTTATACAACTCACCTCGTAGGATTAGTCTAAGGTCACCTACTTAGGGCTCTCGTCCTCGGAAACGGCGCCAAATGTTAAGGCGGTTACGCCGCTAGCGGAAGCTAAATAGCGAGAACTCAACCAACAATAGAATTTGTCAGACGAGGACGGAGCTTGACCAGCAGGTGAATGGAAACAACTAGGTGGGTGTCAAATCACCTACTCGACCTTCTAATGACAATCACTACTAAGGAAATCAAATCTAAGTTCTAAAATACGCAAGTGACTGAAATCCGTTCTACGAACGAATGCTATACGAAATAGGATCTAGAATCATTGAATCGATCTCAAACTCAAGGGGAAGTCTATACACTAGGTAAGAACAACACCCTAAAGACTTGAACTGCAAACTCAACCTATAACCACTCCGTGCGGTAAACGCGTATGAAGACAGGCCGAAATATACAGGTGACCGAAACTTGACCCCGATGGTACTAATGTGTACCTCTACTCGTTGTGGTTCTATAGATATGCTGCACGCTCAATTCCGACACACGAGTTGGAAGAAAACTCACACCAAAGCTCGTAGGAACTTACCACACATAGAAGCCGATAGCGCGCACTCTTGGTATCTGTGCGTAGCTCTCGCCGTTGCTAACACAATGGCGGTGTCGCTTCTCCAATGGCGGCTCCGTAGCTCGCGTAGAAAATAGATAAGACTCTCTCTCTCTCTCTCTCTCTCTCTCTCTCTCTCTCTCTCTCTCTCTCTCTCTCTCTCTCTCTCAGACACAGTCACGGTGCTCAGAAACTCACTTTGATTAATAATCTCCTTCTTTAGGTTACAAAAACTTTGGCTTATATACCTCAGCCCTGGAGGTGAGAACATCTCTAACTAATTACATCAACAAGTGAAATTAATTCGCGATTACAAGCTGGAAACTCAATTGAGTCCCGTTACTTAATGAATGGCTCAAATCAAAATTAATGTCGAAAAGACATTTATTACAATCAATGGTTACAAAATGATGAGTGTGAGCAAAAATGTGGGTGTGATCCTCTGCTGGCTCAACATCCACACACATACGATATGTACCATCTTTCTTTTGCACTAATAGGACTGGAGAACAAAAGAGAGAGGAACTAGACCTCACCATCCCTTTGTCTACCAATTCTTGTACTTGCCTCATGATCTCCTCTTGTTGAGCTTGAGAGACTCGATAAGGAGGCTTGTTAGGCACTGAGCTTCCTAGAAGGAGCTCAATACGATGGTCATCATCCATTCTTTTTGGAGGTAAATCCATAGGGATATCATCGATAAACACATCTTGGAATCCTTCTAGAAAATCAGACAAGTCTAGCTCTTTTTTATTCCTACCATTTACATTTGATGAAACATTAGGATCTTTTAGAGACTCTTTGACTAGAATCATGTACGCAAAAACTGAGCTCTTCATTGATTTATCAAAAGTAGGAGAATTTACAAGTAGAATGGTGCAACCACGCTCACTAGCATCTATATACATGTTCTTTCCCTTGTAGGTGAAGTAGATTATCCTTTCAGGTAACTTCATATTGGTAGCCATGCAATTAAACCATGGCGCCCCTAGGATAGCATCCTCATAATGGAGAGGAGAGATGAAAAAGTATTCTTTGTCAACATAGCTTTGGACATGAAGCCTCAACTTCCCAATCAAGGGAGTAACGAAGGCTTGTTGTCGCTTGAAAGATGCATCAGCCATTACCATATCTCCCATCTCAAAATTTTGAATGACCAAACAAGATCCGGGGTCAAACAAGATGAAGGCATCATGCTCTTGATGGGGGCTTTTCACAAGCCAAGCTCCCATACCCCTCTTCTCTCCTCCCCACCCCATGAAAATCCCCTCTTAAGGAGGGAGTGATAAAAGGCATTGGAAAAAAGTAAGAAAAAATAAAGTATGATTATGTAAATATATGAGAAAGGTAAAATAGGCCACCTCATGCCTGCGGGGCAGCCCATCCCCACCTTGCCTCCTTTTTCTTCACTGTTGCCCCGCCGTGTGTCCCTTTTCCTCTCCTCCACTCAAAAGGTCAACCCCCTCTCTCTTCCCCTTGTCCTTTCTCCTTTCTCTCTCCCCTCAAGCTACCCCACCTCTCACCAATAATGCATTCTAACTCACCAATAATGCACCCTAACTCACATGCAACTTATCCTATCTTCCAAAATAGCATACCCCACCCCCCTTTCCTCTCTCCTATCATATCCCATGACCCAAATACCCCCCTCTCTCTCTAAAGGGTGCCATGCCTCTTGTCTTGTAGCTAAATAACCTCCCCCACACTCACACACACTCAGTTTCACTGAAAAAGGTACCCACAGACCCATCCCCACCCGGTGGTTACCTGATTTTTCTTGTGTTCACACACATCTGCACAGAGATTCACCTCTGAACACACTCCCCTCTTGTAATTAATTTATTCTCCATGTCACCTCTCACTTTTTTCATCAACCCATCTCTCTCTCTTAGTCTCTCTCTCATGAGACTGCTGTTCTGGCACATATACACACAGCCAGACAAGTGGGGCCCACAGTCACATGGCCTATGTAGATAATGATTTCTTCATTTCTAAATTCTAGAATTTCTCCCCCCTCCTCCCCTATATAAAGAGGGGTCACCATCACACTAAACACACACACAACATCACCAAAGAGTACACTATGCACTGTGTGTGCCTAGTGCACACACACACACCCACACCATCACCATCACCGCAATCACCATGCTCGTCTTGAGCATGACCTCTACACCCTTGGGCTATGGAAGATGAAGGGCAGCTAAATGAAGGATGATGGCCATAACCCTCGTGCGAGTCTTCGCCATCAGCTCCCACCTATCCGCCATGTGCTCTACCACTCTCTCCCTTCTCATTCCCCTACCCTAAGCTCCCCATTTCATCGCCTTATTCTCTAAATAAAGCTTGAGGTTTTGTGAGTATGTTTTCTTGCAATGTTTGGCCCATGTGAGGTGTGCGGAATCGCCACCTAGTCTTGTGTTTGGATTGATCTTGTGTATGTGTGAAGGGTGTATGGATTCGCCATCCTTCTGTGGTGCCTAAGTACTAAGCCGCTATACTCTCTCCCTCTCTCTCTCTCTCTCTCTCTCTCTCTCTCTCTCTCTCTCTCTCTCTCTCTCTCTTTCTCTCTCTCTCTTGATCTCACTCCGCTTCCTCTTCATCATTACTCCCAAGCATCCATCTCTCTTGGATGAAAAATTTGTTATGGTGGTGTGTTGTTTGCGTCCTACCCGCTGAAGCTAGGTGGTGCCCCCTGTTTGCTTTACCATGACAGGCTCGAGGCGTGCCATTCGGTCCCCGGTGTTTTAGAGGCCGTCGGGGGTTCGGGGTTCGCTTTGCTCCCGTCACTCTCTTACGTTTCCCCAAGCATAGGAAAGTGATGATCCTTTTCAATGAGAAAATGCTTAGCAATGATGCCCCAATACCCTGTCTATGCTTAATTTTTTATTTGAAATTGTAAATTCCTAGTTATGGTGAAATTAGGCCACGGGTCGGTAATGCCAAAAGCTACAAATTATTGTGAAATTCTCATGTCAATGCATACAGCTCTTACCTATGGTTGCAATGCAACAAACACGACTGCAATGTGACAATCGAGGAGGAAGTAGGAAGCGCGAGAAGAAGAGGAGTGAGCGCCGTTAGCTCACGCTGTGTATTTCATTATCCAAAACTTACAAAAATTGGCTTTTATACCTTAGCCAAGGTTTTTGGGTGGTCAAAACTAATAATTTGGAGTTCTACCAAAGGTGGGTAATGGCAGGCTGATACAATCTGGAAGCTTGTAGCCCCGGCTCATTAATTATAGAGTTTATCCACGAAAATAGGAGTTATAATATTCCCGATTTTTCAAAATAATAAGTGTTTTACAAAGAGAACTCTAAAAAATGGTATCCGTGTTAGCTTGCTGCTAACAATATACATCTTTTATCTACTGAAATTTCCTTTGAGCTTCAATAGATTTCTTTGGCTCTTGTAGAGTCTAACAAATGCTCTAGCTCATCTCTAGTGGAAAAAACAAAAGGATTATCTCTTGCGGATTGTGTAAAAGACACAAAGAAGTTTCTCAAAAAAAATTCGAATACCGTTATAGATCCTTTGTCAAATGTGCATGCAGGAAACTAGACCCTAGTTCAACCTATAATGCATCTATACTATGGGTTGTGACCATCTATTATGGTATGTATTTCAAAATCTACCTAAGTTTTTTTTCTTCAGCTCAGGACCTACACAAGTTTATGCATTTATAGCATGGGTGGCTACATTACCTCTAGAAATATGACATGCTATTTTAGTCTATTATCACTTTCATGAACACATGCTTGAGGTTGCTGGCGGGTTGGTTCTATACTCCCTAGTAACTGTACCATTGATCGCCATGTGGACACCCACCCAACACGTTGGGCCAAGGCACGTGGAAACCGCCACATGTACCATCGACGGCTAATAATACACGGGGTCTTCTATGTGGGCACCTCACCAACAGCTCATTGGGAGCTCACGGGCCGCTTAGGCAGCAACGTGTATAGTTGACCACCGACGATACATGTGGTGATTGCCACATGGCCATGCTGCCCTTAGCCATGGTGTGTGGCGAGTGGCCACACGCCTCACTCGCCACACGCATGCGCACGCATACACAAAAACATACACATACACACTCACACACACCCCCATGTACACACACTCGCAAACATGCGCCCCATACACACAGATACAAGTGCTTGTACACATATCCGCACACATTCACACCTACATGTGCACACATACTTTTTTTTTTAATCAATAAATTGTAAAATGGATTTTTTTAATTCATTATTTTTGAAAGCTTTATAAATAAGGAATGACACATAAAGAAGCTTGTTATTTCAAGGTCTTACACTCTCAAGCTTTCCATATCTTTTAGATATCTAATTTTGTGGGTTGTGAGTCATCTATTTCTTGTTTGGAAGGCTATGAGGAAGTTATAGATCCTAATATCGCCTATGGGATGGATGTGCTTGAAGAAAGTCCACAATACTACATTGAGGACTATTGGGGACAAGTCAAACCTGTATATCAAGTAGCTGCTCTTGCGACAAGAGGCCAAAATATCAACTACACTGCTAAGAGACCACCTCTTTAATGCTATGAGTGTGGAGGTCCACATCGTGTAGCCGAGTGTCCTATTAGGCTACAAAAGAACGCCACACTAATGCAAACCAATCAAGCGAGCACGTCTACAATGCCGATACTCATGTGTAATCGATGTGGCATAGATCATTTGATTGCCCAATGTCCAAATAATCCAATCAGGCTCTTCATCTCTCCCTCTTTCTCTCAAGCTATCCATCTCCTCTATACAAATATTGCACTTAAGCTCTCTATTTCTTCGTTATATATCTATTTCTCTTAAGCTCTCCAACTCTCCCTCTTACTCTCAAACTCTCTATTTCCCCTCCCTATCCTTTGCTTTCTATCTTTATTTATTAAGGTCTTTCTCTCTCTCAAGCTATGAGGACCCAAAATCAATCCAAAGGTAGTGGTGTCGCGGAAGAGATTCCCACTAGTGGTACGCAAGAAGTCCTCCGCAAACCCTTGAAAGTGACAAATGTCAAGTGGCTAGTTCTCTAGACCGTGTTGTTTTCATTATGATAGGTGTTGCATCTAGAATTGAGCTGGCAAATGGAGGGTTGGATTTCCCAATAGAGTCTACTTCTGAAGTAGACGACTTAGGTAATGATTTCTTTGGAAATTTGGTTGAAAACAAGCACATATCTTTGAGTTGGGTAAACGATCATAGAGCTTCCTACCATAACAAATTTCCATGCTTACCTCTTTGTGGCCTTCTTTCTGCAAACCTTGCCATTTGTAGGCATGATGATCATGTGATGGATTTGCAGCTTTCCATTGAAGATAAAGGTTACCAACCGATTATGGTAAGGTTTATTATAGGTGATCAGATTCTCGACGAAGATTACAACCGATTTTTTTATCGCGGCATTCCACTTGAGATCTCGCAATGTCATATGATTTAGATGAGGAGCTTTGTCTCATCCCCAAGCTAAGTCATATGGATGAGAGATATTTTGTTTTGGGGAAAAAATCACACATTGGACGTAATTGATGCGTTCGATGATCAAAAACGATATCCCTGTTGAGTAAGCACCTTGTGTGGAGTGTGTGCTTGTAGAATTCAAACCAAAGGAGAAAATAGAGTTCCTACTGGTTTTAGGCATGGTCAATAGGTAAATCTAGTTGGTGTTGATGAATTTGTTTGCATGTGTGGATGGGTTTCCTAACCTCACTCAAGTATCTTATTGCAGACATAGTGAGAACCATGAACATAATTGTCAATATATGGGACGAAGCTGACTTGACTAGTGCATAGAGGCTACAAGACGGTGTCAGTCTCTTGGAAAACAACATACAACTTACATCTAACACAAGCTACACTCAAATTACCTAAGTCATCAAAATCTACTCACTAATCGGCAAACAAAACATGATTGTTACAGCATAATGTTACACAACTTCTAGGACAATTATATAAGACCTAAGCACACATGATTATGGTCTCAAATCTCACTTTTGATGAAGTGCAAAAAACACGATCATTAACAACACTGAGATTTTGACCTAGTCATTTTGACCCTGAATGCATCTAAATGATTAGCAATGATACCCCAATACCCCACCTTTGCTTACTTTGTGATTTCCTAGCTTAAATTTCTACTTATGATGAAATTAGGCCACGAGTTGGTGATGCCAAAAGCTAGGATTTACCATGATATGTTTACGTCATTGCGTAGAGCTCTTACATGTGGTTGCAACGCAACAGACGACATTTGTAATGTGATAATCAACAAGGGAAAATGGAAGCTTCACAAGGAGAGAAGTGAGCTCGTTAGGTCATGCTGTGTATTTCTTATCCAAAACTTAATAGTAGTTAACTTTACAAAATTGGCTTTTATACCTTAGCCAAGGTTTCTTTGGTCAAAAATTAATCTTTTGAGAGCTCTAACTAAGGATAAATTGATACAATCTTGAAGATTATAGCTCCAGGTCATCGATTACAACATACACTTGGAAAACAAGAGTTACAATATCCCCGATTTATCAAAAGAAAACGTGTTTTCACAATAAAGCTCCCAAAAAATGTTACATGAGTTAGCTTGCTGCTAACATTCCCCCCCTCCTTAACTATATCGTCCCTTGAAACAGTTTCATGGACTGAAATAGTCTTCAGGTTGACGATTGGCGAGGTGGTCTTTAAGTGCTTAAAGTGCTTTTTGATATCTGATCCATCATTCTTCTCAGGGACTTGCAGAAACTGAATCATTAGGGAAAATTTGGACTCACAAAGAGGCCTTATAAGGAGTTTGACTTCCTCTCTCATGTCCAAAACGGACGTGCGGTAAATTTTTTGCAAATCAACTCTAAACTTGGCAGTTAGAATCTACTCTTTAAGATAGAATCTAACTTGGCAGTTAGAATCTACTCTTTAAGATCTTTCTATTGATATATAGTACGCCACGAGATTTCTCATATTTTGAACGATTTCTATTTTTGATTCTCTAGATTCTAGACGGAGTTATCACATAACAAGAGAATAAAAAATATAATTCTTTCAAAATATGAGGAATATGGCATGCTATATATCAATAGAAAGAGCTTGAAGAGTAGATTTAACTGTCAAATCTCCACCAAGTTTAGAGTTGATTTGTAAAAACTTTACTGCAAGCCTGTTTTGGACATGAGAGAGGAATTCAAACTCCTTATAAGGCCCCTTTGTGAGTTCAAATTTTTACTAATGAGTAACTTTATTTTTGAGTTCTATGGTTGAATATCCAATGAATCTTTCTATTAGATTGGTGATCACTTGTCTACAAATCTTTGTACACCATGTGAAGAATCCTGTGTAAAACGCTTCTTCAAATTCTAACATATTGCTTGATAGCAACAAGAACATACATCTGGCATAGAAGTCATAAAGGGCATCTTCTAAAGGTTGCCTTTGTTACCTTCTAAAAAGGACATCCATGGAGCTCCTGCTTGCTCAGGCTCATGAATAACTTGGATGCATTTGAGCAACATTCTATAGATTTTAAATAACATTGCACATGAGAGGTCACGTAGGCTCTTGAATAATTTCATGGCACCCGTTAGGGTTTTCACCATGTATTCTTCAGTTACCGGTCCTTTCTCTGGAGCTGACAGTTTTGGATAGTTGAGCCAAGTCAACCTTTTGTTGTTTAATGCTTCGTGTGCTTGCCATGTCCTTACCCTTGGTACAGGATAGAATGTTGGGTCTTTTTGGATCGATGCAGGTGCTCTTGGAAATAAGATGAGATACCTTTTTTGAACCAATTCTTCCTCCATTTGGGGGTGGAGAGCAACTGACCCCTCTACTTGCATATCCTTGTTAAGTCTTTCTTTTACTTGCAGTAGCTCCACTTTTATCAAAGGGTAAGGCAGTGACTACTGACACCATTCAAAATTGATTTAGTTGGGAGTGAGATGTGCTACATTGACAAAGTGAAGAACTCTCAACTCCCAATCCATAGCCGCTTTCCATTCAGCATCCACTTCATGAACAATCTTCTCTTTAAGTGCATCTTCTTCAGCTTTAGAGAGCTGGTCCATTGGTACTTGTTCTTCATTGGTGATTGGTACGTGGAATTCAAAATTCCCTGCCTGGCCTTCTGTTGGTTATGTTTCCATTTCTACAAAGGAGACTAATGATATCTCTAAACTTGGCTGTTCAAATGTACCTTCCTCCTCCTAAGCTTCCACATTCCCTTCTCTCAGCAATTGATTGGCTCTCTTTATGTCTTCTATCTCTTTAAGTAGATGCTCTTCTCTTTGTACCCGAGGTCCCTTCTTTGTTCCTATTCCAGCTTCAACTCAAGCTCCAAGTATTTGTTCCTCTTTTCCAAAGTCTTGTAAACTTCATATGTCCCTTTAAGTGAAGCTACAACTGGGTTTTTTCTGATTTACTTTAGGAACGCTGCTTGGTCATTGATTCTCTACTCTAAGCGTTGTAAAGAGGCATTTTCTATATTTAATTGTACTTGGAGATTTTGTATTGACTGAGTAGTGCTCAAAATTTCATTTGTTACTTCAGAAAACTGTTGTTCCTTGCTTTTATATGCATCTGATAGCTTTGTGAGAAGGTCCCCTAATTCTTCCATCTCTTTTTGTTGCTTTTCCTTGATGCTTTGGTGTTTCTCTGCTTCATTCTTGAGATCTTTGATTTCGCTTTGGAGATTTTCAATGATGTTCATCATGTCTTCAAGCTCTCCTTAGAGAGCATGAATCACTTGTTTCAACTCTTGAGCTTTAGCACTATGGCTAAGAGTTGCTATTTGCATCTTTTCTGTCATTAGCTGCATTTGCTTTGCATATTCATTAACCTGGATGATAACTTCATCTATTGTTTCCCATTCTTTAGAGTCTACATGAGTCTATTTAGAAGGTCCAACAGATTTGGCATGTGGCCCTTAGATGGTTCGACGGATTTTGTTTCAGGTTTTATAGATGGTTTAACTAATTTTGCATGTGGTGTTGTAGAAGGTTTAAACTCATCTTTGTGTTTTTCCTTGGGCTGTTCATGACTGTCTTACTCCTCTTGTTTCTCTTCTCCTTTTGTTTCCTCGCCTTCATTGGATTTTTTAGTTGGTGAAGGGCTTGGAATAGGACATGGTTGATCTTCTTGTCTGGTAGCAGGTGCAGGTGGTCTTGGAGACATCTCTCCTTGTTCTTGTTGTGGTCCAGTCGGTTTTGTAGCTTCTGTTTGCTGTGTTTGTTGTGCAGTCAACTCTTCTCTTGCTTTTCTTTGTGATTCTAAAGCATTTATCTTTAGGGCTTCGACTTCTGCATACCCTTGATTTCCCTTAGACTCGATGATTCGGGGTTCTGTCATGCAGCTTGGCGACTTCTTTCATAACATTCTTTCTCTCTTTTGAACCTTAGTTTTTTCTATTGAGGTTCTTCATGATGGGCTGCCACTGCTTTTCTTTTCATTTCTTCTGTCCTTGCCCTTTTTTATTCATTGTTAGAACTCTCTTCACTACTATGGGCTTCAGGTGAGCTTTTTGTTGATTCTTCATCTGATTTATAGATTCTTTTCTTCTTTGATCTAGTGGCTCGTGGAGAGGGTTGAGTTGTGACTATCCATGTATTCTGATGTGGGGCTGGCAGCAAATTATCATCCATCCAAATGGCATTGATGCAATCTGAGTTAAAACTTCTGGAGCTCCCAGACATGTTACTCTTCCTTCCTTCTTTGTGCTCTTGAGTGTTGTAAGCACATACTAAGCATGATCTATTTTTTGTCTTGTTGTTGAATTCAATACCTGCATGAAGGTGATTGCAACCGCATGATTTGGAAAAGTTTACCTTGGTGGTGTCTTTGCAAGGAAGTGAAAGTGCTGATGATTGAGACGGGTGGGATCCTCCATTTTCTTTAGAACAAGGTCGGAGAAGGTGGCGTCAATTGTATCCTTTGTGGATGTACCAGTTGTCTTCCTATCTCCGGCCCTCATTGTCATACCTTCAGTGGGGCAGTTTTAGTGCTTTAGCCACTATGTCTTTGTTAATGACCACTTTGACTTTTTGTCCTTGTTGATCTGTGATCTGGGCAGATCCATCCTCTTTGATTGTTGACAATAGTTCATAATCTCTTTGGAAGTCTACTCCACATGGCTCTTGATCGTATAATTCTCAAAGTCCTAACCTTCTCTTGGCTTCTTTTGCTGTTGCTAGCTTCTCAGCTACATCATAGACTTCTTTGTGTAGTATCTACAACTCTACCTAATTTCCATCTTCACTGTTGAATCTACCGGTGAAGACTGTGGTGTTGTGCCTCAAGTTGTTATTTTGATAGGTAGGTGACATTGACCATTTTCATTGAACTTGGCTCCAATTGATATGGTGGAAATTCTTACAGCTTTTCTTTCTTGATCATTCTCTTCTTTGCTTTCTCAGTAGCTTGCATTGTACCTATTAGGAGAATACAGTTTCAAAGTTAGAAAATTCCACAAATTTTGCTTTGAAATGCCCTGTGACTGAATTGCTGGTAAATGATGTCCGTTTTTCTTCAAATCAATTTTGCTTCACATCATGTACTTTGGTCCCATAAGGTCAAAGGTGAAATCTCAACTCATTCTAACAAAAATGTAAATAATCGCGACTATTTACATTTTCATCAAATTGGAAACTTTTTCTTGCAAATTGGTTCAAGACATGCTACAGACCCTCTGTGTGAAATATGGGAGGTTTTGGATAAAAAAATGTGATAAAAAACTCAAAATTTGGACAAAAGAGCCTTTAGTACATTTTTTGACAAAATCTAAGATTTACTTGATCTTTGGGGCTCATATTTGACATGTGACATGAGATAGGTGTGCACAAGTGATAGATGGAGCAAAGTGATGATTTTCAAGCCAATTGTGCACAAAAGTAAATAATCACAATTATTAACAACAACTGCATTTTGTGCTTGAAAAGATCATTTTATAACCTACACATCTTCATTACATCTAAAAGAAGTCCTAAATTGAGTTGTAAGATTTGATCATGTTGGCATCACTTCGTGTTCTTGTTGGCTCTAAAATCACGAGTTTTTGTTACTACTTGGTGTGTAGAGTTGTTTGGTCACTTTTGAAGCCATGGACTTGTCCGCTACATAGCCTAATGATCCTCATCCTGTTTCGGCTCATTCGGAGTCAGTTTGAATCCATATGTTAAATTTGATGCTTTGTAGTCTTCTAGCTAATTTTTTTGTTGTTAGAGATCTTGCCTTGACTGTTTTCTTGAAACCAGCTAGGTACATTGTGTATAGACCTTGTCTCTAAGCTGCTCGTGCATTCAGAATCTAATTTTGGCATGTGGCAAAAACCTAGATTATTTGCTTGGAGACCCCTCGACCCCTACCAAATGGTCATCTAATGATATGAAAGTGTTCTACTATCTAGGGGCATGCTAGAAGTCAAGTCTCGTTCAATTCGGTTGAGCTGACAGGCCGCTATGGTCGTTTTTGTGCTGTAGGAATTCGTACACAACTGGGATTCTAGGGTCTTTTCCTCGGACTAGACTTGCTATGCGACTGCATAGAAACATTCTTTGATGATTTTGGAACTTACCCCTCATGTCTCGTGTGAAACGACACTAAAAATGAGCGACTGTGGACTCCGAAAATCGCGCGTGAAGAAGGTAGAAAGCTCTCTTCTCCAAGAGTGGCTAGTGAAAATGAGGTGATTTTGGGCTACCTTGGATATCTATACTCGTACTTCCCAAACTATTTTTCCCTGAATTCCCCTGTTAGTTTTAATAGGTCATGAAATCTACGTTAGACTCAAAAATTTCCTCAATTGGACCCCGTTAGCTCATTCTGCATAAGGATTTACAAAAATACGCCCTGGTGGCCTAATTTAGGCTTCTCGCTTTGGTTTGTCGTTTTGATTGAAATTTTTTGTGCATGTCCATCTTGTTCTTCTGATTATCAACATATCTTCAATTTCTCCATCTGAGCTCATGTGTTATTTATTATTAATTTTTGTTGACCTGTTTATTGAAAAAATCAAAGAAAATAATAAAATGCACTAATTTCTTTTTGAAAAATTAACAGTTAAGAAAATCCATTGAAAACACTACTTTATTATTTTTTGGTGGAGTTCTCCAATTTTAAGCTCCAATATCAAAAAAATTAATGAAAATAAGCAAAAAGACAATTTTGATGTACTTTCTGATAGTATATACACTATTTACACTCATCGGGGAGATGTTATAAAAAATTCCCTTGTTGATGATTTTTAAGGGCATTATTAGGTAATTTTGCAAAAAAAAAACACGTTAACATCCAACTTTTTCCTCCCTCTTCAAACATTTCCCTTGTTTCCTTCCACCCCTCCTAGATGGAGTACTCCGGGGCGACTATGTGCATGGGTTGAATTGTGACTATGCATAGCCATGGTTGGATCTATCTTGCTTTGAAGGTCAATGCAATTCAAACCAGTATGCAATGCAAGAGTTGGGTCTTGAGTAGTTAACTCAAGGGTTTTTGTGGTTGAGGTTTCTTGTAAGTAGCAAAATTTTGTAATTTATGTGCTCTTTGTATGATTGTACCATCTGGATGCTTTGGCACATTAATTTCCTGAGATTTAGGTATCAATGATGACGGTTGCTAAGATTTAACTCTCCATTGGTATTTTGGCTTTCCGTTGATGAATTGTTGTGGTTGAGTGTTTTGAGATTTAGCCTTCCACAGATTCATCAGCTTTACAGATTGTGGAGAAGATAAATGCTCCTTTGGTTTCCAAACCCATCTAGTGTTAGTTTCTCTTCTGAAAGATGTTTTTCTTTGAGTTGTTATATGTGAAACTTTTTTCAGTATGGTAGATGAGTTTTTGAGCACCCAAATTTGAGAAGGATTGTCCTTGAGTTTTGCTTTTGGTACCCAAATCTTCCTAACTCCTTGCATGCTGCTTGTAGCATTTGCTTCTCTAGAGGTTGATGTAGATTGATTATTTCCTAGTTTCTTTTGTGGTGACCTCTTCTCCATTCCTCTTTGCTCGGTGAAATTGGAACTAAGAGTTATCCTCCTTTAAGTGATAGCTTGAGTTGATTTGTGTCCCAATCCATGAGATTCCAAGAATCATCATTTTATTCATATGTTCATTTGGTATGCATACAAATTGATGAGGGCATGAAAATCCATTTACTATCACATTCAAGGTGACTACTCCCAATGCCAGTGTTGGGTTTTTGTTGCATCTTTTGGTAGCAGATATTCCCGATGCTAAGACTGATTTGTAGCTTTCTTGTAAGTGGAATAATTGACTGCATTCATTTGAGCTCCGATATCTACTGATGCATTTGTGCTATGATTGTTCACTTATACCATAATGCAAAGGTCAATTCCATCCAACCATTTGTCATCTGTTGACACTACATCATTCTATGATTCCTATAGTCTTTCATCTCGTTCCAAAGTGTTGATAGTATAGCTGTTTGTTGATTTATGAAAGTAGCTTTCCTCTTGAGTACTCAAAGTTTAGCTTCATCTATAACCTGATGTCATTTAATCTTTCTCTATATTGTTGCATGCATTTTCTCTAGCAGTTCATTGGTTAGTGGAAAATGGTACTTCTTTAAGAAGCATCCACTAATCTAGTTAGCCATTGGTTCACCATCTATAGTGGACAACTTAACGCCTCCACTTGGAGATAAGTCTTCAATGATAAACGATCCATTTTTTTTTCCCGAACTTGGGAATGTGTTGCTTAAGGGAATAAATTAAAACTACATCCCCTTTTTTGAAGAATCTTGTGACTAGATGTGAATCAGAAAATTGTTTTTTCTTTTGTTTTTGTGGATAGATGTGAGCTATAGCCGTTAGCCTTTGTTCATCAAGCTTTTCTAAATATTCAAGCTTCTCTGACAATTCATGTCCGGTCCACTCAAGATCTTTAGCTACCCTTGGTGTTGACAATAGAAATTCTATCGGTAGTATGGCATCAAGACCATAAACAAGATTACAGATTTTAGCATTTAAAGATATCTTAACTGAAACTCTATAATCCCATAGAGAGACATGTAGATTAAATTCCCAATCAATCCTTCCTAAACTAAACACTTTAGTCAATACTGAGCTAAGAATTTTATTTGTGTGCTCAGCTTGTCCATTTGCTTGTGGATGATATGGAGTGGATTTGTTATGGATGACCATAAATTCATTCAGCAGATATTCAATTACCTCATTAAGGAAATGAGTATCCCTATCAGTGACACTTTCTATTGGCAGTCCATATCTTGTGAATTTATTCTCATACAAGAATGCGGCTGTGGTTCTAACATCATTCTTCCTGGTTGCCTTAACCTCTATCCTATCCACTTGGTCAAATAGTCCGTAGCTACAATGATATATTGAGCTTGGGTTCTATAAGCAGGTGGTTGTATTGGTCCAAAAAATCTATGCCCCATTTTGCAAAAGCTCTAGCTCCCATCATTGGTCTTAAAGACATGCTATCTACCATTGTTGGCATTTTTGCTCGTTGGCATGCATCACACCTTCAAGCATATTCTTTGGCATCTGCAAAAAGTGTTGGACACCATATGCCTACCATTAAAATTTCTCTAGTGGTGGTGAGGCAGTCTAGGGCGGGCAACAAGAGAGGCGACCTCTAAAGACCCTCAAGTCTTCCGTGTTGCTCAATTGGGACTGGGGCAACCACAAGCAAGAAACAACAACAACAAACCCACAACCAAACAAGTGAAGGGCCACCACCTAGTTATAGAGAAAACTAGGATGCAAAAAAGGAGAATCCCTGAGCAATACAAGCGAGAAGGAAAGGTACACTATCACTAATATCAATGCTACAAATACACACACCAAACACAGGGAGAGAGAGAGAGAGAGAGAGAGAGAGAGAGAGAGAGAGAGAGAGAGAGAGAGAGAGAGAGAGAGTTTTGTGCAAGAATTTAGCTTCAATGTTGATGATTAACATGGGTGTATAAACAGCTTCGAGAAGAGTCAAGAGACACAATTAAGTTTGATGATGATGCAATCTACACATTATCTTAGGGTTATGAGCGCCTCTCACCATACAACTCTCTTATAATGTTCTCCTGAGCAGCAAAACAAACACAAAAGCTCTTGAGTCACATACAAGTAGATACCACAAATGAATCTCAAAATGAAAACGCATCACCTTAACCAAACGAGATGAGATTGCCAAGCGTGAATTGGAAAGACTCAAAAGAGTTTTGAACCATGGTTGCACCCAACTTATTGATTCAATTGATGCGCAAGAGTAGGTACAACTTTGATTGGAAGTTATGAATCACTCACTCCCTTGCAAGGCAACAACTAGCACGAAACCCGTCATGGTGATAACATGGTAATTTAGAAACAAGGTGTGTATGCGAAACTATCAATGTCTATGGTTTGCATTGGGATTGCCCTTCGCCACTTCAGGGCTCAACCAATTAAACTCTTGATGTCTACAGCATTAGAATGAACTTCGTGCATCCATTATTTCTACGAAATTACCAGCTCAAAGAAGCTTTCCTATACGCCACAAGAAATGGTGTATGAAGAGCTCACTCTCTCTCCCTACAACTAAGATGGAGAATGGTTTGCTCAAAGTAATGAGAAATAGTGTAGATATCAAGCCCTTTGCAAAGGGAAAAAGGTTCTATTTATAGGTGAGGTGAGATCTTATTAGGATTATACCTAATCAAAATTTTCATAGAAAACCATGTTTATAGAATTTTTTATATGTTCTTATGAGAGTGGGGCTCTCTTGTCTCTTGAGTCACATGGATATGGGCTCAAGAGGAGAGAATTATTGAGGTGAAATAGAGAAGATTCTAAAGAGGTGAGTGATTTTTTGTGTGAGGTTGCCTACTCCAAGGTAGAGTGGGTGAAATTTACAAGAAGTGTTAGTAGTTGTAGTTAGTGGGATGGGGTAAAATTACATAGCATATTGCTGGCGGATACACCGCAATGGACGTCAGCACAACGAGAACTCAAATGGAACAAGATTTGTCAGCTAAGGACGAAGCTCGACCCGTAGGCGCGTGGAAGCAAGCATAGGGTGTCAACCTACACTCGACCGACTCTTGACTACTTCCAGAGGTCTCTACCCAATGTATAAGCTACAACCTTAAGGAGTACATAAGAGGAGATTTCCTACAACGCTTTCAAGAGCCAAATACCCATCAAACGTTCTTGAAATGCTACGGAACTTGAAGGAAACCCTATTAACACCAATAGGTCGCTCTCCCTAAGGTCCACGAACCAAAACCCCAACCTTAAACACCTGGTGCAAAATCACATAGGATGTCTGGTCGAAATTTGCAAGTCGTCGTTTCCAAAAACTAAAGTGCCTAATGTGCAGCTCTACTCAATGCGAACGTGTGGATATGCTGAAATGCAAAAACAGACAACGTATGCTCATCGAATCACCAGATATAGCTCGTGGGTCGAGCTTGCAAAGCCAGATCGTACACACGCAATGTAGGTGTTGGCGCGTAGCTCTCTACGGGGGAAACACGCTGCACTTCTCCGCACTTGATTCCGACCACCGGTGCGCGCGTAGCATCAAGATAATACTCTCCCTCTCTCTCGTACATAGAGTACGCTCACTCAGACAGACAAAACTTATAAAATGACAAATGTTTTTTTGCATTAAGGTCAAAAGTGGTATAAATACCTTACAGTATCAAACCCGAATGTTCCAATTTAACCATTCACTCAGTCTAGATGTCAAAAATGGGATACAATCTAGAAGCTTCTGCAATCCCCACTATTTACAAAGGTGAAATGACGGATTTTCTCAATTAAAGAATAATTACAAAAAATAATATCCTGCCGGGCAATCATCCTCCGTTGGGTGTGTCGAGCCGCCACTAACACTCCCCCCCTCCTAGTTCATGTCGTCATCGACATGGCAGTAGAGCTGCTTCTTTAGTGAGGCTTTTGTGCATCTTCAGAAGAGACTCATACCGCGCATGCTGGGCCAGTAATGTTGAGATGAATATTTCTGTATTGATGGGGTGAAGAAACCGGTGTAGAAGGCTTCTTCAAAGGCCTGGAGGTGATACGAGGGCAAAAACATGATTCTCTTATAAAGGGCATGTATCTTCTCATGAGAAGGCTGAGCAGATAGTCATATGCACATCAATATGTGTCTTGGAAGAAGAAGATGTTGTCTGTTTCCTGTCCTGGTTTAAAGGTTTCAAAAACGCCAGAAGGGTTTTACATATTTTTTTAAGCATGATGCGAGAGGTCAAGCGAACCAGTGAACAATTTAATGGCGCCCCTTAGGGTTTTCACCATGTATTGCTCACTCATTCTCTCGCCTGCCTTCAAGCCTGACAACTTTGGGTAGTTGAGCCATGTGGGTTGGCTTTTCTGCACAACAGCTCTTGTGCTTTCCAGGTCCGCATCCTTGGTAGAGGGCAAAAGCTAAGGTGTTCTCTGACTCTTTTAGGCACCTCTACCAGATGAACTAAATATTGCGGGTATTTGGTGAGCCATGCCTTTCTCCACTTTGGCGGAGAGTCCACAATCAGCTTAACTCCTTCTGATTTGGATATATCTGCTTTGTACAATGGCATTATTGGCTCCTCTTTAATCCGTTTATTTATTGTAGCAGCTTCATACTTTAGAAGAGGATATGGGAGAGAAGGTTGTAGCCATTCATGCCGAATGATATTGGCATCTAGCTTTTGAATGGTCATAGACTTAAAAACTCTCTGCTCCCACTCCATTGCTTCTTTGGCCGTGTCTTTTATTGCCACTGTAGATTTTATTCTTCTTCTTGTGTCAGATCCTAGGGTTCTTGTGATGGTCCCACAAGGATGTCTTCTTGCAGTGGTGTCCACTGAATCTGACACATTTTCTATGTCAATGCCTTCCATTGCTGCTGGCCCTGTGCTCAAGTGTTGCTCTTCAATATGTTGTTGGCCTTTCAGCTCATCTATTTGCTTCTGATATGCCTTCTTTTCCTGTTCCGCTTGATCTCCCATGTTCACTAAGAGGTCATTCAAATCTGCATTGGTTTTTTCAGCCTCTTCTAGCTTCCTCTTGGTGTCTTCATTTTCTGTTTGCAATCTCTTTAATTCCTCGTCCATCTTCTTTTTCAAGGCTTCTAACTCATCTTTCATGGCCTTGTTCTCATCTTCCAGACGGTTTTGCATTACTAGGGAGCCCTCGGCTAGCATCATTCTTTTTCTCTTCTCTAGTGTCAACTCCTTTTGGAGTTCCTTCATCTGTTCTTCATATAGATCATTCTCTGAAGTAGTGCCAGTCAAGGTAGTAGCTCTGCTGACTCTAGCCAAAGATGCCCTTAGCCTTTGGATGGTCTTATCTTTCACTTTTATTTGATATTTTAGCTCTATCACTTCATCCTGGCTTGCTTCATGTTCTAGCTTAGCCTTTTCCTTATCATTCCTCAAAGTTTCAACCTCTTTGAACTCATCAGCAAGCTGTAGTGTCAAATTGTCCCTCTCTTTCTCCGCATCTGTGAGTGATTTGCTGATTTTTTTGTATTCCTCCTCTGCTCTTTGAAGCTTTTGTTCTGCTACCCGACTCTGTCGTTCCATCTCTTGGCATCTTTTTAGTGCCGCGTCTAGATCGGATTGCATCTTGGTTTGTTTCTCTATGTTCTCTTGGTCCTGTTTTTGCAGTGAGTCCACTTCATCTTTGATATGAACTTCAATTGTTTTGAGATTATCAATTTCAATCTCAGTGGGCATCAACCTTGCTCTGAGCCCGGTGAGTTTTTGCATCACTACATCCCAATCATTGGTTGGTGGTTGTAGATCCACTGTATCTATGGCCATCTCCTTCAACTCCGCTAACCGAGCGCTCTGCATATATTCCTTGGGTCTTGTGCTCGAAAACTTAAAAGCTTCATTATCTTCCTCTTCTCGAGAGTACCCAACAGCTAGGAGATCAAGAAATATTGTATAGTTTCTTTCTTCTGGATCTGGCTTCTCATCTTTTGGCTCAACTTCTGCCTTCTGCTCTTCCTCTTTGTTCTTCTCTTGCTTGGAGTCTTGTTGCCCATCAGGTTTGTTCAACTCCTCTTTTTATTGGGTTTCCGGAGGACTAAGAGGAGGTGGTGATGGTGGTGGGCTTGATTCTCGGCTTGATGGTGGAGTTGGTTGCTTCTTCTTGAAATCCCGATCTGCCTTTGTTTTCCTCTCTCTTTCTTGGCCTTCCTGTTCTTCTAGCAGCTCCTGGCTCACTTTGTTCACCTCCTCTTCTGTAAATGGTATATTTGGGATATTCTCCACTGTAGCATCTAAGATCTCAAAGTTCTTGATATAATCTTCAAATCTATCCCTGTGAATCCTTCAAGATGATCCAGACATAGCCTCAAGGGATGGCTTCCATAACTCGCTCAGATCCCCCCTTTAGCGCTCTCTCGGCTCTGAAACTTTCCATCAGTCTTTCTAGCCTTGCCATTTTCTGTGACTTCGTTTCCTTGATTGGCACCTGTGGAGTTTCTTTCTTTCCCTTCTTTGGCTCTGGTGGCTCTTCTAGCACTATCTCTAAATGGCACTTCAACCTTGTGGCTACCCTGGGCGCCTTAGGAGGTTCTTCTTCTTTGTCTTCCTTCAGCTTGAGCCAATCATTTTGTGAGGGAGGTAGAGGCCAATTTCACTTCACATGCAATGCTCCATAAACGAATTTTGTTATCAACTCACCAGCTACAATATAGGTCGAATTTTTGGTCTCCATCTTCAGAAGATTGTCGTGGATGTAAGCGGCATAATTTATCTCTTTTGGTTTGCTGTTTTGCATTGCCCAGGTGAAAGTGGTGGCAATAGCTCTAGGTGGCATCCTGTATTTCTGTGGCCTCTTGGTACACATGTGGAAGTATTAATTGTATAGTTGGCTCATGATAGCCACCTTTGGGTTTGTAATATCGTCAAATGTATAGTTATTCTTCTTTTTCAAGTAGACCTTAATGTCATCTCTCTTTTGTGTCACATTATCTCCTTTGTTAGAGATGTCAAGTGTTGCTGCCACCACCTTCTCTGTGATGACAATCATTGTATTAGGCTTGCCTTGCAGATCTGTAACTCGGGCTATGCCGTCCTCTTTGATTGTGGTGACAAATTCCCACACTCTTTTAACATCAATCCTTACTGGCAAGGCTTCAAAGTAATTGTGGAGATCCAGTTTGTCCAAGTAGTCCACCATCTTGCTCTTGACAAATTCATTGAGCTCTCGAGGTATCATGGGTAGCTCCACTGCATTTCCCTCCGAATCTTTAAAGACTCCTTGGTAGATTCTCAGATCATTCGTCTCTAGCAGGTCATCTTGAATCCAAGTGCTTGTTGGCTTCAGGGTTCCCTCGGGGATAACAAAAGGCTTCACTTCTTCTGAGTAGTCCTTGATGGTCATCCTCTTCTTCTTTGCAGGTGATTTTGTGGATGCCATGGATCCTATTGCACTCAGTAGTCCAAAGTTAGCGTTTTTTTACATATTAGCTGATAAACTGAGTTCTGACTACCCAAATGACTTGAAAATTGAAATAAGAACTCAAAAGAAACTAGGGAAACCCTGCATGTGCCCACAGTAGATTTCTGGCTGAAAAATAATAATGTAAACATCCTACGCGTAGGATGTCTACCTTCTCTATTTTTGGTGAAAATTGACGGGCTTGTGGTTCTTGACCTGTGCAACATGGCTATGTACTTGGACTTTGGTTTGGGCATCAAAAAGTGCAATTTTGAACAAATTTAGGCCTTAGGCTCACAAATTGGGTAGGATGTCCTAAACAGGTGTCAAATGATATTCAATTGGGTTGAAATTTGATATATAGGCTTCTTATACCATGTAAATGGCTCCCATTAAGTCAATTCCTGCATAGAAGGTAAATATGACACAGGAGACATCCTACGCGTAGGATGTCTATTTTCTCAAAATGATTTGAATTTGGTTTTGTGGGTAGCCCTTAGCATGTAGAACATGGCCGTGCTCTTAGATTTTGCTTTGGATAAGCATTGGTGTTGTTAAGAGCATGTGTAGTGTTTTTAGGCTCAAAAAGTGCATCTTGGAGGTTTTGGGGGCCAAATGTGATGGGAATGGATTGAAATTTGATACATGAGCTTGTGAAGGTGTTATAAAGACATCTGGAACTCAGAAATAGCAGCTGCAGGTCAAATAGGTCATTTAGACATCCTACGCGTAGGATATCTATTTCATTAATTTTCATATCTGACCCCACAGTTAGCTTGGCAATGTGCTAATGAGTATTGTGCAAGTTTCGTGTGATTTGGACCAGTTTTGGTAGGTCTATGACCCATTATTGCCTCTATGCTCTGACTTTCCGTTTTTTGATGCATATGAGGTCAACTCTTGTCCAAATGTGATGAAACTTGATGGCTAGCATGTATAAGCTATGTAGAAGTTGTGTATGAGGTGTGATGTTGAGTTTGGTTCCCAAACATGGCCTTGAGACATCCTACGCGTAGGATGTCTCTTGATGAATTTTATATGAGAAATGCTACTGGTACATGCCCTCAGTCCTCTTGAGTCCCCTTTAAGCCCTATTTCAATAAAAAAGTCAAAAAGATAGATAGAAACTCCCTGTTTGGCTTTCAAAGCCTTAGAGCCATTTTCTGACTCTTGGAGTGATTTTCGGCCGACGAATTTTCTTGATGTTAGTCTCCATAGCTTCATGGTTCCTTGGGATCCTTGTCATATGGTTTTTGTTGGCTTTGGCTTCACCGAAGCTCCGTTTGGCAATTTGTCGCTCTGGAAGCGCCCGTGGTTGTGTTCACATGTCATCAATGAGTTGTGGTGGTCTACCACCATAGGACTTGGTTGTTGATGGTCTAGGAAAGCCGCTCGTGAAATTTGGTGGCAAACGAACATCTGGTTTGGTCGTGAGAGCTAGTTGACGCTTTGTGTGTCTGATGTCGTTTCTGAAGCTTAGTCCGGCTTCGGGTCGCCTTATGGCCATGTGGGCTATATAGCCTTGTAGAGCATGTCGAGATGCTCCTACCCATGAGTTTTGGTAGCATTTGGGAGACTTTCCACCGATTTACCATTTGGTGGCCTCTTACAGGGCTCTAGAAGTTAGGTTTTTTCCAATGTTTTTTTGCCGCCTTTGTGCATTTAAGAGTGGTCTCCTATGCTAGGGTAAACCGCTAATGAAGCCTTATTGCTTTTGGGTTAGCCGTTAGGTGGCCACCTCTACCTGTAGGTCTCTACTGCTCGTTTCCCGTGTGAACCTACACTAGTTTTTGCAACAAAACATCAAACATATGCGAAAAGATCAAGGTGGTGAGCCTACCTCTCATATCTGGAGCCTGTGGGGTCATGCGTATCGTAGAAGCAGCTGGAAGTCCGGTTCGCTCTAGGTGGCAAGAGCTCTCTCTCAAGAAGGAAATAGTATAAAGGAGCTCTGAGTGAAGTGAAAAAATCTTATAATGGGGGTCCCCGAACCACTTTTTATGAAATTTGACATGTGCTCCCAACTTCTTGCGAGATGTAGTTTAGGCTCGAAAACTTCTTGATTTGGACTCCATTTGCCCAGTTTTCGAGAAATTTGACGTTTCGGTCAAAATCTGGCCAAAACACGCCTTCTGCTCCATTCACATAATTGCACCCCCATTGTACCATAGGTTTTCCTATAGTCACTGATTATCCCCATATTTTTTGTTTTTCATTACGACCGTATTTCACCTGCTTTTTGTATTTTTGAAGTTTTTATGTCGATAATTAGTAAAATTAAAAAGAAAATAGCAAAAAGAACCCAAAAAATCCCCAAACAATCATAAGAACTCAAAAACATCATCACAAAACACTGTATACACTCACATGCAATTTTTATGGTTGGATTTCTTCGTTTTACCAATATTTTGTCCGAAAAATGGCTATTTTTACATATATACACACACCTAGGGGCCTGATTTGGTGTTTAGCCCCATATACTTGTAGATTTGTGTTGTATAAGGGCATATGTACTTAGGTTAGTCCAAAAAATTTTGCAATCAAACAAAAACCCTTCAAAATAGTCGAAAAACATGCCCTTTTTTGCTCTTTTTACCTTCATTGGGTCCGCATTGAGAATGCCTCCCCCCCTCAAAGTCGGAGTCCTCCCGGACGACAAGGTATCACCTCGGGGTATGTGCAATGCATGGGTTTAAAATTGTTCTAATGTGCGGCCTTGTAATGTGCCCCTATTTGATGCATACTCAGTCAATGCATGAAAAAATCAATGCTGTGCGAGAGGAGGGAATAAGCAAGATGCTGATTGGCATTCGACGTTGAGGTTTCCTATTGGTTGTTGATTTGGTTGGAAGATTTTCTTTGCAAGTAAAAGTTGTAACTCCACAGCTCTCTGTTTGATTGTCTTTCTTGCAACAAACGTCGCTTGGTTTGCCGCTATTGTCGATATGTCTATGGTTGTCTCCGTGGAGAGAATTGTCGTGGCGGAATTGGCCATAGTCTTTTTCTCTTTTTCTTTCCATTTGTAGCTTTGTTTTGGAGGTTTTTGTAGGTTTATTTCCACGTCCGTGATCGTCATTGTTGTGCTGCTGATCGGCACCCACATAGATCGGTTTGCCTGTTTCATATGTAGTGTGTTTCTGCATGCTGGTGTTGCTTGTACTGAAGGGAGTTCTTGTATCTTTGGTTTTGGGATCCAAATGCGAGTTGCATTTAAGTTTTTAATAAGCATTCTCTTTGGGATCCATATCTTTATTATTCCCGTGGTTGTTGGTTGGACCGTGTGCTTCTGTTGACTTCTTCTATTGTATTGTGGTTTGTATGCCATGTCACCTCTATCCTTCCGCACCCATACTTGTTTTTTGCATGTTGCTAACCTTGATCTTTTCACTGCAGTCTGTGTTGTTTTATGTTTGTAGTGAACATGGTAGGTAGTTCTCTAGTTGTTCTCCATGGGTATTGTGCTGCTCTTTAGTGGCACCCATCCTTTTGGTTCTTTATCCAGTAATCGCGGTGCTGTCATCTTGTTCTTCTGGGTTTGCTGAGAAAAGGCTACCACCTGTTGTTCTTGTGCATGCTGAATTTTGAATGTATCCAAACGCCAATCTATCTGCACATTATACTCTTTTTGCCAAGGTTGTCCCAACAACATGGGGTGTAGTGTGCTCGCATCCTCAACCACGTAAAACTTGTGGGGGTAAATATATTGATGTATTTGTACATGCAATATAGTCTAGCCCAATGTTCTTAGTGAATGTGATGTACTACTTTCCAGGACTTGTGAAGTAGGATGCAGTTAATCTTTGGGCTTGAGATTTTTATATAATTTGTAAGAAATCAGATTTTCTTGAGCTCTAGAATCAAGCAATGCGGTCAATTCAACTTGATTGCTACCCACTTTGATTGCAATTATTGGTTCCAATGTGTCTTCACCAAAATTCTTTAGTCGAATAGCATTTATTCGCAACGGTGATCCACTTTGTTGTTGTTGTCGTAGAAGTCTTCTTTTTGCAATGCATTCTTTTGCTTCTTCTTGGGCTTCTTCTTGTACCCTCTGTTTCTCCTTCATCCATTGTTTTTCTTGATGGATTTGTTGAAGCATATCCTATGTTAGTGGTAAATGATACTTTTTTAACCCACACCCACTAATCCAATTTGTCATTTCTTCTCCTACCAATGTAGCAAGTTTGACAGCTCCACTTTGTGAGAAGTCACTAATCACAAAGGGTCCCATCCCTCGCTTTTTAAGTTTCTTGGCATGTTGCTTCAAAGTATAAACAAGCACATAATCACCTGTTTTGAACTCTTTCGTGCGCACATGCTTGTCAGAAAAATCTTTTTGTCTTCTCCTTTTAGCATAGATAAAAGCTACAGCTCTCAGTCGAAGCTCATCTAAATTTTCAAGATCATCTATTCTTGAAGAGAGCTCATGCCCTTTCCATTCTAAGCATTTTGCTACTCGTAGAGTTGGAACTAAAAACTCTATGGGTAATATAGTGTTTAGACCAAACACCATGTTGTACGGTGTTGTTCTGATTGATGTTTTGTAAGCTACCGTGTATGCCCATAGTGTTGAATGTCGCTACTGATCCCAATCTGTCCTTGACTCTGATACAATTTTAGTCAGAACAGTGCATAATGTTTTGTTTTTGGCATGAGATTGTCCATTTGCTTGTGGATGATATGGAGTAGATTTTCTATGTATGACCATGAATTCCTCTAGAAGATATTCAATGACTTCATTAAGAAAATGTGTTCCTCGATCACTAACAATTTCTATTGGTAATCCGTATCGTACAAAGACATTCTCATACAAAAATTGTGTGGTGGTTCTTGCGTCTACTTTTGTGTTGCCTTGGCTTCCGCCCATTTTGTGAGATAGTCCGTAGCCACAATGATATATTGAGTATGGGTGCGATATGCAGGGGGTGAAATGGGCCCAACAAAATCAATGCCCCATTTTGCAAATGCCCGTGCTCCCATCATTGGTCGTAGTGGCATGTCATCTCTCTTTATCGGCACCTTAGTGCACTAACATGCGTCACAACGCTTTACAAACTCCTCAGCATCCATATGCAATGTAGGCCACCATATTCCTGCGGCGGTTAAGACAATTTTTTTCGTCTTATCGCCTGAAAAATGGCCTCCACTTATGCCTCCATGTGCGTGTTCTAGAATCAATAGGTATTCGCTTTCACTTGCATAGATTCTAAGTTGATTGTCCTTTACTCGCTTGTAGAGTTGATTTCCAATTAAATTAAAGTCGCGAGCCTCCATCTCGATAGCCCTTTTTCGTGCTTTTGTTATGTTTTTTGGAAATGTCCTTGTTGTTAAGAAATCAATGATATATTGACTCCATACATGTGCAATGTTTACCTGAAACAATGTCCCGTGATCCACCGGTCATTTGGCACTACATATAGTACAATTGTTTACATAAGCATGTGTGTCAGCATACATAGTTGGCCAATAAACCCCTAATTGTTTCAGTCTTTGGTGTGTTTTCACTGTTGAACAATGAAATACACAATCTTGGACGTGTGCTTCTTCAAGATAACACTCGAATTCCTCAGGATTTATACATAATCGTAGAATTTGGTCCGAGCATAGATGATATAGTCGTCCTGCAATCAACTGTAAGTTTTGTGTTTGTCGAATTGTTTGTTGTTTGGATCTGTCTTTGTTATCAAATCTACCTCCAAAGGAAAGAATGCTAACAATTTCCTGAGACCATTTGGGTATCATTTCAATATTGAAAAGGTAAGCATCAGGTATGTCATCGTCTACTCCTTCAGGAGCTTTCCCGTTTTGCAGCCTTGAAAGATGATCCGCCCGTCAAAATCTAGCAATATAATAAACCAGCGTACAATTCTTTCAGTATTGCATGGTTTATTTACTGGATACAAAAGAGCTTGATGATCTGTGAAGAACACAAATTTGTTTGCGAGCAAGTAATGCCGAAATTTCTTTACAGCATAAATCATTCCTAATCCCTCTCCTTCAGTGGTTGTGCAGTTTTCTTCTGCACTATTTAGCTGTCGGCTCGCATAACAAACTGGTAAATCCATTGTTCCGTCTCCAGGTTGAGCCAAAATACTCCCAATTGTGTATGCAGATGCATCAATGTGAACATGGAATATCTTTTCCCAATCTGGTGCTTTAAGTAAAGGTGCTGATACAAGGTTTTCCTTAAGCTTTTGGAATGAAGTTTCACACTCCTCAATCCTATCAAAACTGACTAATAAACGATACATAGGTTGTGCAATGACTGCATACATATATATGAATCTTCGATAATATCCGCAGTGTCCCATGAAGGATTGTACTTGTTTGGCATTAGTAGGCTTGGGCAAGTCTACTTTGACTCTTATTTTGTCTAGGTCAGTGGTTATGCCATTTATTGAGACAATATGTCCTAAGATGCAGCCTTGCCTAACCATAAAAATGCACTTTTTCGGGTTGAGACAGATTCGATATGTTCTGCACTTCTCAAATACTTTTTATAAATGGTCAATATGTTGTTCTCGTAGAAGAGAGTGGACACAGAGATCATCCATATATACTTCTAAGAATATTCTCAGGTATTCTTTGAACGTATGATTCATTAACCTTTGGAAGGTAGTTGGGGCATTGGTTAAGCCAAAAGGCATAACTCTATACGCATATATTCCCCATTCTGTGGCAAATGCTGTTTTGTGTTGATCTTCTATTGCAATTGCCAATTAGTTATACCCTGAAAACCCATCTAGAAAGGAATAAGCCCGTTTCCCAGCCACCCTCTCAAGCACATGTTCTGTGATCGGCAAGGGATAATTCTCCCTTATTGTGGCTGCGTTTACTTTTTTGAGATTCACACACACATGTAACTTTCCGTTCTTGTTGGAGACAACCACAATGGGTGACACCCAGTCTGTATGCTCGATTTCATAGATGAATTCATCATCCATCAGCTTGTCTATCTCCTCTTTGATTTGTTTAGAAAATGTGTCATTATATGTGTAAGGACGGTGTTTACTAGGATCTGATTTCAACGGAATTGTATGTTGGCATATCGATGGATCAACTCCTTTGAGGTCTTTGTAGGACCATGCAAACACATCTTTATACTTCTTGAGAAGTTGTGTTAGCAATTCTTCTTCTTCAGGCTCTAAATTAGTTTTTCTATATAGATAGGATGAGGCTCTTCGCCTGGCGTGCAGCGAGGTCTATCCGTTTTGCATTTTCCGGCCCATCATAAGATTCCTGGTTTATTCTTTCCCTGACTGGTGGTGTCATTATGATTTTTATGTTCTGGATGGTGAATTTTTGATAGTGGGATGGTACATTCATGTTTTCTTTTTCTGACTCCTCCTTACCATCACTTTCTCCCTCAGTAGTCCATACCTCTCGTAACGACCGTTTTAGTTCTTGGTATTTCTTTTTACGCTCCATTTTGGTCCACTCTGGGTCTTTTGTTTTTTCCTGTTTTGATTGTTGAGATTTTTTTTATTTTGTTTTTGTTTTAGTCTTCCATACTTGCTGTAGTTTCTCACGCGCCCTTTCCCTTCGAACTCTTGAGAATCTTCCTGATATTTGGTCTTTTACACAATCCTCTGCCTTGACAAGCATTAGGTAGTGAGTTTTATCTTTTATCCTGGGCATTAGGTTCTCTCTAATGTTTTTTACTGCTCTTTTTATTCTATAGCGTTCCTGGCGTCTAGGGTGTTGATTTAATGCAAAATCATAAAACTTGATATTCACTATTTTCTCCCCACGCTTGCTTGAGCTGTCTGAACACTCCTTATCTGCATCGTTATTTAACTCCAGATGCTCAGAGGAGTCATAAAACTCTTCTTGTTCTGGTGGGTCTACATTCTCATCTCCTGCTGGTATAAGGCTTACCATGTAATAGGGTAGAACATCATAGCCATCCTTATCGCAAAAAAAATTTGTTGGGCTACTGTAATGGTACAGACATCCAATGTTGCTAGTATGTGTTCCCATTCCAAAGATTCTAAGACATCTTCGGGAAAAGGTTTAGGAATGTAATCCTTGTCCTCAACATCTCTTTCTAAGATGCATTTCTCTCTTCTTAATCTCCCACAATGTGAAGCTACGCACATCCATAGCTCTTTTTTCTGCCCTAACCATGCTGGGAGTTTGGACCCTGCCAATGTAGCTGAATCAAACTCTTCCAATGGTGTCTGGTTCACATCTTTGTAACTATGGTCTTTTAGGTATATTCTGTTTGTAGTCTCGCCATGTCTGAGGTATATGTGGTCGTAACCCCAATCCTGGACCATCTTTAATTGTCTCATGAATGGTCTTCCCAAGATGATCTCATAATTGTTCTTTTTGTCAAAATCAGCTATTTCAAATGTATGCTCATACTCGATTCCGCACGAGGTGACAAATACTTTTTCTAAAAGTTCTAGAGGATTTTCCATGAACCCATCTTCCACTTTCAAATTCATTCTGGTAGCTCTCAAAGCCAGTTTTTCCCATTTTTTCCAGATTTCCTTGGTGGCGATAGCGACTCCTACTCCACTGTCAAGAATAGCTTTGGAAACTACTCCTTGGAACTCTAATGGTAGTGTGGTATTTCCATCTTCTCCCTCGCAATATTCTCCAACCTTGTTTAAAGGTACTGGCCTAGTGTTTAGTTGAGGCTTGTCCGATTCTTTGATACCTTCTTGAAGCTGCGAGGTGGGGTTTTTTACTCTAAATTTTTCTAAGCATTTGCCTACGGTGGTCCACATGTTTGGTCGTAACCTCAGGATTTCAGCGAATGTGATTGTGCATGCCACAAGGGTGGACAATAACTCAATCAACCCTTGTGAATCCATCACTCTGTTGGAAGAAAGCCTTTAAGATGGGAATGTTGTTATAGTATTGATATTTTATTATTTATGCAGCTGACAGGGGGAAAAGACTAGACCAAGCTAGGCCTATTTGAATGGAAATACATATATTGTACATTTTTATTATTCAAGTGCTCTTTTATGAGCTTTGGCCATTTATGACCGTCCGGCCAGTTTGTACTCAATTTGACCATTCAAGAAATCTATAAATGAAATACGTGCAAGAGGAAAATGGTCACTCTTGCACGGGGGGAGATTGCACCCAACGTCATCTTATTCTTCTCTTCTTTCCTCTCTTCTCTCTTGTCATGCTGGCGTAGCACTCCGCTCTAAGAGGTGCACCTGCACGTTCTCTCTCACTCTATCTCCCTCTCCGTCTCTCTTTGCTCGTGTGCAGCTTGGTTATGTGCAAGGATGGTTGCAAGGTATATAGATTTGTGTGTTTCATCGTCTATAGTATCTAGTTTTGGTATTTTGCAGGGCTCTCTGCGCCCCATTTGTAGCAGTGGTATCAGAGCCGAGGCTACGCTTCAGTGATTGCAGAGTCGGATAACTAGAAGCTAAGTGCTCTTGTTTTCTTCTGGGTTTCAAATTTTATAATTCTATGTTCTTGTTTTATATTATCTTTTTCATGAAAATCTGGCGTTAATCCTTCATTGATTTGTAATTAGTGAAAGGTATCTGAATAAGATAGTAGAAAACACAATCTTATACTATGAGCAAAGCTTACATAGTATTAATGCATAGAGTAGTTATGTTAAAATAATACATTAATTAGCACTAGATTTCACTCACAATATCATCCACATGAATCATCACGCTAGTCATTAGCACATAGGTAGTTTGGTATGTAATGGATGTATAAGATCAAGGGAAGAAGTTAGAAGAAAAAGAATTCTCGACCATTAGAATGGAGTGTAGAATATTGAGCAAGTCATTCTTCTAAAATATATTGTAGAACTCAATAGCTCCAAAGGAGATGCTCGAGAGTGGATTGACGCGCACTTATTCCAAAGATGACCTCTCGGGTTAGAGTCATCCTAAGAACCTACTCCATGTTGATCTTATTTTAAAATGCTAATTTTAAATAAATTATATATATATATATATATATATATATATATATATATATATATAACGGAGCTCTCTACACGAAACGATGCGGCTGCCCCATGGCGCAACAAATTTTGCTTTCGATTCTAGAAAGCCCTCCCCTCTGCGGCATGGCATGGACCCCTGATGATGTAGTATCCACATCTTTGGATTGGCGCCGGCCTTGGAGATCCTCGCACATGTCTACCATAGTAGGAGACATGCCTCTCGCTTACCTTCTTGTCACCCACCCAAGCCAACAACCTTCATGCATGCTGCTGATAGCCGTTTTTCGGCTCTCCATAATTGCCATGGTGAGCTAACCCACCCTACCAAAATAATCCAAACACTATGGCTATCCCTACCATTTCACTGTATATAGGTGTGTGTGAGTTAGGGGACTTTTCCCATATCTTCTTAAAAACCCTTAATAAGCTAGTCGTTAGGCTAGTTGAGCAAAAAAAATAAAAAATAAAAAAATATAAGTATATTATGGCCCATTTGTGTGTAAATATTTCATTGTATATAAGGCCTAAATAAAAGAAGTTTTCATAATTTTTTTGGTATTTAAATATTTCTACCTATGGTGTGTTATTTATGCTATGTACATTGACTCAACATTACCATATTTTTTCTTACCATTTTGCGTACTCTTTATTCCATATAAAAATAATTTCATGCAAGCTTCTCTTATTTTTGGTGTAACTCCATCCCAACAAAAATGCAAAAAAACTAGTTTATTTATGTGTATATTTTTTCACTATTGTCATTTTTTCCTTCCTACATCTATTCTCTATTACTCTCATAAATTAGACCACCAAAAATATTCATCTTTTTATGGTATACTTATAATGAGAGAGATTTATTTCGACCCCTTTATATTTTTCACCTATATTATCTATATTTGACATGTACATATTTTTTTAGACCCCTCAATATTTGATTTTCTTAGTTGTACTATTCACTTATATCATGATCTCAATGATATCTTCAATTATAGACCTACCAAATAAGGTCAAGGATATGTGGCATGCATGCATACACTATGGGGGGCTCACTCTTGGAGGTATTCAAAAGAATCATCCAAAGAAGGACCTCACAAGGACTTTGTGCAGTGGAAAAAACAGTCGATTTTGCTGAATTTTTAAAGATCACATGCTCCCTGAATTTGAAAAAGTGATACAAACAAAAGTTGTAGCTCGTGAGCTAAAATTTTACCTCAAATGTTTTCATATTTTTTTGAGCTACGAGCTGTAAGCTATGATTTTATTGGTGGACCCCAGTTTGCCCATGCTATGCAGCCACACTCCCTCTTCCACTTTATCATTTTCCTCTTTCACACACACTTCTCCACTCATCATCCCTACCTCTCTCACCACTCCTCTCTGCACCCTACTCACCTTCTTCTCAACCTTCAAGAATAAGAGAAACCATGGTGAACTCATGTCTCCTACACACACTTCCATTCCAAAATTGACCAGCTAGTCTCATTTTTCCTCAGCCATATTACCCATATCTATCAAAAAAACCACAAAATTCAGCCTCTTCTCTTGAAAATCAGCATCATGGTGATTGATTACTCATGTTCACTTACCTTGGCTTCCAAGGAAGGTCAAGAGTGGAGAAAAAACGTACCGTCAAAGCTAGTGGACCGTCAACAAGCGTCAAAATTGACCCTACTCAAGACACTTGGAGCATCAACATTGTAAGAAATCTATGTTTTCTTACCTATTAAGAGTTTTTTCTTCCTTATTTGTATCCTACATGGATACTCCCATTGTAAATATCCAATTCCATATGTAAATCAATAAAAATACTAACTCTACTAATTTACTAACACTAATCTACTATGAAAAGTCCTATCACCTCCACTTCTCTCCTCTCTCTCTTATTCATCTATCCACACCAACTTCTTGATAATTCCAAGCAAAGGAAATTAGATAAGTGCTAAAAATCTAACCCAACCATGGTTAGAGGAGTAACCCTAGCCTTCAAAATTGCTATAAAAGAAGGGTGTAGCTAGCACAAATGGAGGAGCCATAAGCAAGAGCACTATGCTATAGCTTGAGAATCCAAGCTCAACCTCTCTAGAAGGAGCTCTTGAGTGGAAGCTCATTGTCTTATGCATATGCATGTGCTGTATTAGGGGTGATAAGAAAGGGAACTCTATGCCATTGTAAGAGAGAGTGATCATTCAATTGAGAGTAGGAAATCTATCATTTCTCCTACTAGTGTAAGCCCAACATTTGCTTAATCAAGGAGGGTGGATTTGGAGTAAGCTTGGATACTTTGTCTCCCTTCCAACGTGAAGTAATGGACAACAATGATGTGTAAGTGTCTTGGTGTTTTTTTTTAAAGTTCTTGATAGCTTGTCTCTGGGTGTTGTCATCAATTTATCCATAAATCCCACATACTGTAAGAGGGCGACAGGGTGGAGAGGACTCCCCTGGCTTTAAGACAGTGATTGGGGTGGCCTTTCTTGTGATGTTTTGTGGTGTAATTTACTCAAGCTATGTTGAAAAAATACTAATCTCACTTTCATTGGTCATGACAGATTTGTAAGAAGGTATTAGTGCAACAATCACCCCCTCCCCCTTCCCTCTTTTTCTTACATACATAATTGTGTTTGCTTGATCACTCTTGAATATTTCAAAGCATCATTTCCGAAGTGAACAGGTTCAACAAAATTGATTCTCATCTCCTATTTTACATACAATGTCTTCCGGCACTCGTAAGGGTTCTTCTTCTTCAACAAGGTCCACAACCATTGTGGAAAATGATCCAAAATCTCCTAAGTGTGGAGATAGCAACACAACCACCCAACCAACGACATCGGAAACCATGATCATGGCGTACTTGGTATCATTGCAAGAAACCGTAAACAAACAAGGCGAAGACTTACGAGCACTTGCAATGGAGAATGGCACACTAAGAGTACTTGTGGTTGAGAATGAGAATCTCAAGAGGACACTTGAGATGCAAACAACACGTTTGATGCAACTTGAAGAGGAAGTCAAGGAATGTAAACGCTCTCTTGTGGACTTGAATGCTTTGAAGGAGCGGATGAGCAAAGTAGAGCATGACCATGTATTGAAAGAGGAGAAATTTGACACTATGAGCCAGAATGTATGCGACATGAAAAATGTATGCACAAACAAGTCTTGGGCTGATGTATGTGGTAGCAATGTGGTTTCTAATTCCTCACTCATGCAAGCTATGGTTCAAACAAAGAATGTTGAGAATGTGGATGTGGAGGAGTTGAAGGAACGGAAGCGACGTTCCAAGAACATTGTTATTCGTGGAATTCCCGAAGAGAAGTTAGAGACACCTCCTTCTCTTTCCATTGTTATTGAAGATTTCTTCAAAACCCACTTTGGCATGTCCGGAGTTATGGTCTATGGAGCACATAGAGTGGGGAAGCAAGGAGCTCCTCGCTTGGGAGCACGGCCAATTGTATGCACCATGCCAGATGAGACCAAGCGAAATATTATCCTTGATAATAGTTGGATCTATTTGAGGGATACAAAATATTTTGTATGTTAAGATCGCACTATTAAGCAACAAAATATGTGTCGCAAGGCATATAAGGAAAAGAATAATAAAAACAAGGAGATCTCTCATGAAGCAAATGTGCCCAAGGAGGAGGCAAGTCTCTCAAGCAAATAGGGATGCGTAACCTATGAGAACGAGTTACAATTGAAAATATGCTTTTGGAATTGTAATGGATACCCATGGAATGCGGGGGTTGGCATTGATGAACTAACAAGCAAAGCCGATGTTGTACTTCTTGTTGAAACTTGGGAGCATGATACAAAAAGGATTAACGGCTTGGAGGATTACAATGTACATTCATTGATGTGGTCAACGAATCTCAAGCAACGAAGAGGACAAGGAGGGTTAGCATGTATGGTTAAGAAAGTATTGGAAGATTTTGTATCAATTGTGAAAGATGACAAGTACAAACGTTATGTATGGCTGAAAATTATGACACCAAAAAGAGCACCCATTTTTGTAGCTGGTTGCTACATTCCTCATCATGATTCTCCCTTTTATGCTTGCATGGATAGAGATCAACCATTTTCTAATTTGGAAGAGGACATTGCTTATTTCAAAGGTGAAGGTGATTTTATTATATTTGGGGATATGAATGCTCGCACAAAAACATTGCAACATGATACTCAACAATTTGATATGCCATACATTTCAAGGGAGTTGGAGGAAGTTCACTTGTATGATCGTACTTCAATGGATGAGAAAGAGCCGGATCACTATGGAAAGTTACTTTTACACATGTGTAATAGCACGGGTATGCTCATTGCCAATGGTGTATCTTTGTGGAGTGGAACCAATGGATTTACATGTAGGAGACATAATGGGGATAGTGTGATTGACTATATGCTACTCTCTGAAGCCATCATGTATCGCATAAAGAGTTTTATGTTTGGTCAATGGACCCCGGAATCCGACCATCGCACCTTATGTATTGACCTTTCATGTGGAGAAGCAACTAAGCATGATAATCTCAGCCAAAGGAAAGAGAAGTTATCACTATGTGTGGATTTCAAACGGGCACCAATGTACATTGAAATGGTTGAGCAAAAATTATGGATGACAAAGCTTCAATGTGATGCACCATTGGAAACTAAATGGGAAGCTTTCAAGAAAGCTATTTGTTCTTGTGCGGAAGAATGCTTTGCCATAAAGCATCTCCATGGTATCAACAAAGATAGATCACTCAAAAGGTGGTTTGATAAAGAATGTCAAGATGCTCGAAAGTCCTTGATAAATCTTGATGCAACTATGGACAAAGACAACTATCAAAGTCATTTGCATATATACAAGGCATTGATTCAAAAGAAGAGAAGAAGGTGGGAAGTAAAGCAACAAGAATTTCAAGTCCAAGAAAAGGCACATGCATGTGGAAGATTTTGGAGAAACTTGAGAGGCAAGCGGGTTGAGAATTTTGGTAACTTGAGTCTAGTGGATATGTACACACATTGTAGGCAATTATATGAGCAAGCAAATACTGAAAAAATGCCATTTTATGGTTCACTCCCATGTATGCCATCTTTTTTTACTATTGAGGATGTATGCAGTGGGCTTGAAAAGTTGGCCACTCGCAAAGCGGGAGATCTTCAAGGTATCAAGCCGGAGATGATCAAATGGACAGGAGATTTTACCCATGAGTGGATGTGTGATATGTTCAACCTTGCACTTCAACATGGTATGCCTTATGATTGGAGTACTAATTGGGTTAAGCCTTTGCATAAAGGAGGGGATGTAAAGAATGTAAGCAACTATCGGACTATAATGATTGGGTCTCATATGGCAAAGTTGTCTGGGTGCATAATGGAGATGAAATTGAGTGATTGGGCTGAAGAGAATGATAAGCGTGCAAAGGGACAAGCGGGTTTTCGTCGATGCCATAGCACCATTGATCATCTTGTCACTCTTCGTGTTCTCATGGAGGAAAGTCGGTTGTTAACCCTCACGGCACACGGACATCCTATGATCTATAAACGTTGTATTATTTAGAGTCAGGTACCGGGCTTGTCGGACCAATAGGAAAAGGGTAAGAGTGATCGCCGATGAGAGGCGCACTCTAACTAGGACATTCAAGGGGTTAGTTGGCTAAGCATGGGCGCCCAAGTGTGAATGGGGTGAGCTCATATAAAAGCCAACTAAACCTAATTTTTACTCATTCTCTCATTTGTGCAATAGAAGAGTGCTCTTGCTCCATCTCCATCTTCTTCTTCTTCTTCACCTCCTTGTGTGTGTGTGTGTGTGTGAGAGAGAGAGAGAGAGAGAGAGGGAGAGTGTGTGTGCGATCGAGCATTACGAAGGCACGACGGCGGCGAGGCGGTTGAGCGTGGCACGACTGTAGCTTCTTCTTCATCGCGGCGAGGAATCCACCACGAAGGCGAGCGTAGAGCGGTGAGTGACACACCCTTTGCTCTCTTGAGCTTGCTAGTTTAGGCTTGTTGTGTGCTTGGAGCCGTTTGTGGCTCGCACACGGTGTATCGGCAAGTCCCTTGCTTCGACAGTGCGGCAAGGAACGCACATTTTTGGCGCCGCTGCCGGGGATATGCCCTACACTAAGCTCAGTTAGCACTTTACGCTTTCTTGTGGTGCAATTTCTATCATAGGAAAGGCAGGGAATGAGTGTGTGTAGTTGTGTGGAGATTTCTGTTTTTTGCGTTTTCTGGTTTGCACTGCATAGTTAGCATTTCTTGCGTTTTTGCATTTTCTGCATTTTCTGGTTCTGTCAAGTTTCAATTTCTGCAGTTTCTGCATTTAATTTTCTGTCAAGTTCTAATTTTCTGCAATTTCTGCATTTTCTGTGCTTTTTCAAATTTCTGCAATTCTTGCGTTTTTTCAATTTCTGCGTTTTTTGCAGTTCTGCATTTAAAAAAAGAAAAAAAACTGTATTTCTACATTTAAAATAAATAAATTTAAAAAAAATCAGAAAAAAAAAATCGGAAAATAAAAACGCGAGTGAGCGGGCGGTTAAATTTTTCGAAAATAAAAAACGTGACTCTTAAAACGGACGGGTTGGTTTGTATAAAAGATAGATCGGGATCGGGATCATTTCCCCAAGCCCAAGCCCAAGCCCAGGCCCAGGGCCAGGCCTCAGTCCTCAGTTTTATGATATATACTAGACTCACTCTTATATATATACCCTACTCCCTCAAGAGGGAATGAGAGCATGTGGGACAAGTCCTCCACTCTCCTCCTTTCTCTTCCCACTTGCACCCTTAGACTTTCTAGTTTGGGCCTAGTTCCCTACTAGAAATTGACAGTTTTAGGGATTCCGAGGGCATAGAGTGACCAAACGGAGGGCTGTAAAGCACGGCACGACCCTCTGACCGATACGCTCGTTTCGAGCTATCACACGGCCCATTCCACGACACGCTCTAAAAAAATCTAGCAAAAAAACAAACAAAAAACACGCTAAAAACTAGTCACAAGGCCTCCTAGAGCAGCTTTTTGACACCTTAGGGTATCAAAAGCACATGCACTTACGCTCTGGACAAGTGTTAGAGCACGATCACATTGGTAGTGCCTCTGTTCATACGGACACCCATTACCCATCCACGATAAGCTCTAGACCCTCATCGGGGACACAAGGTAGCACCACCCAAGACCCTAAAATAGCCGCTAGTGATTCCTCCTCCGACTCAGAAATCATGGAAGCATACCCTACCCAAAACATTGAGAGAGAAGGCCATGCACCTCCCGAAGCTCCACAGCCTAGTACTAGTATGTTTAGCCGTTTCATGGAAACATTAGGTAGAGCTACTCGCTCGGAACCTGATGCAAATGAAGCACACGAAGGGGGTGGGGAAGTGGACTCTCCTTTCACATCGCACGTGGACCCCACACCCCCAAAGAGTGTCCATGTGGATATCCTACCAACTTCTTACCAAGAAGGCCCTGTTGAGCTGCCTCCTTCAGAAGTTCCCTCTAGAGTACCGTTGGTGACAAGTAAAACCACGGGGAGCAACATTGCTTCTACCTCACAAGAAACCGTTAACACGTCGACTCTAGAAGGATTGTTCATTAATGATCATTGGACATACGACCTCCACACTGAGGTGTTGACGGATCTACACTCTGGCCACGCCTACCATGTAGGATGGATAGAGATTGTAGAATCCACCTCTAGTGCCACGAGCATCGAAGATCAACAGAAAATGATCTGTAATGTTATCCATGGCATTATTCAATCAGAAAGGCAAAACCGAGGGGTAAATATACTCTCAACTGGCCCCATGAGATTTCTGGATACGAGCAAGGCTCAACAGCCTACTCTATCACAAATGGAGACTCCTCTAATGAGCCCCATGGACCCATCTTACGTCATTTCACCTGGGGTCTCTATGCAATCTGAGCCTCCGAGCGAAAACTTTAGCTTCAGTAACTTGGCTCAACCCTCTATCAAGGAAAACACAGTGCTCACTCCAGGGATAAGCCTGACAGAGAATGTACCGATGACATCTACGGTTAGCGCAGTGCCACTACCTAGTGTCGTAGTACCTAATATGGGGCCTCGACCATATGTGCCTCTATCCCCTTATGCACACATGGCCCCCACACCTCCAATAGTACCACTTGTTTACGCTCCTCGAGTGCCGCTCCCTAGCCCTTATCCGAGTGGACCTATGCCCGATTATGTTCCATATCCTGCATCATCCACACATATGCCAAGACCGGTACCCGTCCCTCTCCCACATATGATTCCAAGAGTACCTCCACCGGCCCTGCCTCCTCACATAGGTGACTTGGCAGCGTTTGCTCAAACCATAGGTCGATCTATCGCAGAAAATATGCGTCACGCATCTGATAGAGAGCCTAGAAGTAAGGCAGTACAAATTGCCAAACTCATGCAAAAATTCAATGGGGACGAAGATGCTAGGAAACACATTGAAGTGTTTGAACAAGTATGTGATTCCTTAGGGGAACGCAACGAACTACATAAGTGCAATGCCTTAAGCTTGACATTAAGTGGGAAGGCTGGAGATTGGTATAGGACCCTAAGGGTGGACGAGAAAACAATCTACCCTACCCTTCGAAGGTTGTTTCTAAAGGAGTACATACGAGAAGGTGTGCTTTGGGGTGTAGCATCTCAGCTACAGAAGGCCGAACGTAAGGAAGGAGAGTCAGTAAGGGACTTCATTAGTCGTCTAAAGCACTTAAACTCTCGCTGCCCTGTAAATGAGCGCTTCAACAATAACCAACTGCTTGATCGATTCATTCGAGGGTTGAGGAATGAAGGAATCTATAATGGACTAGTGATTAGAGGTATCACAACCTGGGAAGATGTCACTGCCAATGCAATCCAATTAGAGGACAACTTGATGATAGCAGGTATGAGGGTGTCTACTGACACGAGATCCACTGGCTCACAAGCCATTGAGTATGAACCCATGACTGCAAAGCCCATTGCCAATGAGCCAAAGGTATTTGAGACATTCTTGAGAGACCTCACCAAGGCAATCCAAGAGTCTCTTAAGGATAATCGACCCCCTCAAAATAGTCACATGTATCCAAGAAGGGAGCAACAATGGTGTTCCATTTGCTTAGGTCCACATAGCACTAGTGAGTGCCCTACGTTTAGAGTAAAATTTAATGGAACTTGCAACGCATGTGGTAGGTATGGTCACCAAGCTAAGGATTGTTTAATGATCAAACGTATGATGGCAAATAGACCACCTGTAGCCTGGACGGATGCGCCTCGAGCTCCTGTATTAATGCCTACTCCACCTGTTGAGCAACTACCACAACACATGGTCCCTAGATCTCAAAATGTTGTACAAGCTACACCGCTACCACCTTCTGTGCTAGGACCGCAGCCCCCGCATCCAAGAGTCGCCCCTATGAACCAAGTGGGTTGCGAGCCATCAAATGCTTATCCAGATGGCTGTGAGGAGGAAATAGACACTAGTATTGCCTACGGACTTGATACATTGGAAGAGTTTCCTATATACTACATGGAAGATTGTTGGGGGCAAGTCAAGCCGGTTTATCAAGCTACTGCTCTCGCATCCAGAGGTCAAAATATCAACACCCAGGCTAGGAGGCCACCTCTTCAATGCTACGAGTGTGGTGGACCACATCGAGTAGCGGAGTGCCCTATTAGGCTGCAAAAGAATGCTGCACAGATGCAAATGAATCAAGGGAGCACGTCTGCAATGCCAATACTCACATGTAATCGTTGTGGCATAGATCACTTGATTGCCCAATGCCCCTATAACCCAAATGCGCCTAAAATCACACCCCTGAATTTGGTCAAAATTGCTAGTGTGACATCGCCAATACCACCCGTCGCACCCGCTTATGCGATTACACGGTCCATGCTTCAAGGGCGAGGCCATATCCTCGAAGAGAGAGAGATACCGCGTCAGTTATCCAAGCAAAGAAAAAGAAGACACGAAGGAAGAAGTCGCAGAATACGGAAAATTCAAAGCCAAGTTCCAAAACAAACATAGGAACAGGAGATGACCCCATGTATATGAATGACCTCGAGGATGATTCAGATTCAGTCGAGACAATGGAGACTAGAACCAATACCACAAAGGGAAAGACCGACAAGGAAAACCGCAACATGGGACCAAATGAAAACCGAATGAGAGAAAACCATAAAGAGCCTCTGAAAACACCACAAGTGTTTCCAAATCCAATCCAAGACCCCCAAGATAAACCGCAGGGGCAAAAAGGGAAGAATCGTAAAAAGAAGATTGGGACGTACCCAAACCCAATAGACGAGATTAAGCAGGTGAAACATCTAAGAGGTTTAGTGGAGGAGACTCAAAGGAAACTAGAACCAGAACCCATGCATGTCAAAATTCATGACACAGTGTTTCCCACGCAAGTTCATCCACCCCACATGAACCATAGACCGTTAGCCATATCTAGTATCATCCAAGAAGGGAGTGAGGACGGGACATCAGAAAGTGAGCATACACCTTTCTTGTTGGAAAGGATGTTTAACGAAGGAATACCTGATCCCATTGAGGAATATGAGATTCCATCCTCACCAGTTCCTAGTCAAGGACCTACACCCTGCAAAACACCAATGAATGTTGCCAAACTAGTGGACTTCATGTCTTCTGAGGTCCGAACCACGATCATAGCAAAGCTGTATGGAGATCCTGAGTTATTCCTTGCACTTCGAGCATTCCTTAACGGAGAGCTACGAACGGGATTACCACAGTTTGCACAACCAAATAGGCCTGACTCGATTATGATTGATGAGGAAAATCATGTGCAATCACTTGACTTAGATGGACACGAGTCTGTGATTGAGGTACCCATTAACGAATTAGGGCAGTATTTTGAAGGCGACGAGTCTAATGCGACCCTACCCATCACTACCAAGGGATTAATTATAAAGGGAATTCTTGATGGTGGTGCGGGAGTTAGCATCATTACAAAAGATTGTTGGGAATCCATGGGAAAACCCTGCCTCAGTGTTACTAACATTGTGGTAAAGATGGCAAATGGTACCATAGCCAAACCTATGGGGATGCTCAAGGATCTTAAGATCAAAGTTCTAGGACACAAGGTACGACATACGTTCATTGTAATGGATTTCTCTAAATAGCTTATGTCATATGAAATGATTTTAGGACGACCATTCATGAGGGAAGCACAAATGGTTCATGATTGGTCTAAAAATCATGTCTATTTGCAATTCCAAGACTCTGTCCTTAGAGTGGATTTGGTGACTGGTAAGGTACACCCCTTAGGGAGTAAAACCATTATTGATCATCGCTCTGACACCACAGTTCACTTGGCCCCACTACAATATTGTTACACTTGTAAGAAGGATACAGACATTGGCCAAGATTCTCCTTATATGGATATCCTACCTGGGATGACTGAGTCGGACAATGTGGATTGGGTCCACCTAGCATCAACCATAGACACTTGGGGAAATAGGGGGACGACCTGGGTAACACCTGAGGGGGATGAAATGCCTGTACCCTTAAATATGCTACAAGCAATGCATATTGCTTCCGACAAGACTCATCCTAATGTCACGAAGAAAACATACAAGTGGGTCCCTAAAGCTTCTTTAGTGACCATAGCTAGTGCTAAAAAACAGAAGCCTTGTAAGAAACGTACCACTCGCTCCAAGAAAAGTAAGAAAATGTTGCGATGGATCCCTAAACGACTATTGGAAGCCCAAGGCTACTATCAAGGAAATGATCAAATCTGGGTGCCAAAACGTAGATTGTGCTCTTACCTATCACCTGACCCAAGTGAGCCCAATCCCGTATCTCCAAAACGAGTCAATGATCGTGGAAAGAAAAAAATCACAGAATGCTACACACCCGCTCCCGAGCTAGTTTGGGTACCAAAGAAAGAAAGATTTGTTCCACCTAGCTCAGGAAGGGGGGAGTCCCATGAAGCTTCTAGCTCCTCATGTAATACATCCATAGAGGTAAAAGCTTCTACACAGCCTCCATCTATAGTAGTGGACCTCCATGAAGCTACAAAAGAACCCACACCTCCCAGTGTTCAAGAATCACCTGATGAACCACTTCAAGTTCGATCTTGGGAGAGTACCTTACCACCCTTGCAACTTGACAAGGCACCTAGGGTAATAGAAAACTACTGGCAAAAATCCTCACCTATTACCAACTTGAACAATTGGTTTCAAAGGGTGACAAGCTCATTTCAAACGGTATGATCTACCCAAGGACGGGGGGAGTGTTTGTGGACATCCATTATTCACTTGCTTCCCTCTCAACCTTTTTCCCTGACCTCTCAATCACCAATCTTAGGGAATGTACATATAAAGCTTTATACTCACAAAAAAAAATAAAAATAAAGAGCAAGAGCAATTAGCAAACGAGTATGCACATTAAAAGCCAAAACATTGACTCAGACCTACACATGTCACATCTGGTACAGTGAAACAGAAACCTATGCCATGAAACACCTGTGATCCTCATCACTTGAGTAATGGAGGGTAGGTAAGATTAGTACGATAGGAGTGTTTCTGTTTTAGAGTTGAGTGATTAGCAAAGTTCTCTTTTCCCACTAATGTGCCTCCTGGAGGTATTCCTTTTGTTTCCTAGTGTGTACAGGAGCGTGTTGCTATTGATAGGATTTGGACCTTCATGGAACCTTTCTCTCTTTCACACTTCAAATCAAGCGCGACCATCAACACAAACAGGTGTTTCTTGTCCATTAGCATTGCCCTTATCTTTTTGCATCCATGTTTGTCTGCTTTGATTGTGATTGGTAGCATAATATTCAGCGCATTGGCTTAGTATCAAACATTTAATTCAATGTAATGTTTTGTCATAATCACTTGTTTAGGTGTAAAAATCAAGCAGTCCGACTAAGCTAGTTTGACCAAGCTAGGTATTAGAAATCTTCTCTTAATACCATGAGGAATGCCTTCCTAATAAGCAATGGTTACTTAGGTTCTTAATCCGATTTAGGCAGCATTGTATGAAATGTACTAGGGCTTTCTAGTGGGCTTAACCCTAGTGACCTTTAGCTTAAGTATTATAAAGGGAGTTTACTAATGTGATGAGCCTGGGGAGGGTAACAATGTTATATGACCCCCCGCAGTTACAAAATTAAAATGCTGAAAATGAACAAACAAAAAATCAAAGTGCCACAATGTAAAATTTTAAGCTGGAAGAGAAATCTCAGCTTGATTTGGTACTTCACTCACGTGTATTGCCTATGGTACTAGAGCCCTAGAGGTTCCCAGTGTGGGCGCTTTTCCTTGAAAAGCAAAAAACCCAAGGCATACAAAATAAGCACACACATCATAATTGAATCAATGTGGAAAGACTTTGGGGGGTCAAAGAAAAAGTAATCAGTCAGGCGATGATTTCATGAGAAATTCCTTTTATGGTAGCTTAACTACAAGGTTTTCTAGATATAGCCTCTAGTCAGCCCTCGAACATGAATACTTGGCTCTCGCGATTAAACAACTTAATTGACCACTGAAAATTAAGAAGCTTACCCATGGTATTAATATTCGATCTCTAGTGCCTTTCGACCGTCAAATTAGCGACCCCAGATTTGTTTAATTTTTTACCTTTACATCTGTTTATGCATTTGATTACATTGCAATTTAATGTTCATTGCTGACAAATTGTTTGAAATTCTTTTACCAATCAATTTGTCTACCTAAAACTGCATATGCTTTTTAAGAGAATGCAATTACTGTGGCAATGTTGTTTGATTTTGCAGTGACTGAAGAAGGCTAAGGACATTCATCTCAAATGCTCTTCCACCTCGACGAACCAGCTTCAACTCAATAGCTTCCGAGGACGGAATCTACATCAGGAAGGGGGGCATGTTAACCCTCACGGCACACGGACATCCTATGATCTATAAACGTTGTATTATTTAGAGTCAGGTACCGGGCTTGTTGGACCAATAGGAAAAGGGTAAGAGTGATCGCCGATGAGAGGCGCACTCTAACTAGGACATTCAAGGGGTTAGTTGGCTAAGCATGGGCGCCCAAGTGTGAATGGGGTGAGCTCATATAAAAGCCAACTAAACCTAATTTTTACTCATTCTCTCATTTGTGCAATAGAAGAGTGCTCTTGCTCCATCTCCATCTTCTTCTTCTTCTTCACCTCCTTGTGTGTGTGTGTGTGTGTGTGTGAGAGAGAGAGAGAGGGAGAGTGTGTGTGCGATCGATCATTACGAAGGCACGACGGCGGTGAGGCGGTTGAGCGCGGCATGACTGCAGCTTCTTCTTCATCGCGGCGAGGAATCCACCACGAAGGCGAGCGTAGAGCGATGAGTGACACACCCTTTGCTCTCTTGAGCTTGCTAGTTTAGGCTTGTTGTGTGCTTGGAGCCGTTTGTGGCTCACACACGGTGTATCGGCAAGTCCCTTGCTTCGACAGTGCGGCAAGGAGCGCACATCGGTTGAAAGGCAAGCGATTGTATTGTTGTTTTGTGGACTTTAAGAAAGCCTTTGATATGATTCCACGTAACAATTTGTGGAGAAGGATGGAAGAACTCCAAGTGCCAAGTGAGTTTATGCTTGCGGTTTCTCGAATCTATGAGAAGGTGATTTGTCAATTGCGCATGGGAAGAGAAATTTCAGAAATTTTTGTAAGCACTATTGGGGTTAAACAAGGATGTCCATTGTCACCAACTCTCTTTGGTCTATGCATCGATCAATTGGAGCAAATGGTACTTGACTTTATGCAAGAAGAAGGCGTTGAAGAGGTCACTATTTGCAATGCAGTAATCATGCTTTTGTTGTATGCGGATGATGTAGGATTCTAGCACACACTTTAGAAGATGCAAAAAAGCTTATGGTTGTCCTTGAGAACTTTTGCTTGCATAGTGGGCTGATTGTAAATGAATCCAAAACAAAGGTTATGCTTGTGAAAACCAACCATAAGGAGAAGCCATGCATTGTGTACAACAACGAGACACTTGAAGTTGTTGAGAGCTTTAAGTACCTTGGCCTTGAGGTTCCATCCAATCACAAGTGGCATGAATGTGCTATGCGTCGTTTGGAAGCGGGAAAGAGAGCATATTATGCATTTGAGAACATGTGTAATGCGGGAAACATCAAGTGTTGGGTTCTCAAGAAGTATCTTTTTGATGCATTGGTGACACCGGTTCTTCTTTATGGAGTTGAAGTGTGGGGCGGGAGCATCTCAAAGTCTACTTGGAAAGAGTTTGAGAATGTCCAAAAGCGTTTTCTTACAAATTTTCTCCAAGTTAAGACACAAACACCATATATGCTCCTACTTCTTGAGTCGGGATCTCTTCCACTTGAGGTTATGGGCATGGAAAGGGTTGTGGAGTACATGATAAAGATGCGTCAAAACCCCTAAGGGCGACTTCCTACAATTGCATGGGAAGCAAGCAAAAAAGTTCAAAAGACGCATAAAAGCAAGATCTTGAGCACGGGATGGATGCAAGACATAAAGAAGTGGTTTGGGAGATGGGATGCATTACACTTGCTACATGATTCTTCAATTGACTCTCAAGTGAATGAAGCTTTTCTACAACGCCAATGTATTACGGCTTGGGAGAAATCCGGTGGGTCACGCTTCATACATTACACCACCTATATTGCCCCCAACTACAAAACCATGTTCTTCGTTGAGAGAGGAAACCGTACTCACACTTACATGCTTGAGCCTATTCCCTTGTCCACGATACGCACTATCGCAGCAATTCGGCTTAGCTCCCATTTCCTTCGATGCGAGATAGGGCGTTGGGGCAATGGAGAAGAGTCAAATCGATTGTGCACATTATGCTCACTGCAAGTTCGAGAGTCTGAGTACCACACACTACTAGAGTGCTCAGCTTTTGATCACATCCGAACTTGCTTCTCTCACATTTTCAGCCATAACTTAGACCTACACACTTTCCTCTCCCAGCCAAAGTGTGGGCTCTCCATTGCGACTCTCATCACTACAATTTTGGAGCATCGAGAGTCACTCATCAGCCATACACATACTACATCACATGTAACTTTGGTCCCATAGGTCATATTGACCTCCGAGGACGATAATAAAATCTATCTATCTATCTCTCTCTCTCTCTCTCTCTCTCTCTCTCTCTCTCTCTCTCTCTCTCTCTCTCTACGCGTCCTAGTTCGCATCCAAAACTAGGTGGTTCCCCAAATTTGTGTAGGGTTAGGTTGCAGGTTTGTGTGTGTGTTTGCTGTTTTTTCCAACCCCAACCCAATTGAGCAGCACGGGAGACTAGAAAAGTGCTTAGAGGACACTCTTCTTGTTGCCCACCCCGGACCGCCTCAAATTGGTGCCCCCACGGAGGAGCCAACTTGTGTATGTTTTTGTGTAGGATCAATCTTTAGAATAGTCAAGTAGTTTACATGAATCACGAGAATTTGTATGATCCTTTCATTCCAATTACAAGGCAAAAGGTACACATAATTGTTAGTACTAAGTTACAATTTCAACGCGTAATTCGTAGAATTTTAGGTTCTCTTAGGTTAGCCGAAATAAACGCTTCGGTAAATCCTTTTATTTTGCCTCTCATTAGGTACGATCTTAGTTTCGATGTATATATCTTTGTTCTATTTTAGGCATTAGGTTATGTATAGAGCATGGATAATGGCCCATAAATTTTCCCTTTTAACTTCACACCACTTATTAGGATAAATATTACACTTAGTAGAAAGATACATTTTCAGCAGCGTATGGTGTTTATGTTTGGGGCTGAAAGAACAGGGGAAATTCTTGCATCTCCACAACCTGTCATTCTACCTCTCATCAACTACCACACTTCTTTTGATGTACATGTGTTCATTTTATTTTAAAATTAAGTGCAACCAAACAAAATAGTGTGTATGTTGGCTTTTTGTTTGTCCACGTTTGTTACAAAAACAAAAAATGATCATTTGTTCTAACAAGGAGTGTGTGTGCAGTGAAAATTAAATCCTTAGAGATCTAGCTCTATTACCGATTGAGTTGCAGGAGCAGGTAGTAAAGCGTCTCCCTCATAACAAGAGGGTGGTGAAGCTAAGACGAAAGGTCCTGTGTGTGGATTCCATTTTCCTTTTGCTGTTGGGCACTAAGGAAGACCGTACATTCATCCAAATAGTGTGTGCCCTAAGATTGGTAAATAGAGTGAAATTTGGTGTTTGGCGAGTACATTTCACCATTGAGGAAGACTCTTCAGGAAACTTGCGGCCAAAGTTCATGCTTCATAGACTCACATTTGGTGAATTTTTCCCTCATTTGCGTCTTATTAATAGTCTTCCTTTCACTTTCAACAAAGGATATAGGGAGCTATTTAGGGCTTGTCTTAATAAAGAGAGCATAGAGAAGATTGCAAATTTGTATAAATTCTCATCCTTCTCTACTTTCTTTGACACTTTGTTCATAGAGACATTGTAAATCTCTTGATGCTTATGAATGATTTAACCATAATCCTAAGGAGTTTCTGTCCAGGAGTTTTGTATCACAAGTGGAGTCTTTAAATCTTGCAAGCTTGATTGGACTTGAGGAGGATGTTCTTTATGAAATTGTGAGAAGGTTGCCTCATTCCGACTATGTGGAACTCAAAGGAAAGGAGCTCCTAGTCAATTGCTACTTTCTCACAGCTTTCGACGAGCATGAAGATCTAGTTTTTATACAAACTTCTTGTGCATTGGGAATTGTAGAGCAAGTGCAATTCATTACTTGGGACGTGGTTGCTCTTCTAGATCCAAAAAATGAAGTTTTAGATATTTTGTATATCGCCTTATCTTTGAAGAATTTCAACCCTTCTTAGAGCTCATAAATAGTCTACCCTTTTGTTTTGATCAAAAAAATCAAGACCTCATTGAAGCTTGGATAGCTGAAGAAGAAAACCTAGAGTGGTACTTTCTTACTTCTTCATTTGCAGGCGAGTGGTTCTAAATTTCTATTGTATCCCTTGTTGCAACTCGTGTTGTAATCTTTCATAATAATGGAAAGACAACGCCAAATGTCTGGATACCCTCTTTTCTTTGGAGATCTTGGAGAGGATGCATAATTATTTTTAGCAAATTTCAAGATGTCTTACCGTATCAAGAGGATAGTAACTGATCAAGAGCGCGTAGAAATGTTTGAGGTGGTCCTTAGGAAAGATGCTAGCTCTTGGTTTGACTCTTTGCCTGAGGAATTTAAGGGGAATTACACAGAGGTTTTGAATCATTTCAAGAGATACTTCTTTGATCCCCAAAACACTCAAAAACTATGGCAAGACATTGTTTCTCATAAGCAAAAATATTTAGAGAACTACTACTTGTACAAGCAAGAGTTTCTACGTCTTTGGGCTCTATGGATACGAAATGTTGCTAACCCTGGTGATGGTGCAGAATTTCTAAAGAAGGAGAAATTCATAGCTGGACTCTTTCCTGATCTTAAGGTAAAGGTGGAGGCGGATGCACCTGCCACCTATGATGCAGCTGACATTAGAGCTTCCAAGAAGTATAGGAAACTCAAGTGCCTAAGGGGAGAGGTTCCAATAGAAGGTCTTAGACCCAAAGGTAAGTCACAAGCATCGACATCTAGGGAGCTTCCTGAGGTAACAACTAAAGTAATCGAGAAGTTGAATGGATCTTTAAGTAGCGTGTCAATTCACCTTGCACAAGCTGTAGGTCCAAAGGGACAAGCAAAGAAGTTTGAAGAGCGAGATTCACGACCTAGGAGAGTCTTGCAATGTTGGAATTGCGGTGAGTCTAGACATGGGATGTATAATTGTCATTGGCCCCGTGGGAAACCACGGAGACCTAACTTGAATTACCTAGTAATGAATGCAGGTGAAGGAACTAGTCAGCAACCACGGCTTCTACAAAGGCCAAATGGAGCAAGACCACCTCCACAAGGAGTGGAAGGAGTTCCACCTTTGCCAAACCCAAATGTGCATGTGGTAGAGGTGACAAACTCAAAAGAGGTTGACATGGAAGCAAATGGCATTAAGAGTGGCCGTGGAAAGGGGAAGGAGAAAGAAGGAGTTACGTCACAAAGTGATCATGGACGAGAAAAGAAGGCAAAGGAGACCAAGGAAGCTAAGAAGACTCGACATCATATCAATCTCCAAGAATTCCCTCTTGGACATGGTATGGCTCCATACAACCTATTGGAAGACATGAGAGGTAAGGGTCCTAATATCTCATGGCCTCAGTTTCTTGCATTATGCCCACAAGTTAGGAGGGATTTAACAAAGGCAATTAGCACTAGGAGAAAGGTAAAAGAGAGTGTGCTAGATTGTTACATCAAAGGAAGACTGGTTAGGAAAGGTCTAGTGGATGGCGGTGCACAGATTTGCATCATGACAGAGGGACTCATGCAAAAACTAGGCATGCACATCCATGAGACACCTGAAACTAAAGTCAAGATGGCAAACAATGGCAAAGCTAGGTGTGTAGGAATTTGTAAAAATGTTTTTGTAGAGGCCTTTGGCATTAAGAAGGCAGTGGATTTTTATGTTATGTCTACGAAAGGAAATGGTTATCCATTTATCCTAGGGAGACCATGGCTAATGAAAATGCGAGCTTTGCAGGATTGGGAGAGTGGAAAGCTAATTTGCAGGAATGAAAATCATAAGAAGGTTGTCTTTGACATGAAGGAGCAACGCCAAGAGGAGCTCCATGAAGAATCATCTCAAAGTGAGACGGAGGAAGGTTGGACCGATAGCCCTTCAGAAGGAGAAAGTAGCAGCAGCATTACTGAAGAGGAGTCTTCCATCAAAGTCATGGGGGTAAGGTTTAAGCCAAACAACCAAGAGACCTCTTGCCCAGGTTTGGAAGAGGTAGGCTCCCAAGAAAACCATAAAGTGGAAGATGAAAGAATGCTAGAAGGTATGTTATCTACAACACTTACAAAGGATGAAAGAGAGGAGCTCAAAGGTGTGTTAAGGAAATTTCCTAGGCTTTTTGCTAAAGACTACACCGATGTTCATGGAGTAGATGTTGTTCAAAGCAAAATTGAGTTGAAGCCAGAGGCCACACCTAAGGCTCAGAAGATACGAAGGCTAGGAGTCATCAAGGAGCACGCTTTACTCAAGGAGGTAAGAAAGCTTCTAGCAGCAGGTTTCATTTATCCAGTGGAGAATTCAGAGTGGGTCTCTCCTGTTGTTTTCACTCCTAAGAAAAATGGCAAGTGGAGGGTGTGTGTGGATTACCGTCCACTCAATGAGGCAACAAAAAGAGATCACTTTCCTCTCCCATTTCAAGATGAGATACTAAATGAGGTAGCTGGTCATGAGAAGTACACTGTGTGTGATGGCTACTTGGGTTACTTTCAAATAGGTATCGCATTGGAAGATCAGTTGAAAACAACCTTCATCACTCCTTGGGGTTGTTATGCTTTTAGAGTCATGCCATTTGGACTGACAAATGCTCCTGCAACTTTCCAATGCTTCATGAACATGGTGTTTCAAGCATTCTTTGGAAAGTCCATTAGGGTTTTTATTGATGATTTTTGCATTTATAGCTCAAAACCATTGCATCTACAAAGGGTAGAAGAAGGTTTAAAGAAGCTCTACGACATGGGAGGTCAACTCAACCCCAACAAGTGTCACATAGGTGAGGATGAACTGATCTTGCTTGGTCACAAGGTTTCCTATAAAGGTATTGAGGTGGATCCTTCAAAGGCAAAGGCTCTTATTGAGCTCCCATCACCCAAGAATCTCAAAGAGGTCATCTCATTCATTCAAAAGGTGAAGTATATGTCACGCTTTATTCACTTTGCTTCGGAGTTGCTTCATCCTTTGCAAAAGTTGACACAACAAGTAGAATTTGCATGGCCTTATGAGCTTGAAGAGTACTTTTGTAACATTAAAGTCATTTGTCAGAGCTACCAATACTCATGCCTCCTTGTTGGGAGTACACATTCTTTGTTAGCTCTAGTGTTGGGAAGGAAACAATTGGTGCAGTTTTATTACAACAAGATCCCCACAGTACCAGGATGCGATCCATCTACTTTGCTAGTAGGGTCATGAATGCTTTGGAGAGAGGCTACACGGAGGCAGAACTCATGATGCTTTCTCTTATGTTTGCAGTGAGAAAGTTTAGATCCTACTTGCTACCAAAACCTTTTGTAATTCTCACTGGAGAAAATTTATTTCCTTGGGTGTCATCTCAAATGAATCTTAGCACTAGGATCTCAAAGTGGATTATGGAATTGCAAGAGCTCCAATACTCTTTCAAGGTAGAAGATAGTGTGCGTGCACAATTGGCAGGGATCCTTACTTATAGGGTACATGAGAAAGAGATTAAGGTGACTGAAGTAAAGACCCTACCATTGCCACCACCTAAAAGTATTCCTAATGATTTTACCTTGTTCTTTGATGGAGCTTTTCGACGAGTCACAGGAAAAGCAGGGGGAGGGCTAGTATTTCTCAACCCAAGTGGCGAGGTGGTCATGAAAGAGAAGGTCAATCTACCAGGTTCAACTAGCAACAATGAAGCAGAATACGACACAATACTTCATGGTTTAAAGATATGCATTGGCCAAGGTATACAACGTCTCATGGTAAAAGAGGATGCACTTCTCATTGTGAAGCAAATTTTAGGCATTTGGGCATGCAAGAATGAAAGCTTAAGGACAAAAGTTCATGCCATTCGTAGGATGTTTAATCAGTTTGAATAAGTACAACTATATCATATTCCTAGGAAACAAAATGAAGATGCTGATTTTACTTGCACAACAAGCAGTTACATGTGTTGAGAAAGAAGTGCAAGTCATCATGGTGGCAGCAACTGTCAAACAACCGAGATACCAGGGATTGGAGTCATTGACTCCCATTATTAGCTACATTTTGGAGGGTGAGTTTCCACAAGACTTCACGAAGGCTCAGAAGAGGGACTCATGAAAAAGGAAAGCGCGTATCTCTTTCTAGAAGGATCCCTCTATCAAAGAGGGAAGGATCAAGTGCGCAGAAGAGTACCAACTATCAAGGAAATTCCAACCATTCTAAAAGGTTTGCATGAAGAGGCATGTGGTGGTCATTTTGCCCAAGAGTTAACTCTGAAGAAGATTTTGCTTGCAGGGTATGTTTGGCCAAGTCTACATGTGGATGTCCAATATTGGTGTAAAAATTGTCACAATTGTCAGGTAAATGGGAATAGAAGATTGGTTTATGCTCCAAGGCAAATCGTGCTTGCAAATGGACCCTTTGAAAAGTGGGGCATTGATGCTATGGGTCCTCTCCCTAGGACAAAAAATGGTAAACTCTACATTCTAGTGGCTGTAGACTATATGATTAGGTGGGTGGAAGCACAAAGTGTGGCAAAGGTAAATGAGAGGACAGTGAGCCAATTTGTCTACACTCACATTTGTTGTAGATTTGGCACACCTTTGGAGATTTTTTCTGATAATGGTCCAGGGTTTAGAAAGGGCTTGCTCACAGAGTTCTGTGAAGAACTTCACATTCTACATCGTCATAGTACACCCTACTATCCCAAATCCAATGGTATGGTAGAAAAAGTTAATGGTGTCATTGCAGGCATCATTAGAAAGATGGTGAGAAACAAGATAAAGTTGTGGGATGGTGCCTTGTGGGCGTATCGAACCACATATAGGGAAGCCACGGAGTTTACACCATTTCACTTGGTCTATGGTCAAGAGGCTTTACAACCAATTGAGCTCAACAATCCAACAATGCGACTTCATGGCAAAGCAACACAAGATGATCAAGAAGCATGGATGGATCAACTTCTTACCTTAGCTGAGCTTGAGTGGAAAAGAGAAGTAGCATACGAGTGCTACAAGAGGAAATCTATGCACGCAAAGGAGAAGCTTGACAAAAAACTAAAGGACAAAGGCATCAATGAAGGAGATCTTGTGCTAAGGTATGACAATCGACTCGATAATCGTTTTGATGCCAAATTTGAAACTAGATGGCAGGGGCCATACATAGTTAAGAAGGCTTTCAATTCAAGTTACTATCAACTTATGGACTTGAATGGGAAAGAGCACTGTAGGAAGGTAAATGCTTATCGCTTGAAGCCCTATTTGAGTCTCCTTCTACCAAAGGATCTACCAAAGATCTGTCAAAGGGCAGCTGTCTCATGTAAGTATTGTTACATGAAGCATGAGTGTAACTCCAACCAAAATTCTAAGGGGCCAAACAATGAAGATCTCGTCAAGGACTCTGAAGCACTCTCTTTGAAAAAGATGCTCTATGATGGTACATGAATATACCATCATCCTGGGGGAGGGCTAATGATAGTCATTTTTCGGCTTTCCATAACTGCCATAGTGAGTTAACCCACCCTACCAAAATCATCCAAACACTGTGGCTATCCCTACCATTTCACTGTATATAGGTGTCTGTGAGTTAGGGCACTTTTCCCATATCTTCTTAAAAACCCTTAATTAGCTAGTCACTAGGCTAGTTCAGCCAAAAAAAAAAAAAAATAAAAAAAATATAAGTATATTATGGCCCATTTGTGTGTAAATATTTCATTGTATATAGGGCCTAAATAAAAGGATTTTTCATAATTATTTTGGTATTTATTTAAATATTTCTACCTATGGTGTGTTATTTATGCTATGTACATTGACTCAACATTACCATATTTTTTCTTACCATTTTGCGTACTCTTTATTCCATATAAAAATAATTTCATGCAAGCTTCTCTTATTTTTGGTGTAACTCCATCCCAACAAAAATGCAAAAAAACTAGTTTATTTATGTGTATATTTTTTCACTATTGTCATTTTTTCCTTCCTACATCTATTCTCTATTACTCTCATAAATTAGACCACCAAAAATATTCATCTTTTTATGGTAGACTTATAATGAGAGAGATTTATTTTGACCCCTTTATATTTTTTTCCACCTATATTATTTATATTTGACATGTACATATTTTTTTAGACCCCTCAATATTTGATTTTCTTAGTTGTACTATTCACTTATATCATGATCTCAATGATATCTTCAATTATAGACCTACCAAATAAGGTCAAGGATATGTGGCATGCATGCATACACTATGGGGGGCTCACTCTTGGAGGTATTCAAAAGAATCATCCAAAGAAGGACCTCACAATGACTTTGTGCAGTGGAAAACACAGTTGGTTTTGCTGAATTTTTAAAGATCACATGCTCCCTGAATTTGAAAAAGTGATACAAATAAAAGTTGTAGCTCGTGAGCTAAACTTTTACCTCAAATGTTTTCATATTTTTTTGAGCTACGAGCTGTGAGCTATGATTTTATTGGTGGATCCCAGTTTGCCCATGCTATGCAGCCACACTCCCTCTTCCACTTTATCATTTTCCTCTTTCACACACACTTCTCCACTCCTCACTCACCATGTGAACTCATGTCTCCTCTACACACTTCCATTCCAAAATTGACAACCTAATCTCATTTTTCCTCATCCATATTACCCATATCTATCAAAAAAACCACAAAATTCAGCCTCTTCTCTTGAAAATCAGCATCATGGTGATTGATTACTCATGTTCACTTACTTTGGCTTCCAAGGAAGGTCAAGAGTGGAGAAAAAACGTACCGCCAAAGCTAGTGGACCGTCAACAAGCGTCAAAATTGACCCTACTCAAGACACTTGGAGCATCAACATTGTAAGAAATCCATGTTTTCTTACCTATTAAGAGTTTTTTCTTCCTTATTTGTATCCTACATGGATACTCCCATTGTAAATATCCAATTCAATTTGTAAATCAATAAAAATAGTAACTCTACTAATTTACTAACACTAACCTACTATGAAAAGTCCTATCACCTCCACTTCTCTCCTCTCTCTCTTCTTCATCTATCCACACCAACTTCTTGATAATTCCAAGCAAAAGAAATTGGATAAGTGCTGAAAATCTAACCCAACCATGGTTAGAGGAGTAACCCTAGCCTTCAAAATTGCTATAAAAGGAGGGTGTAGCTAACACAAATGGGGGAGCCATAACAAGACCACTATGCTATAGCTTGAGAATCCAAGCTCAACCTCTCTAGAAGGAGCTCTTGAGTGGAAGCTCATTGTCTTATGCATATGCATGTGTTGTATTAGGGGTGATTAGCAAGGGAGCTCTATGCCATTGTAAGAGAGAGTGATCATTCAATTGGGAGTAGTAAATCTATCATTTCTCCTACTAGTGTAAGCCCAACATTTGTTGAATCAAGGAGGGTGGATGTGGAGTAATCTTGGATACTTTGTCTCTCTTTCAACGTGAAGTAATGGACAACAATGATGTGTAAGTGTCTTGGTGTTCTTTTTTTAAGTTCTTGATAGCTTGTCTCTAGGTGTTGTCATCAATTTAGCCATAAATCTCACATATTGTAAGAGGGCGACAAGGTGGAGAGGACTCCCCTGTCTTTAAGGCAGTGATTGGGGTGGCTTTTCTTGTGATGTGTTGTGGTGTAATTTACTCAAGCTATGTTGAACAAATACTAATCTCACTTTCATTCGTCATGACAGATTTGTAAGAAGGTATTAGTGTAATAATAACCCCTTCCCTCTTTTTCTTACATATATAATTGTGTTTGCTTGATCACTGTTGAACATTTCAAAGCAGCCCGAGCACTATCTCTCTCTCTCTCTCTCTCTCTCTCTACACGTCCTGGTTCGCATCCAAAACTAGGTGGTGCCCCAAATTTGTGTAGGGTTAGGTTGCGGGTTTGTGTGTGTGTGTGTGTGCTGTTTTTTCCAACCCCAACCCAATTGAGCAGCACAGGAGCCTAGAAAAGTGCTTAGAGGCCACTCTTCTTGTTGCCCGCCCCGGACCGCCTCACAGCCAATTTGGGAGTAGCTGCCGCCAGTTTGGCACTCGTGCAACATGCAGTAGAAACCGTTAGAGAGCGGATGCCATCCTAGAGCTAGGGTCAACGGGAGGTATTTGGGTGGTGGTTGGTGCATACACCCATTCTCCCAACCCGACACCCCGCTCTGGAACTAGAGTTCTCTCTACCTCCCAGCTGGTGGCCACTACTGTGGAGTACTCACACATTGCTGTTGGTGTCGCATGACCACTCATAGTCTCATTCATTATCTTCTTCGCGACTGGCGGACACATGCTCTCACAAATAAGAGCTACACACATACACACACACACACACACACACACACATACAAAATCAGTTGAATTATCTCTCTCTCTCTCTCCCACTCATTCGCTGTTGGCGCCAATTACACCCCATCTAGCCTTTCTTTATTTCTCAACCACACCCACTACCTCTTGCATGCGACCTTAACCATCCCTTTTTGCATACTAGAGGAGCCCCACCAGTTAGCTGCAGCCTCTGCCTGCCATAACAACTGAAGTCGTCTCTAGTGGGAAGCAAATGACGCTTACTTATGCCATGGATCCAAGCCATTTTGGCCCCATATTTTCAACCACCACTCTCTCTCTCTTTATCTCTGAACTGGCGTCGCCTGCAAGTATTGAAACCTGCACAACTAGACTGTACCTCAACTCTCAACTTCCCTCTCATTTGCATCACACGCTCTCAACCAGCTATCCTCTACCAAGCACCCCTGTGCATCACACAGATACAAAGCCAACACAAGGGAGGTTGTGAAGTTATAGAGGTTGCGAGCTAGAGCCGAGACATAATTTCTTCTTGAAACTCTGCATTCAATTTCCTGCTTTGATGTGTATGCTGCCCCGCAATCCAATATCACCCACTGATGTCATATCAAGCTTTGGGCTCTATCGATACAAATATGGAGAGTCGCAATCCGCAGATGCCTACTTGGACAAGCACTTCATCAATAAAGGAGTTCCTAATCAGCCTCTGATCCGGCAAAGAATCATGATCGAGATAGTGCTGATTGCAGGTAGAGCAGCCGAGCCTCGATGAGCTGCCCTCTACCTTCATCTTCAAGCTGGATTTCCATCTCGTTGTGCTAGAGTTTGTGCTTGATTCGATCTTATTCCCCGAAGGAAGGGTTCGACCACAATCACAAGGGCCTCTGCACTCCAAGGATGGGCCCTATAGCACGTGAAGTCATTCTGATTAGTCTCTCTGACTTCTGATTAGTCTCTCATGAGCTTTGTGGAAGTGGCCTGTGGTCATCGCCGCAGCTCTCGCAGATGCTCGCCTCTTGGACTGCATCCTCATTGACCCGGGCCTCTCAAGTTCAAGGAACGAGTTTTTCTGTATTGGCTGAAAGTGAGTACCACGAGTGAGAAAACAAAATAAATACAAAAAAATAATAAAACATTTGAAATTCATGGAGAGGATGATCAGATGAGGGTGCTCATCAATAAGACCAAGAGTACATATATCGAGTGGGATACATCAAATGTGCTCTTTAATACCCCAATAACAATAATAAGCGGAGAGAATGTCGTTGAGGTGCTAAATTATGAAGTGAAGGGTATGTCAACCCACTTGTTTCTGGATTCAAAAAGTCCCTACTTGCCACCTTTTTACTTTACTTCATTTTAGTTTGTACCCAAACATTGTGTCACATCCAACAAGATTGTTTCATTTCGATCTCTTATGTAACTTTAGCCTTTTAAGGTGTTTAATAGAATATTTCATTTCATTTCTCCCTCCCTCTCTCCAGATCACTACTCTCGGCTTACTTTGTTCCAACTAGCCTATCGACCTACACATTGATGCCCTGGTTGCATCCATCAAAGCCTCTCTTGCAGGCGCTACATATAATAATGCGAGACATTCTTCAATAGTGTTGTCTCTCGCTGCTACCGTGCCTGAGGCCATAAATTTATTCATGATGGAACCCATTCTATTTTTTGATTCAATAATCAATATGTACAATAACGTCACAGTGAAAATCTAGTTAGCCTATGACCTAAAACTTATACTCTAGGCACCTCGTTATAGACCAATCAATGTCTTAACTTATATGAATAGAAATCTTCAGCAAGACTTCAAAATTAAACACTATAAATGTATATTGAGAATGGAAAAAATATTTGTGATGGTTCTCAACACGTATAGAATGCGTTATTACAAAAATCTTTTACTTCTTTTTGCAAATTTGCCAAATTAATGTTGATCTTCATTACATAAGTTTTGCATGATTTCCTCACAAGTGGATCTTATAACATGTTGTAGGATGTAAAATGCACACTACCATGTCGTAAACTTTCTCTTCTCCACCTGATGATATCTGATACATTGTACCCATCTATTTCTCTTTTAATTATTTACAAGTCATGCGTGCCCTCAACAGACATGTTTTTTATGTATCTTTACTCCCTTTTTAGATTGCACCGTGTACACCTTTAAGAAAGGCAAGTCCTCTATGCTCAATCAAATTCAATGTTTATATTGAATCTCTTATGGAATGATATCATTTTGGAGACTAAGTGACAATCCAAGTTGTGATTTCTTTCAACAATAGCTGAGCATTTCAATGTTAATTTGATTTGTGAAAATACCATTACTTCTTGAGTGATGTGCTAGCAAACACTAAGGTGCTTTGGAATGACGACAATAATCTGTATGTACTTTTGAATTCGAGTGTACTCCAGTATTGTATCAAATAGGTGGAACATGTTTTCCTTTTATGCCTAGTCTAGTCCATTGGTCACGGATACATAGTGAGGCGGTCCGGGGCGGGCAACAAGAGAGGCGACCTCTAAACACCCCTCAAGGCTCCCGTGCTGCTCAATTGGGGCTGGGGCAACCACAAGCACAACACAACAACAAACCCACAGCCAAACCCAAACAAGATAGGGGCACCACCTAGTTATGGTATGCGAGCTAGGACGCAAGAGAGATTTGGGCACAACCAAGAAGATGCACCACACAACACACACAAGCAACCTCACACCAAGACACACACAAAATGGACCAGAGAGAGCTAGAGCAAAGGGAAGAGAGAGAGAGAAAAGGATCTTGCGTAATACCTTATTTGTGACTTGCAAATGGAGATGGTTCGTTATGATGCTATCGTAGAACTTGTACAAAACTCACTCAATGCTTAGTGATTGCTAAACATTGCCAAAACACACACACACACTGTCTTAGGGTGTGAGAGACCTCTCACCACAATACCCTCTTACAATGGACATAAAATTGGCAATGAAAAACACACTAAAACACTTCCTAAAATCAAGATCAACCGATAAAAACTCAAAATACACAAGTCACCTTGAATTCACCAAACCGTATTGCACAAATAGAAGGACGAAGATTTGAACGTCGAATCACGCCTTTGATGCACCAAACCTCAATTTATTGATGATGAAGGAGCATATACAATAGTGGTTTTGAGATTTGTGGAACTCAACGCTCTCTCACTTGCAATGTGTAGCTTGAAGGCTTCTCTCACACCAAGAGTGAAGCTCACAAGTGGTTGCTACACCTAAGTCTCTCCTCACGCATAGAGTGTTGGGGTGCTATGTGAGATATTGGAGGTTGTTTTACAAGAAGGAGACGGGCCTATTTATAGGTTGGAGACCCCTCATTAAGATTATTGGAAATCCTAATTTACAAGCTAACAAATGAGGATTATGATTTTTTTGAATATCAAAACATTGCGGGCCTTCTTTGTCTGCTTGAGTCATGGGTGTGGGCTCAAAAGAGAGCATTATTGATGGTAGATAAGGTGAAAGTAAGTTTTAAGGAAGGGGAGAGAGAGAGAGAGAGAGAGAGAGAGAGAGAGTTACTATACATGTCTTGAGGTGAGGTGTCTTTTATGGTTAGGTCAATGCTATTTTGTGTTAGTATGTTAGTCGTTAGTAATCACTAGAAAATTAATGTTACATTTACAATGGGTAGAGTGAGTTGATTTGATGAAGGAAGAGGGGTGAATTAAAAGAGAATCATTGAGATGGTGAAGCTTTGAAGAAGCTTGAACTCACCCTTGTGTAGATTGTGGAAAAAATGACCGCTGGTCTTCTTCTTCTTCTTCGCTTCTTTACGCCGCCGCCACGGTTGACCACCACGATGAAAAGAGGATTTGTTGATGAAAAATCCTCAATTTGCAGAAGTTATCATGGTTAAGATGCTGAATTTTAGATATTTTAGGAGAGGTAAATGAAATTGTAACATAGAAGCAATAGAGAGAGACATGGAGAGGGTGTATGTATGTAGAGGTTCATAAAAGAACTATAGGGATGAGAGAGAAGGGTAATGGTGAAGAGGGTGGGAGAAGCCATGGAAATTGCAGGTTTGAGTGAGGGAAGGAGAGGGAGGGATGTGTAAGAGTGAGTAGGTGTGTGGAAGGGTGAGAGAAGACTAAGGGCTACTTGTGAGAAAAGTGGGCAGATTGGGGTCCACTCAAAAAATCATAGCTCACCGCTGGTAGCTCCAAAAATCATGAAAAAAATTGAGGTGATTATTCAGAGTGTGAACTACATTTTCTCTTTTGACCACCGCTCCAAATTCGGAGTGGAGATAGGTGCCAAAATTCTCACCAAAAAGCCTATTTTTTATGCGTGCAAAAGTCTTTTAGTGGCCCCCTCCTTTGTTGAATTTGTACAATGCATCCAAGACTGAGCCCCTCCTTTGTCATATTATAATACAAAGTATTCAAGTCGCCCTTGACTCATGCATGGAGGAGGATTATTGGTGAAATAAGAAATATATACATGGTGGGACTAGTGTATGGACTATTCATGGACTTTAGCTCAATGAGCACATGGTGTTAGAATAATGAGTAAAAATAATAATAAAAATATGGAGGAGTTATGGATATGGAAAGATATTGGAATCATATGATATGGTCCCTCCTTGAATTATTTTGGGTGAAAGAGGAAAAGGTATGCAAGTAAATAATATAATAAAAGTAACCAATGAGTAGAAATCAATTTTTTGTTTTCACGAGGGTGAGGGTGAAAATGTGGGAGTGATTTGTATAAAGAAAAAATATGAGGTTAGAGTATGTACATATTGGCAAAAAATATAATTATGGTGTAAGAGAATGAAATAAGGTGTACATAGGTTTAATAAAACACACACCTAAGTAGAAATATTTAAATAAAATACCAAAATAATTATTAAAAATCCCTATATTTAAGCCATATATACAATGAAATATTTACACACAAAGAGGCCATAATATACTTTTATTTTTTTATTTTTTTTATTTTTTTTGGCTCACCTAGCCCAGTGACTAGCTAGCTGAGGGTTTTTAAGAAAATATGGGAAAAGCCCCCTAACTCACACACGCCTATTTACAGTGAAATGGTAGGGATAGCCGTTGTGTTTGGGTGATTTTGGTAGGGTGAGGTAGCTTACTATGGCAATTATGGAGAGCCGAAAAACGGCTATCATTAGCCCCCCCCTTAGATAATGGTACATTCATGTACCATTTATCCGATCATACAACATGTAGATTGTGTAACGTCTGTCTTTGTCTGCTCTCATCTTTGAAGAACCTTTGTTGTATGATTAAAAAACCTTGTGTGATATGAAAGGTTCTCGAGCCAATAGCATGATGAAATGAAGTGACGGAGTAAACCTCCTCAATTGAGAAAGTTTCCATAAGCACCCCCCCAGGATCAAAGATCTTGAAATATCTTTCCCAAAGCCAGATGTATGGTATGGAATCACTTACTGATTTTGGTTGAATAAACTTGTAGATTTTAATGTTGTCCATCATTGCATCTATCACTATGAATGTGATATAAAAGATTGGTTTCTCTTCCTCTTGTGTAAAGTTGATGTATCTGCTACGATCTTCAAGATCTTGTATGAGCAAATTCCTAAACTGTAGCTCATAAATTTCATTCAACCTGGGTAGGCTCATCAAGTAAAAAATTCTATGACCTTTATGATTTAGGAAATCTTGATCCATGCTTCCAGCTGCTATTGAAAGATATTGCAGATAGTTTACCACATAAGTAGATAATAGATGAAGGTTTCTATTGCTTCCAACACATTGGAAGAGAATAGATTTTGGTATTGATTGATGAAATATCCACATGTAGCAATCAACAAGTTTTTCATCTATGATGAATACCAGAAGCATCACAATGTGCGACCTCCATACAACAAAGAACCAAGTGAAGAAGATTTGGAAACATCCGTTTATCACCAAGTATTCATGTCCTCTTCCACTTAAGAAGGTATGGTGTCCCCGATGAAAGTTATATGTGAAGAGAGGAGAAGTTGACCTTAAAGAGGTGAAACCCAATGTGAAGATGATTGGGGCTTCAAAAGCTTGGATTTTCTTGCTAAGAGATTGTCCCATGAATGAAGAGCCACCCACTAAAACACCATCGGAGAGAATGATACCCTTCTGATAGTTTCCTTTTATGATTTTATTTTTTACTACTCTCCCATGTTCTTCATCCCTTTCTAAGCCCCCCCTTTGGCAAGGTTGTAACTCCTCACATTGTACCACCTCAAAGGTTGATGGAATACTGTTTGATTTTGTGAAACATTTGGCTTCTTGCATGATAGGTTCCTCTATGCTTAACATACATGGGTCATACCAAGGCTTTTCAACATCCTCAAACACTTCTTCAAGATTATCCTCACCTGGATTCAACTCACACTCTTCTACTTTGTTTTGGAGTTGGCATTCCATGTACACAATCATCTCTTTATGATCAATGTGGTCTATGATCTCCCCACCTATGATCTCATCTTCTTCTTCACTCTCTTCTTTTAGACAAGATACACTCTCAGAACATTCCATAAGATCAAGGTTACCTTCAAGGTCTTCATTCTCCATAGAGTCATGTTGCACAAAAGCTTCGTCTGCTCGGACTCGAAATTGATCCTCTGCCAAAAGGTTGGATGTATCCATTATTGAATCATCAATGCCATTTGAGATATCTTGTGTCGATTTTTGCATGCTTGTGATAAAGGTAGAAGAAAGAGATTCCACATTTGAATCTTGGCCACACACTTTAGCACTTGAATAATCAGTTGGCATGTAAGTAACTTCTTCAACATTTGTCGAAGTAGAAGGAGACAAGTATGGCAAAGGAGATGACTCCTTGATAGAAACACTTTCATGATGGTTGGATCTTCCATCATGATGGAAACCATTTTTGATGTAGAAGTACTTGTGAAACTTCCTTCGGGCAATAGTGACCGCTTCTTCAAAGGTAGAGGGTCCACTACAAGTAACCTTAGTCTTTAGGAAAGGAGACAAACCCGAAATAAATTGATCCATTTTTACATAATCTGGAAATGTAGAACTAAATCCACATCCTTCCCATTGACGAGAAAAAATATCCTCATAAGCATAGTAGTCTTCACCATGTTGTTGAAGTCTCCGTAGTGAAGCCCATGCTTTCTCCGTTGTTGGAACTTTAGAGAATCTGGCCTTCAAAGCTTTGGAAATTTGGGTATACCCATCTTCAATCTGAGAAGACATACTCCAAAACCATTGCTCAGCGTTGCCTCTAAGGCATAGCAATAGAAAATCCCCTTTTTCAATGTCATCCCTTTTACCAAGGATATGACAAACCATTCTAAAATCAACAAGAAAATCATCAACATCTTCTTCTAGATTCCCGAAGAAGATTGGGATATCCTCAAAGGTATAGCGTGTCATAGTCTCTCAATGCTAGAACCACGCAAAGATTAGCTCCAAACAATCATCAACTAACTACACAAAGTTTTGAAAGGTCTTTCAGCATGAATTCTAGATTCTTATGTGAAAATGTTTTTTTCCTTTCTTATGGTATGCATAATCCGAACCATATTCTAGATCAATTTTTGTTTCCTTGAAATTAAAATCGGTCATACATGTTTCCATGATTCATATAATCTACTTGATTATGCTAAAATTTAAGCATTCATGCAATACAACAACAATAAGTACACAATCGTTCCTCAGTGGGGGTACCAAAATTGAGGCCGTCCGGGGCGGGCAACAAGAGAGGCGACCTCTAAACACCCCTCAAGGCTCCCGTGCTGCTCAATTGGGGCTGGGGCAACCACAAGCACAACACAACAACAAACCCACAACCAAACCCAAACAAGATAGGGGCACCACCTAGTTATGGTATGCGAACTAGGACGCAAGAGAGATTTTGGCACAACCAAGAAGATGCACCACACAACACACACAAGCAACCTCACACCAAGACACACATGAAATGGACCAGAGAGAGCTAGAGCAAAGGGAAGAGAGAGAGGAAAGGATCTTGCGTAATACCTTATTTGTGACTTGCAAATGGAGATGGTTCGTTATGATGCTATCGTAGGACTTGTACAAAAATCAATCAATGCTTAGTGATTGCTAATCATTGCCAAAACACACACACACTGTCTTAGGGTGTGGGAGACCTCTCACCACAATACCCTCTTACAATGGACACAACACTAGCAATGAAAAAACACACTAAAACACTTTCTAAAATCAAGATCAACCGATAAAAACTCAAAATACACAAGTCACCTTGAATTCACAAAACCGTATTGCACAAATGGAAGAACGAAGATTTGAACGTCGAATCACGCCTTTGATGCACCAAACCTCAATTTATTGATGATAAAGGAGCATATACAATAGTGGTTTTGAGATTTGTGAAACCCACGCTCTCTCACTTGCAAGGTGTAGCTTGAAAGCTTCTCTCACACCAAGAGTGAAGCTCACAAGTGGTTGTTACACCTAAGTCTCTCCTCACGCATAGAGCGTTGGGGTGTTATGTGAGATGTTGGAGGTTGTTTTACAAGAAGGAGACGGGCCTATTTATAGGTTGGAGACCCCTCATTAAGATTATTGGAAATCCTAATTTACAAGCTAACAAATGAGGATTATGATTTTTTTGAATATCAAAACATTGCGGGCCTTCTTTGTCTGCTTGACTCATGGGTGTGGGCTCAAAAGAGAGCATTATTGATGGTAGATAAGGTGAAAGTAAGTTTTAAGGAAGGGGAGAGAGAGAGAGAGAGAGAGAGAGAGAGAGAGAGAAAGAGTTACTATACATGTCTTGAGGTGAGGTGTCTTTTATGGTTAGGTCAATGCTATTTTGTGTTAGTATGTTAGTCGTTAGTAATCACTAGAAAATTAATGTTACATTTACAATGGGTAGAGTGAGTTGATTTGATGAAGGAAGAGGGGTGAATTAAAAGAGAATCATTGAGATGGTGAAGCTTTGAAGAAGCTTGAACTCACCCTTGTGTAGATTGTGGAAAAAATGACCGCTGGTCTTCTTCTTCTTCTTCGCTTCTTTACGCCGCCGCCACGGTTGACCACCACGATGAAAAGAGGATTTGTTGATGAAAAATCCTCAATTTGCAGAAGTTATCATGGTTAAGATGCTGAATTTTAGATATTTTAGGAGAGGTAAATGAAATTGTAACATAGAAGCAATAGAGAGAGACATGGAGAGGGTGTATGTATGTAGAGGTTCATAAAAGAACTATAGGGATGAGAGAGAAGGGTAATGGTGAAGAGGGTGGGAGAAGCCATGGAAATTGCAGGTTTGAGTGAGGGAAGGAGAGGGAGGGATGTGTAAGAGTGAGTAGGTGTGTGGAAGGGTGAGAGAAGACTAAGGGCTACTTGTGAGAAAAGTGGGCAGATTGGGGTCCACTCAAAAAATCATAGCTCACCGCTGGTAGCTCCAAAAATCATGAAACAAATTGAGGTGATTATTCAGAGTGTGAACTACATTTTCTCTTTTGACCACCGCTCCAAATTCGGAGTGGAGATAGGTGCCAAAATTCTCACCAAAAAGCCTGTTTTTTATGCCTGCAAAAGTCTTTTAGTGGCCCCCTCCTTTGTTGAATTTGTACAATGCATCCAAGAGTGAGCCCCTCCTTTGTCATATTATAATACAAAGCATTCAAGTCGCCCTTGACTCATGCATGGAGGAGGATTATTGGTGAAATAAGAAATATATACATGGTGGGACTAGTGTATGGACTATTCATGGACTTTAGCTCAATGAGCACATGGTGTTAGAATAATGAGTAAAAATAATAATAAAAATATGGAGGAGTTATGGATATGGAAAGATATTGGAATCATATGATATGGTCCCTCCTTGAATTATTTTGGGTGAAAGAGGAAAAGGTATGCAAGTAAATAAATAATAAAAGTAACCAATGAGTAGAAATCAATTTTTTGTTTTCACGAGGGTGAGGGTGAAAATGTGGGAGTGATTTGTATAAAGAAAAAATATGAGGTTAGAGTATGTACATATTGGCAAAAAATATAATTATGGTGTAAGAGAATGAAATAAGGTGTACATAGGTTTAATAAACACACACCTAAGTAGAAATATTTAAATAAAATACCAAAATAATTATTAAAAATCCCTATATTTAAGCCATATATACAATGAAATATTTACACACAAAGAGGCCATAATATACTTTTATTTTTTTATTTTTTTTATTTTTTTTATTTTTTTTGGCTCACCTAGCCCAGTGACTAGCTAGCTGAGGGTTTTTAAGAAAATATGGGAAAAGCCCCCTAACTCACACACGCCTATTTACAGTGAAATGGTAGGGATAGCCGTTGTGTTTGGGTGATTTTGGTAGGGTGAGGTAGCTTACTATGGCAATTATGGAGAGCCGAAAAACGGCTATCAATAGATTCGCCGATTTAGGCAGTGTGTAGATACTCATCTTGGTGCAGATCCGCCGATTTAGGTAGCACAACCACGAATTGCAAACTCATGATTTTAAACACTATCAGATTCAGATTCGCTGATTTAGGCAGCATTAGTGCAGATTCTCCGATTTAGGAAGTACGTTTTATTGGTGTAGACTTGCCGGATGAGGCAACACCGATCACAAAATCATGATGCAGTGGCTGGCCACCATTGTAACTGGTATGATTTTGTTACCCAGGTACATAATGAAAGTGATTTGGATTTGGACTTATATTGTGGAATTGATATTGGATTGGGATTTGGTATCAGATGATTATTTTATCACGACAGTGTGTATGTGATGAGACTTGACATTATGAGATTAATGATGAGTGTGACCAATGATATCCTGATTCACCATGGTATGCCATATACTGCTTATTCTAGTGGTATGGGACACTAGAATAGGTAGTATGTGGATGATGACAGGCATAAGCTAATGTTGTTTAGTTTCATATATTATGTGATGTTTTTGACACAACATACTAATCACTGTTTTTGACAAGTATTGTTTGCAGATTTTTATCTTCGCAACTGAGGACAGTTGCTTTCCAACGGAGAGGTATGTTATAGTATTGATATTTTATTATTTATGCAGCTGAAAGGTGGAAAAGACTAGACCAAGCTAGGCCTATGCGAATGGAAATACATATATTGTACATTTTATTATTCAAATGCTCTTTTATGAGCTTTGGCCATTTATGACCGGCCGCCCAGTTTGTACTCAATTTGACCATTCAAGAAATCTTTAAATGAAATACGTGCAAGAGGGAAATGGTCACTCTTGCACGGGGGGAGATTGCACCAAACGTCGTCTTATTCTTCTCTTCTCTCCTCTCTTCTCTCTCGTCGTGCTGGCGTAGCACTCCGCTCTAGGAGGTGCACCTGCACGTGATCTCGCGCTCTATCTCCCTCTTCGTCTCTCTCTGCTCGTCTGCAGCTTGATTATGTGAAACGATGGTTTCCAGGTGTGTAGATTTGTGTGTTTCATCGTCTATAGTATCTAGTTTTGGTATTTTGCAGGGCTCTCCGCGCTCCCGTTTGTAGCATGCTCTCACCTCAGACTTGGCTTCATACTCCCCTAGGTAAGAGGGTAGAGTTTTTAGCGAGTCTGGTTGGCTGTACCCCAAACTAATTGATCCCTGGTCTCCCCCTTGTGAATGCATATCAAAGTTCATTTGTGATCTTGCCTCAAATTCTTCAATAGAAGGTAAAATCTCATTTTTCTCCTTTCTCGTGCTATTTATTTGGTGGCTCACCCTGTTAGCTTCATTGGCATCACGGATTTGCTTCCACAGGTCATCTAGACTGTTACAATCCTTACCCATTTCTACCAATGTTTTAGGCTAGAAACCATCAATTGTCTCATCTGTTGTATTTGGCACTATGATAGGTTCTCTCCTAGACTGAGAGGCAGTCGTGAGTCTCTCCTTCGTTTCTACTTGTTTCTCTAAAGTTGGTTTGATAGGGGTTGGAGTTGGTACCTCATGCCAACATGCAGGTTTACCAAGCGGGTTTTCTATCAAGGATTGGGCTATTTCAATCATCTTTTGACATATTTCCAACCTCTTTTTTTCTATTTTTGCATATGGATAAGTCATCCATCTATTCTCTTGGGTTTGGTTTTTTTTGAGTCTGGCTTCATATGCTTTTAACACTAGAATGGTAACCTAACAGGACATAAAAGTGTCCTTTCAGGGTTTTGGGAAATAATTCCAAAATCATAGTAGATCCACTCATTTTGAAAAATCCTTTCATGAGCTTATAGTTCAATAACTACTACATATGGAAAAAATGAGAAACTTGTAATTTTTCTCATCCCTTGGTCACTATAAGCCTCCAGAGTTGATGGACCAGTGCATTTTGCTCAAAATAGCAATTTCTTACGGTTGATTGCATATAAATAAGAGTGGAGATTTTTGTAGGACATGAGATAAAATGCCCCGTTAACTCCAATGGGTTGGTGATCAAAACATATGGGTACTTTTACCTCACTAATTTTTTTTTGGGCAAAAAAATTAGGTACAAAAAAGCTGCATTTTTTCCATTCTGTGGACCTATCACCAAAGTTTCTATAGTCATGCTCAATACAGATACTATATACATGTTTTCTTAGTTCCCTTTGTGCCTCTGGATTCAAAAGGAGCCATGGAGCATGTCAAAAGGATAACGGATCTCTTACAATTGGAACCTTGGGGGCAATGATAAAGTGCTAAATACAGCAAACATGAAAAAACTGGGTTTAGCATTAGTGACCTCTAGAAACCCATAGAAACTACTCAATATCTAGCCAAGTTTGTAGTCTATGATTAGATATGGTCACTACCTACAAAATACACACAATTGGCCTAAGAAACTAGCAATATTGAGAAAGTTATACTTGCTACTCTAAAATGTATCGTATTCTTCAGCAACCAAAAAACTCAACCATCATCATATACTATGCTATATAGCATATTAGGTCCCCCAAAACTCAAGGAAGATTAGCTTTATGTTATACATTACACTTACATAATCAAAACTGAATTTGGATATCAAGAAAGCCACCAAAAAAATCATAAAAGTGCTAATTTTGGCCAAAAAACTAGATTATGCAATTCTTGTAAATTGGACTTTCAATTTTAACACGTAGCTCTCCCTACAAGCATCAAAACATATTGAGAACTATGAAGGCCTAGCCTCTAGCCATCTAAACCTCACAAACATGAAGTTTAGAGTGGTATAGTTGCCAAAAATTGAAAAAAAGCCAAAAACAGGACCAATTCTCTCACACAGTTTAGGTTCAAAAATGTTGTGCAAGAGTAAGGTTAATGGTTAGATCGATACTCAAAAAAAAATGCTAAGTTTTTTTCAGCTCATAAGGCAACTTTGTGGATATATAGCACCTAGAAATTCATTTTCATACTCTTCAAATAATTCAAGCAAAATGGTCACTTAACAGGACACAAAAGTGTCCAAGGACATAAAAGTGTCCCGTTACCATTCTAGTGTTAAAAGTGCGTCTAATTGCTCCTTTACCTTTTCTGCCACCAACACTGATTCTGCTGATCCTGCACTTTTGGGCTCTACTACTTCCTTGGGCCCTATGGTTGCCGCAGTGTGTGAGCTTAGACTAGCTAGATCCTCTAACCATTCTAATCTATCCTTTGTGTGTTTTAACTCCTCAGATAGAGCCGTTTGCTCTCGTTCTCTCCTGGCTTTCATACGCGCCTTTCTAGATTTCCAAGTGCTTCTCTGATTTTTCATTTTTGCACTTGGGGCATCGGTCTTGGGCTCTTCAATTATGTGTTCATTTGTCATTCTTTGAGCTTGGACTCGTGTCACTGCCTGAATAGATATTACTGTCTCATTTTCTGACCCTCCACTGGAAGGCACTGCTTCCAGCATGTTCAAAGTAATTTTTTCTCCTTTGCTCGGGTTCTTAGAGCAATCAGGAATCAAATGAGTAATTCCACACTCAGTGCAATATGCGTTGACTCTAATGATGTCATCATGAGGACCATCTCTTAGCCAATGGTCTCCACCACACTAGTAGCAGGGTCCCTTAGGCTATTGAGGTGCTCCTTGAGATCCTCTTTGTTGGTATGTATGTCTCTCCCCACCCATGCCTCCGTTGGCTATGAACAACAATGTTCGTTCATCCAAGCTATATCTTCCTTCTCCTGCTGCCTGTGCAGCTATTAGTGGTCTTGTACTTCCCGTCATGCTCCAAGGTTTCGGCGTTGGAAGTTCTTCTGGTGGATAATAGATAGGATTTGCAGCATATCCATTGGAATCTTCATAATATGCATGCATACGTACCAAAGCCTTCTCTTCTGGTTCGTTTACTGTTGGTGTGTATCTTATGCCGACTAGTCATAATCCTTGTAGGGGTGGTTGTTGCCCCAATATTGGTTGTGGTCTTTCTACACCTACAGGTCCTGGTAGGTTGCCTTCTTGATACCTAGGCATTGATGGAAGCTGAGGAGATCCTACCTGAGCCTTGGGAGCATTAGGTCGCTCTCTAATATATCCCTTGTTATAATAACATTCCTCCGTCACATGGTTTGTCCATTTTTGTTCGATAGCACACCACTTTGGTTGTTTAGCCTGAGGCTTGGCATACATATTAATCTTTTTTAGCACTTCCTCTACAAGATGCTCCTGGCTTACAGCTACTTCTCCTTTTGGTGTTGTCTTAGCGGACTTGCTTCCACTTTGTTGTGAGGATGAATCGTCATCAAGATCCTTGAATTCACCCTCCTTGTAGACCGCACAATTGTCTACAAGGTAAAGAGCCTCCTTATTTAACTCATTTAACGTCGTGCTCCTCTTCATATGTAAGTCCTTCTGGAGATCTGCGTTCCTTATTCCTTGAATAAATATGACCATAAGTCTGGACTGAGTTGACAGTTCTTCGACAGGGTAAAACTTCACATATCTTTTTAGTCGTAGGGCTGCCTTTCGCATAGATTCCCCTTCTTTCTGTTTGAATTTATGGATTTGTGAGACTGTATTATGAGTTATCCCCCTTTGTGAGAATTCCTCAATAAACTCGTCAAACACCTCCTCCATAGACTCAAAGTCTCTACGCTCCACAGAGTCAAACCAAATAGCAACATCCTCCTCTAGGGTAAGTCCAAACCCTGCAAATTGGGTAGGGAAGTCTAACACCTCTTCAACTCTAATTACACGCACAAAGGCTGCTACAAGATCCCTAGGATCTCTGTTTCCCGTGTATTTCTTGTTTACCCATTTTTGCACCTGAGAAGGTCTAATTCTACGCTGGTCTACAAATGTCATCATTGGTTCTCCTCGTCCTACTCGATATACCTCCTCTGGCCTTCGGTAGTGAGAGGGTTCCTCTCCTAGAGGTGCCCCTAAAACATAATTTCTGATGGTTTTTGCAAGAGGTGGTTCATCTCTTCGAACTCGTTCTATGGGTTGTCTTCCAAGCTCTGTCGACTCTTGAGTTTTTGGCTTACTCTCGCCTTGATACTGTGAATAGAGTGGTGGTTCTTGTAAATATCTTAGCCCTCGGGTGGCTGGATAACCATCTCGGTTTTGGTCTTGTTCTAATGTCGCACTTTGTCGAAGCCATGCCTGCAATGATGGTTGGGTTACTTGTTGGTTCTGGTAGTTGAACGTCTATTTTCGGTTAGAATGTGAGGTCGTGTTGTACTCTTTTGAAAATGGATTTGTGGACTTGCTAGGGGTATAGGTGAACCTTGGCACTTATTTGGGGGTATATGTTGATGTTTCTCGTCCATACCTATCAACAACAAAAATGATATCCTTCCCCATAGAAATTTCATAAGAGAATAAGTAAAGAACCTTGTCTTTGCTTAATTCATTTGGTTAGGGTTCTTTGCATCGAAAATATGAGACTAATCCCTCGCTCTCATGCTTGTAAATTCCCACATTCTCATTATAGGTAGAGATCCTGGTTTTTTTCTTATCATACATAAAAAGAGCTCCAGGTCGATCAGCTTTTGGAGGCAGTTCTTGAGTTTCTGAAACCATTTTTCCTTTTGCCATCTTATTCCATATCTGTTGTAATCCTTAGGGTTACTAACTATCAGATAGTGGTTCCCCTTTTTATCTCGGAATCTATCTCCATCATCATATTTGAATTATCTCCAGTCTTTGAGCAGGTCTTTCTTCTATACAAATACACTTGTGTCCCCGATAGTCAGAATAAACTAGGGCTCCCCTAGAGTTTGTTCCTTCTAAGAAGATTATAGTGAACTTGGCATCGTTCAAAGGGTTTTGGGAGGTACTTCCTCTTAGCATTGGTCCTTCATCGGAGAAACCTTTTGGCTGTTGACCACCCATCATGAAGAAGGACTTATCTCATGAAGTGTCAGTATCACTACCCTCCTCAATGATCGGTGCTAGTGGATCTAGCCTTGCCTAAGTTACACTCTCCTCGGTGGACACTAAGCTACCCTGATCACCTGCCACTTTTTGATCTCTGGGAATGTGTCTTCCTGATCTTAAATTCATCAAACTTAGCAATGCAATTTATCACAAATCCAACCACTCACTTGGCAAAGGATCAGTTTTTTAAAAACTTATTGCCTTCCCGCCACTGAATATTGTACACAAGCGTTTAATTTCAACAATTGAATCAAATCATTTAACCGCTAGAGGTGGTCTTAGTAATGATTGGTATAACTGGAGGGTTAACCTCAACCACTACTGTATTTTATACACTTCGGATGTTCGTGATTAGGTTTGCTAATCTGGAACTGTACTTCACTCGAATGTTGGTCAGTTTACAGGGAAAGTCTTAATTTCGTCTTTGCTCCGTCAAAAGGTCAAACAAGGTCCAATTTCACTTCTCAAAGAAGTTTTGGAACTCTTAAGTCAATTGGAACATCAGTCTATGTCCACAGCCATCTTTTCACTTCACTAAGCCCTTGTAGATATCCTACGTGTAGGATGTCTACCTGCTCTGTTTGGTTGGGTTTTGCACTATAGATTCCCCTTGATGTGTTCAGTCCACATCTGTGTTTACTTTTTGATCTGGACACCTATAAGCTAGTCAGTTGATCAAAAATTTGTTCCAACATCCTGATGTTGGTCTGACCAATCAAATCAACTCCAATTTGGACCAAAATTGACTAGGAGGCTTGCCTCAGGCTATACAACACCCTGCTATGCCTACAATCAGTTTTTTACTTCAATATCATGCAGTAGACATCCTACGTGTAGCATGTCTAACTGCTCAAAATTTCTTCAAATGCAAACCACACACTCCTCTTAAGGTACTGATCACTTTGGTATGCTCAAAGTTGGATTTGGAGTGCTAAATCACACAGAACACATCCTACGCGTAGGATGTCTATATGATCTGTTTGACCCCAAACTTGAGCCACAACTTCCCTTGATGTCACCAACCAAGTGCTATGCTTAGATTTTAGTTTGGATTTCAAAAGACCCTAATTTTAATTATCCTAGCCCTTTTCAGTCAAAAATGCTAAATTCTGCATAAAACCCAATTTTCTCACCCAATTGAGATGAAACCTTTCTCATGCACTCAATAAATCATGTAGATCATGCTCATGCAGCCATCCTATGGTTTTGGTCTTAAAATAATTCCTTGGCACAATTTGGGTAAGATGTCTGGCAGTTTTCTTTCTTTTGGTCTTATCCTATCAAGATATGGTCAAACTTCCACTTTCCATGTGAAAATAGGGTAAAACCTACCTTCTAAACACACTGGTCAACTCAGATTTTCAAAATTCACGCCAGAACACCCTGTAGACATCCTATGCGTAGGATGTCTACTGGCTTAAAATTAAATTTTTGTCTGACAAAAGTACTCCTTATGCTCTGCAGCTCTCTCAGAAATACTCACAGAAACTTTTGAACTTCACTTTAGCTTCTAAACACTCTTTTTCGTCTTTTACAACCCTTTGATGAGCCTAATAGCAAATATAACATGCATGAAGTGCTCCAGATCATAAATCATGATGTCCTACTTACCCTACTCCTACTCATCATGTGAGATGGTGATATTGGTGTCTCGGCTGCTTCCTGGCCTCTTCGAACTCTCAAGCTATCCTTTCACCGCCTCTACCACTCCAACTCCTACTAGCTACACCACAACTTAACTAATACCTAAAACTATCTAAGTCTACCTAAGTCGAAGGCTCTAGTCCAAACACTCTCTCCCTAGACTCCTCCTAAGACCTAGAGAGTCCTCTACCCTCTGATCCTATCTACATATAAAACAAGACTCTAGCAAGCTAGAGAATCCCTATCCTCAAAGACTAGTCTCGGTCATCTACCTAGGGTTTTTGTCCCTGGGAGCGGCGCCAATGTTGGCGGATACGCCGCGACGGACGTCAGCACAACAAGAACTCACCTAACAAGATTTGTCAGCTAAGAATGAAGCTCGGCCTGCAGGCGCGTGGAAGCAAGCACAAGGTGTCAACCTACACTCGACCGACTCTTGATTACTTCCTACAGAGGTCTCTACCTAATGTCTAAGCTACAGCCTTCAAGAGTACATAAGATGAGATTTCCTACAACGCTTTCAAGAGCCAAGTACCCATCAAACGTTCTCAAAATGCTACGAAACTTGAAGTAAACCCTATTAACACCAATAGGTCGCTCTCCCTAAGGTCCATGAACCAAAACCACAACCCTAAACACCCGGTCAAAAATCACGTAGGATGTCTGGTCGAAATTTACAGGTCATTGTTTTCGAAAACTAAAGTGTGTAATGTGTATCTCTACTCAATGCAAACGTATGGATATGCTGAAATGCAAAAACAAAAAACGTATGCTCATCGAATCACCAGATATAGCTCGTGGGTTGAGCTTACAAAGCCAGATCGTACACATGCAATGTAGGTGTTGGCGCGTAGCTCTCTTCGGGGGCAACACGCTGCACTTCTCCGCACTCGATTGCAACCACCAGTGCACGTGTAGCATCAAGATAAAACTCTTACTCTCTCTCGTACACAGAGTACACTCACTCACACAGACAAAACTTATAAAATGACAAAAGGTTTTTTTGCATTAAGATCAAAAGTGGTATAAATACCTTATAATGTCAAACCCTAATGCTCCAATTTAACCATTGACTCAATCTAAATGTAAAAAATGGGATACAATCTGAAAGATTCTGCAAGCCCTATTATTTACAAAGGTGAAATGACGGTTTTTCTCAATTAAAGAATAATTACAGAAAATAATATCCTGTCGGGCAATCATCCTCCGTTGGGTGTGTCCAGCCGCTAACACATATGCACTCAAGGTGAATTACATGATTTATAAAATGATAAAAAGTAAGAGAAGGATGATAATATACACAATTTGATGGAAACCACGTGATGGAAAAAGAAATTTCCACCTATCTCCTCCAGTGAATGAAGCGGTTGTAGAACTTTTTCGGTGTAGTTCTTGTGACCATGGGAAAGTTGAATTTTCTATGTTCGAACTCCTCCTTTTGCAGAGCTTGAGATTGGTTATTTTATGATTTTTTCTCTTTTTGTGAAAGGATGAAGAGGTTATGGTAATATGAGTTTGATTCTAGAGAGATAAATTGAGCTATATAGAGATGATAATCTTGAGCTATGGAGTAAGGGAGAGATAGAAATGGTGAAGAAGATGAAAGTAGTCATGAAAGTTGTAGGTTTGAGATGGAGAGGAATGAGTGTGTGTGTGTGGAAGTAGGAAAGGAGGTGAAAGAAGACTATGGGTTACTTTGTGAGAAAAGTGGGCAGACTGGGGTCCACACAAAAAATCCTATCTCATCGGTGGTAGCTCCAAAAATTATGAAAACATTTGAGGTGATTATTCAGCTTGTGGGCTACATTTTTTTCTGTTCACCACTTCTTCAAATTCCGAGGGGAAATAGGCACCAAAAATCTCACTAGAAAGCCTATTTTTAATGCTTGCAAAAGTCTTTTAGTGGCCCCCTCCTTTGTTGAATTTGCACAATGCATCCAAGAGTGAGACCCTCCTTTGTCATATCATGATACAAAGTATCCAAGTTACCTTTACACATGCATGGAGGAGGATTAATGGTGAATAAAGAAATATATACATGGTGGGACTAGTGTATGGACTATTCATGGATTTTAGCTCAATGAGCACATGGTGTTACAATAATGAGTATATAAAAATAAAAAAAATATGGAAGAATTATGGATATAGAAAAAGATATTGGAATCATATAATATGGTTCCTCTTTTGTATTATTTTGAGTGAAAGAGGAAAAGGCATGCAAGTAAATGAGAATTATATAGTAAAAGTGACTAACGGAGTAGAAGGTGGTTTGTTTTCACAAGGGTGAGGATAAAAATATGTAGGTGATTTGTATAAAAGAAAAAATATTTATGAGATTAGAAAATGTACACATTGGCAACAAAAATATACTTATGGTACAAGAGGATAAAAGAAGGCATACATAGCCTAATAAAACACACATCTAGGTATAAATATTTAAATAAAATACCAAAACAATTATAAAAAATCCTTATATTTAGGCCCTTACCACAATAAAATATCTACATACAAAGAGGTCATAATATACTTTTTTGTTTTATTTTATTTATTTATTTGGCTCAACCAGCTTAGTGACTAGCTAATTGAGGGTTTTTAAGGAGATATGGGGAAAGTCCCCTAACTCACACACGTCTATGTACAGTGAAAGGGTGAGGATAACCACAGTGTTTTAGTGATTTGATAGGGTGACGTAGCTCACTATGGAAATTTTGAATAGCCAAAAATGGCTATCATTATCCCTCCCCCAGGATGATGGTATATTCATGTACCATCATAAAGCATCTTTTCCAAAGAGAGTGCTTCAGATTCCTTGACAGGATTTTCATTGTTTGGACCCTTGGCATTTTGTCTTACATGAGATAGTTGGATTTTGATAGATCTTTGATAGATCCTTAGGTAGAAGGCGACTCAAATAAGGCTTTAGCCGATACCCATCTACCTTCTTGGAGTGCTCTTTTTTACAACTCCTCTAAACAATTGGAAGTAAATGAAGATGCATATAATGAGTGTTCAGACACCTAAAGTGAGCGTGGAAATGAAGCCAAGAATATCAAGTTTTATGATTTTGCTAATCAACACCCTAGACGTCAAGAACGCTATAGGAGGAAAAGAGCAGGAAACAAAGTGAGAGAGAACCTGATGCCCAGGATAAAAGGTAAAACTCACTATTTGATGCTTATAAAAGTAGAGGATTGTGTGAAAGATCGAATATCAGGAAAATTATTAGAAAATCGAAAAGAAAGAACGCGAGAGGAAACAAAATAGGTAAGAAGAGCTAAAACCGTAACAAAATCACAAAAATCTGAAAATCAAAAAAAGAAACAACAAAAGACCAAGAGTGGACCAAACTGGAGCGTAAACAGAAATACCAAGATCTAAAACGGTCTTTGAGAGAGATATGGACTACTGAAGAAGATAGTGATGGTAAAGGAGAGTCAGAAAAGGGCAACATGAACGTACCAGCACACCATCGAAAATTTACTATCCAGGACAGAAAAATCATCATGACACCACCAGTCAAGGAAAGAACCAACCAAGAATCTTACGATGGGCCTGAAAATGCAAAAATAGATAGACCTCGCAGAACCAGGTGAAAAGCCATAGCCGGTCTATATAGCTAACGATTTAGAGCCTGAGGAGGAAGCATAACTAACACAACTTCTCACGAAGTATAAAGATGCGTTCGCTTGGTCCTACAAAGACCTCAAGGGAGTTGATCCATTGATATGCCAACATACAATTCCTTTGAAATCGGATGAAAAACCTAGCAAACAACGTCCTTATACATATAATGACACATTTGCTAAACGAATCAAGGAAGAGATTGATAAACTGATGGAAGCAGAATTCATCTATGAGATTGAACATACAGATTGGGTGTCACCCATTGTGGTAGTTCCCAAAAAGAATGGAAAACTGCGGGTGTGTGTAAACCTCAAGAAGGTGAATGTAGCAACCATAAGGGATAATTATCCCTTGCCAATCACAAAACATGTACTGGAGCGAGTGGCTGGGAAACGGGCTTATTCCTTTCTAGATGGGTTTTCAGGATACAACCAACTGGCAATAGCAAGAGAGGATCAACACAAAACAGCCTTTGCCACAGAATGGAGGATTTATGCGTATCGAGTTATGCCATTTGGCTTAACTAATGCACCAGCCACATTCCAGAGGTTAATGACTCACGCTTTCAAGGAATACCTAAGAAGATTCTTAGAAATTTACATGGATGACCTGTGTGTACACTCTCTTCTGCGAGAGGAACATATAGACCATTTGCAAAAGGTCTTTGAAAAGTGCAGAACATATCGAATCTGTCTAAACCCGAAAAAGTGTGTATTTATGGTTAAGCAAGGACGAATCTTAGGACACATTGTCTCACGAAACGGCATAACCATAGACCTAGACAAAGTCAAAGTCATTGTAGACATACCCAGGCCTACTAATGCAAAACAAGTGCAATCCTTCATGGGGCACTGTGGATATTATCGAAGATTCATATACATGTATGCGGTTATCGCACAACCTCTGTATCGGTTGCTAGTCAATTTCGAGTGGACTGAGGAGTGTGAGACCTCATTCCAAAAGATGAAGGAAAACCTTATATCAACACCTGTATTAAAGGCACTAGATTGGGAAAAGATATTCCATGTGCACATTGATGCTTCAGCATATGCCATTGGATGTATTCTAGCTCAACCTGGAGACGGAACAATGGATTTTCCGGTTTGCTATGCGAGCCGACAATTAAACAGTGCAGAAAAGAACTACACAACCACCGAGAGGGAAGAATTAGGAATGATTTATGCTGTAAAGAAATTTTGGCATTATCTACTTGCAAACAAATTTGTGTTCTTTACAGATCATCAAGCTCTTTTGTACGTAGTAAATAAACCTTGCAATACAGGGAGAATCATACGCTAGTTTATTATATTGCTAGAATTTGACTTCACAATGGTGGTCAAAAAGGGTAAAACCCATCTGCGAGCAGATCATCTTTCAAGAATACACAACGGGAAAGCTCCAGAAGGGGTAGATGATGACATACCAGATGCTTATCTTTTCAACATTGAAATGGTACCCAAATGGTCTCATGAAATAGTTAGCATTCTCTCCTTCGAATATGAGTTTGATAATACGGAGTGCAGATCCAAACAGCAAACAATTCGACAAACAAAGAACTTCCAGTTGATAGCAGGACGGATGTATCATCTTGAATGTGACCTAATCCTACGATTATGTATAAATCCGGAAGAATTCGAGTGCTACCTTGAAGAGGCACATGTCCAGGAATGTGCTTTTCACTGTTCAACAGTGAAAACACACCAGAGACTAAAACATTTAGGGGTTTATTGGCCAACTATGTATGAGGATACACATTCTTATGTTACCAATTGTACATTATGTAGTGCCAAACGACCAGTGGATCACGCAACTTTGTTTCAGGTGAACATAGCACCTGCATGGAGTCAATATATCATTGACTTATTAACCACTAGGACGTTCCCTGAAACATTACAAGAGCACGGGAAAAAGCTATAGAGCGGGAAGCTCGTGACTTTCAGTTAATTGGGAATCAACTCTATAAGCGGGGAAAGGACAATCAACTTAGAATCTGTGCAAGTGAAAGCGAATACCTGCTGATTCTAGAACATGCACATAGCGGAATAAGTGCAGGCCATTTTTCGGGCGATAAGACGGCAAAAATTGTCTTAACCGCACGAATTTGGTGGCCTACATTGCACATGGATGCCAACGAGTTTGTAAAGCATTGTGATGCGTGTCAACGCACCAAGATACCAATAAAACGAGATGAGATTCCATTAAGGCCAATGATGGGGGCAAGGGAATTTGCAAAATGGGGCATTGATTTTGTGGGATCTATATCACCCCCTGCATATCGCACCCATACCCAATATATCATTGTGGCTACGAACTATCTCACAAAATGGGTCGAAGCCAAAGCAACACAAAAAGCTGATGCACGCGGCACCGCACAATTTTTGTATGAGAATGTTTTTGTACGTTACGGGTATTGTCAGTGACCATGGAACACACTTTTGCAATGAAGTCATTGAATATCTACTAGAGGAATTCATGATCATACATAGGAAGTCAGCACCATACCATCCACAGGCCAATGGGCAAGCTGAGGCCACAAATAAAACACTATGCACGGTTCTCACTAAAATAGTGTCAGAATCAAGAACATATTGGGATCAACAACTACACTCGACACTATGGGCATACAGGGTAGCTTACAAAACATCAATAGGAACAACACCATACAACATGGTGTTTGGCCTAAATGCTATACTACCCATATAGTTTTTAATCCCAACTCTACGAGTAGCAACAAGCTTGGAATGGACAGGGCATGAACTCTCTTCAAGGATTAATGATCTTGAAAAGCTAGATGAACTACGCTTACGAGCTGTCGCTTCAATCTATGCTAAAAAGAGAAGACAAAAGGAATTTTTTCATAAACATGTGCGTACCGAAGAGTTCAAAACAAGTGATTACGTTGTGAGCGGGATGAAAACACACACAGCGCCTCTATAACGACCCAAAACACACTCTTGGAATGATACACACACACACACACACTATGGGGCACCACTCGGCTTACACAACACACCTGGCCGAGACAGGGAACACACCTCTAGAGTGAGAGAAGAGAGACTATCCACTTGCCCACTCCACACACACACACAAAACTCAGCTCAAAAGAGGAGAATTTTTTATGTTTAGATACAATTGAGCTTCGGCCAACACCAATGGGGCAAATAGCTCACACAATATGGGTAAAAGATACCAGATACAATCACAAATTGGAGCAGAAGCTTCGCTCATTAGGAGAAACTTACACAGCCAAAACAACAGAAAAAGAATTAGGAATTTGGCAAAATGGACAGCGCCATCGTGTCCGGAACGGCCCAAAACCCTAGTCTACAATGTCAAAGTGCTCAAATCCGATATCGGATGAGCAGTTTACGGCCAAAACAGGCTCCAAAAATCCCAAAAACACACCTGCGGCTGTTCCTCCTCTCTTCTCCACGTTTTTGTTAGGAAATAAGACGTAGCTAAATAGATAATTGAGCAGATTACTTAATGGAGAGAGATAGATTTCACACACAAGAGATTATAGAGTAGAGAGAGAGAGAGAGTACACACGATATACGTGGTTCATCCAATGTGGGCTACGTCCACGGGAAAGCAGCCACTCAATGGCTTTAGCACTTCAAAAGAAGAAGTAGTTTACAAAGGGGTTAAACCCTTGATACAGCTCCCGCCTTGCTTCACTCTCACCACCTCACACTCACCTTGTTGCATCCACTTCACACTATGAAATGTGTGTAGACATGGCCTTCTTTTATAGGCCAAAAGGGCTGCACTCTCTTATGAGAGGCAGCCATGTGTAGCCGCCCTTGTGTGAATAAGTCCAAATCGGACCCTCCAATCCGCCCATGTGTGGCCGCCCTTGAGAAGACAAGTCCGCTTTTGAATTCGGCCATCGGCCACGGGCCATTGACTTCCAACCACCGGCCAACCGACCGGTTGTTTTCCGACCACTTTCCGGCCGCCGTCCGGCCATAATATTCCGGCGAAAAATAATATTCCGGCGAAGAAAAAAGTTGCCCTTGATTCTTGTCCGTGAAAATTTTGGTTTCCGGTGAGTGATTTTCCTTCACGCACGATGGCTTCTCCTCATAATGGGGGCCTTACAAATGTGCGCTTTTACCATAGAAAATTACAAGGGTAAACCAAGCTCCATACTTAACAATTTTTTCAGGTCTTCTCTCATTTTTTCAGTTCCCACACTTAGCTTTATTACTTGGGCACCCTTGGCCTTTTAGATGACCTCAAACGGACCCTGAACAGGCCAAAAACTGACCTCGCAGTGCATAGTTGTCACCTTTTTGCATCATCCGCACACCTGGCACTTAGCTTTTCCCAATAATGCATCCCGCCACTATGTGAAGTGGCCTCAAAAAGTGGTCCTAATGATGACCTTTCTGCATAAGTATCACAAGAAAACACCCACGTTGTGTCTGTACTCATCATATTGACCCCATTCGGCCTCCTGACGCCACTAGATGCCATCTGACGCACCTACTTACCTCATGTCATCGGCCCGTGGATAGCTTCCTCGAGAAGTTTTACGCGCTAGCAACTCCTCCTTATTGTACAAAAAACACACTGGTACTGGTAATATTGAAAATCTATGCATTATGTACACCCTGTCCTACCTGTATACATGTGGGCCCCACATAACCACCTGGCTCTGGAAATTGGGCAATCCTTTATTCGATGCACCATGCATGTGTATGTACATATGTGCAATCCATTGCTCCAAAAAACTCCTGACATAATTTGCCCATCCCCTAGCCTGCTAGATCATTCATGATCAGTAGCAGCAAAAAGCGATATGAGACTCGCAGCGTCACAAGTCTCCTCATCCTTCACCAACACTCCTTGATCCACATACAGCTCATCTTGCTCAACCATCATCAACTTGGCATGATACAATTTAAGACGCAATCCATTTACCCTTGACTTATGTAGAAACCCATCCAGGCTAGCGAACTGATATGTACCATTCGGGAAACACTCCACTACCTTGAAAGGGCCTTCCCACTTAATTTGAAACTTCTTTTGGAAGGTGTTGTCCAGCTTACTGTTGTAGCGCAAAACCGAGTCATGCTTCTTGATACCCTTACTTTTGACCTTTTCATTTATCTTTGCCAAAGCCCTTTCTTGCATCTGCTCTTAATGTTCCAATGCACTCATCCTATCCAGTTGAACCTCTTGTAGCTGTAAGAGCCTCTCTTTGAATGCATCACTAGGCGGCCCAAGAAACTTCTCTAACATCTTGACCACAGGTAACTCTACTTCCACAGGCAATAGTGCTTCTTTTCCATACACCAAATGAAATGGAGTAAACCCTGTACATGTCTTCACCGAAGTACGGTAAGCCCATAATGCACTAGGCAATTCCAAATCCCAATTCTTTCCTTGGTGCTCTGTCACTTTCAAAAGAATCTATACCAACTCACCATTGAATCTTTCATTTAAGCCATTACACTGTGGGTAATAAGGAGTGGTATGCTGGTGCCTAATCTTCATCATTGCACATAAAAAATCTAGCAGTTTAGCTCTAAATCCTGGCCCCTTATCTGAAAGTAGCTCTAATGGCACCCCAAACTTGCAACATATTTCATCATACACAAATTTTGCCACATCCTTTGCAGTGATCTATTTTACTGCTATAGCCTCTGCCCATCTAGAGAGATAGTCCATTGCCGTCAAGATATAGCTTTTGCCCCTGCTTGTGATATGTAGCAGGCCTATTGCATCAATCCCCCACTTTTCAAACACATCAAACACCATAATGGTTTTCCGTAGCTCTGGCTTCAACACTCTCTTCCCAAATGATTGACACCTATTGCAAGACCTACATCAATGGTGAACATCCTTGTGCAAACTAGGCCATACATACCCCTCTTGCAAAATCTTATGCAAGGTGATCTTTAGAGCAAAATGTCCACCACATGCGCCTTCATGATTCTCTTCCAACACTCTGTAAAGCTCCTCCCGCCAAGGTACATGTCTCAACACGAGATCAGCCCCTTTCATGTATAAGACATCACCAATCAATTTGTACCTATATGCTCTATGCACAAAGCCATACTTCTTAGACTTCTGAATCTCCTTTGGAATGATTCCTCTTAGCAAAACCTCCTCTTCTTGAGCCAAACTTTCCCGACCATGGTAAAGAGGTAAGTTGGTCCTCAACACAAATAGATCCCCAATCATGCCTTGAGCCGCTTCATGTGCCTCTCCATTTAGAGCACGTTCAATGTGTCTGATGCTCCATGCTTCGAAATTTTTTAACAGGCCTTTAATTCTAAAGCACATTTCCTTCAATGAGGTGTGCTTGCTCTTCCACACACCCAACACTTGCTTCACAACAAACAAGGCATCACCTTTTATGCTCAACCTTCTAACCCCACGCTTCAAACAAATGTGTAAATTTGAAGTAGCATATTCAGCCCCATTGTTACTATGCGCATCCAATTTGAACCCTCTCTTGCATACTAGCTTCCCCTCTGGATCATAAAGTGCTATACCCCCTAAAGCAGCATCATGGCTCTTTCTGTATGAGCCATCAAAGAACAAAACATGTGCATTGTTGATTTGTGGCACTTCTTCAACTACCTTTCTCACCACCTCTTCCTTAACAAGGAGGGGATTCTCCTTGTAAGTGAGAAAATTAGCTAGCGTAGCCCTTGTACTGTCTTCCACTAGGAAAGAGAACTCAAACTCTTGCAGCTCTATTACCCATTTCTTGACCACATTTGACATGTTTGTGCCATTAATTAACTGTGGCAAAAAGGCATAACTCGTCAAGAAAACAAAAGGTCGTGGTAGCAAGTAATGACGAAATCGTCGACAAGCAAATATTACACTTGCCATCACTAGCTCTACTTCTGATAACTTTCTCTCCGCTACCAACTTCACTCAGCTTGCACAATACACTGGCCTCATATAATGGCTGCCCTTCCCCTTTTGCAATAGCATGGCTCCAATGGCATCATCCCCTACTGATGGATTTACATAAAACACTTTCTCCCAATCAGGAGCCTGCATGGCTGACAACCCCCCTAACACCTCTTTCACCTCTTGAAACACTTATTCACACTTGTCATCCCATTGCAATGGATCATGCTTTGCCACTTGTTGTAATGGATAAAGGAGCTGCGAAGACAATGGAATAAACCGTGCCATGTACTTCACTTTGTGTATAAAGGTTGTCAATTGCTTTGTACTCGTAGGTGATGGAAGAAGAATAATAGAATTAACCTTGTCTGGATCAGCCTCAATGCCATTTTCTGACACCATGTGGCCCAATAACTTCACCCTTGTCTGTGCTAGATGACATTTCTTTGGATTTAGTGGTCCTCCACATTCATCATATCCAGCTAATACCATCTGCAACTTCTCATGGTGTTCAGCCCTACTGCTATAGACACAAAAGTCATCCATAAAAGCTTTAACACAACTACCAATGAATGGTTTCAATACCCAATTTGCTCTCTCTTGATAGAAAAATGGTCCATTTGTCAACCCAAATGGCAATACCGTGTAGCAATAGCAGCCCCATGGCGTAATAAAAGTTGTCTTTGTGCGGTCTTTAAGAGCACTCTTCAATTGAAAATAGCCTGAAAAACCATCACACAAACTGTACCTCTCATAACCTGTCACTGAATCCAAGATCTGATCAATGAATGGAAAAGGATATGGGTTCTTCTTAGTGGCTGCGTTTAAGGGTTTAAAATCTACACAAATCCTCCACTTTCCATCCTTCTTTGGACTGACCACTACTGGACTCACCCATTTTGTGGTCTCCACTGGAACTATAAACCCTGCCTTCAATAACTTGTCCACCTCTTCTCGCAAGGCTTCCATTTGCTCTTGACCCATCCTTCTTAGCCTTTGCCGCACTGGCTTAGCACCTTCTTTCAGCTCTATATGCATCTCTTCACCCTTTAACCCTCTGATCTCTTCATATGAAGTAATGAACAAATCAGAAAAACTAGCCATCATGTGCAAATATATCTCCTTCTCCATAGCTGAGAGGTCTCCACTGATCATTTGTGTCATCAATTCCTGCTTCTTTGACGATTCAACCTTGGTCTGCATCAGCCCTTCAATCACTTCATAAGGCCCTTCACTTTCATCTTCAACTTCATTCGCAAATGCAACTAAACCAGACTCATGGATTTCTTTATCCATCAAAAGAAATGCAACATCAGCATCCTCATCACTGCTGGTAGTGCTATCACTGTCCTCATCTGTCACTGTAGAATAGTCTTCATCACTAGACTCACCCTCATCTTCATAAAGCTCTTCCAATCGTTTTCTTGTATCCATATTATATAGCTTCTTGGCACCTGTCTTTCTATAGAGGCTAATAGTACCATGTCGCCAATCTTGAACAGCTCCCACTGCACGTAACCATGGTCTGCCTAGGATAATAGGATATGCTCCCAACCCTGTTGGCATCACATGAAAATCAACCACCTCCTTTGCATCATATGCTTCCACTTCTAAGCTCTTTACAACACCCAAACATTTTACTTTCTGATGATTTGCCAATCTGATCCAGAAACCGGACACCCCAGCCACTGTGAGACCCATCTTCTCAACGCATGAGTGTGTCATGATGCATATTTGGGCTCCGCCATCCACATAACCTTGTCCCAAAGTTTTCCTTTTATGCCACACATCTACTATTGGAAAAATTTCTGGTAGCTCATCCATTGCCAACACCTTTACTGAACCTCTCTCTCGCTCTTTCTCCATTGGGTTAACCATCCTCTTCCACTGTCGGTTTAGCTTAGGCACCATCTCTATAAGCTGCCCAAAAGTAACATCTGCCTTCCTGCTCGTCAGATCCTCCTTCAAGTCATAGCCTAATTGCCCATCCCCTAGTGGAAAATCTGAAACATGAAACTTTCGACGAGCTCTCCTTTTCCTCTTGGCCTTGACATCCTCGCCTTCATGGCTCTTTCCCTTCTTCTTGATAGGACTTGGGGCACTTCTTCCTTCCTTTTCCTCTGTGGTCCTCTTCCCAATAGGCATCACTAATGTATCCTCTAGCTTTGATGCCTTCTCTAAGGTGACTACACTTAGCACTTTTGTCTTTCCCTTTTCCTCCTGGGTTAATCCACTGGTTCCTTCATCTCCCTTAATTTCGATGCCATAATCATTTGACCTAGTTAGCACTTGTCTTGGCAATGGATACATGTATCTCCCCATCCTTGGTGGCTTATCACATTGTGGGCTAATGTGGCCCAACTCTCCACAATTATAACATGTGGGAGTCTGCCTCCAGGACCTGCCATTGTTTTGTCCACCACCATTGCTGGGTCTTTCCTCACCTCTTGGCTGATTTGCAAACCTCCCTCGACCTCGATTATTTCCCACTTGACCTAGCATGTTTAGGCTGAGATTCTTCATCAAATCTACCACTTGCCTCATGTCTTGCCTTAGCCCATCATCTTGCACTACTGTGGTGACCACTGCTGGCATAACCTGAGTAGTAACAGGAACCACTAGTTCATGATGAACCCCTGGCATGCGACCTTGTAAAGAGTCCATAGGCTGAAATTTAGACCTCATGGGCAAAGACTCCACCCCTAAGTGGCTCATTTTCCTCAGCTTCCACTCTTTAGCTCCACTCTCCAACGTATATTCTCCCAAAGACCAGCCAAGAACCTGTCCTTCTTCATCATGTCAGGCGGGGGTACATGTGGTGCTAAGGCCCTACACATCCACTCCCATGCCAATGAGAACTTACGTATGTACGCATCTACTCGCTCACCTTCCTTTTGCACCAAAGCCTGTACTTCTTGCCACACTTTGTCAGGATCTTCTATCTTCACAAACTCCACTTCCAACCCATGCCTTAGATTGTCCCAACTCAATCTTATGGGTGGATCAGCCACACGCAACTCCTCTTCAAATTCTTTGGACCAAACTCGTGCATCACTCTTCAAACAGATTTGGAGAAGACGTAACATCTGCGCAGGGTCATGAATCTGGTTGCTAATGCAGGCAACCTCCATCTTTTCAAAAAAGTCTTCCACATCTTCATCACTTCTTCCATGAAACTCCGGATAAGAGAAAGCCATGGCTACCCAAGTTACAATGCTTTGAGAACCCCTTCGAACACACGTGCAAGAACCCAAAAATTTTCACTACCCAATCCCCATAAACTTCAATGGAGCTCAGCTTTAGATAAGGACAAACACATGCACATCAAATGAGTTTTCATAGTTAATCATTGGAATTACAACAGGCAAAGGACATTCCAAGATCTCTTGTAATCTTCTTGGCCCGAACATAAAGACTATACGCTGCTGGAAAAAAATCTTCCTGGACACATGAACATTTTTTTGGATTCTTTGAGTTAAATGAAAAGGAGTGAATTGAGGTCCATTTTGATCATCCATTAAAGCCAACCATGAAGCTCCCAAGAAAGCACACCTAACTTATCCTCTGATTTTGCCAAAATTTCAGCAGCATAACAGCATAAATGGCTCAAAGACCAAAAAACCAGCCATCATAACTTGGAAAAATTTTGACAGAGTTTCCCCAGAAGTAGAGCAGTAGGAACCCATAATATAGACAGTATATGTATGCATAAACTGTCAACAATAGAACCCGAGCATCAAAGAGGACTCACTAGTACATAACCTATGGCGAGGTCACGAAAAGGGTGATCCAGCTACGTGTATCACCGAAAGGATCTCCACATTTGAGAATCCCCCAGTTCAATAAAACCTCACACTATCGACCCTCACACGAAGGCTAATGCAAATTGCGTATAGTCAAGTCTCAGAAATGACTACCTTCCAGACCAAGTCTCAGAAATGGTTGGGACTGCCAAAGAAAACCGAGTAGGCTCCACAAAGGCGTACAATGGCAGTTTCCACAAGAAACGTACAATACCAGTAGAGACAATGCGCTCAAACAGGCGCCAAATGATGCATAGCCACAACAACTGTAAGTGACAACATTGCTAGTATATCACTGTACTCTAGCTACTTGTACCTGTCCCTGTAACCTGTAACCTTTAATGTGCAACCTGCAACCTGTAATCCCGAATCTCGAAGCTTGAAGCTCGAAGCAGAAGGTACTCGAAGAAGATCCTCAGTGGGGGCGCCAAAAGAATGTGAGCGGGATGAAAACACACACAGTGCCTCTATAGCAACCCAACACACACTCTTGGAATGATACACACACACACTATGGGGCACCACTCGGCTTACACAACACACCTGGCCGAGACAGGGAACACACCTCTGGAGTGAGAGGAGAGAGACTATCCACTTGCCCACTCCACACACACACACACACACACACACCCAAAAAACTCAGGTCAAAAGAGGAGAATTTCTGATGTTTAGATACAATTGAGCTTGGGCCAACACCAATGGGGCAAATAGCTCACAGAATATGGGTAAAAGATACCAGATACAATCACAAATTGGACAAGAAGCTTCGCTCATTAGGAGAAACTTACACAGCCAAAACAGCAGAAAAAGAATTAGGAATTTGGCAAAATGGACAGTGCCATCGTGTCTGGAACGGCCCAAAACCCCAGTCTACAATGTCAAAGTGCTCAAATCCGACATCAGATGAGCAGTTTACGGCCAAAACAGGCTCCAAAAATCCCAAAAACACACTTGCGGCTGTTCCTCCTCTCTTCTCCACGTTTTTTCTGGTCTTCTCTCAGTTTTTTCAGTTCCCACACTTAGCTTTATTAGTTGGTCACCCTTGGCCTTTTAGATGACCTCAAATGGACCCCGAACAGGCCAAAAATTGACCTCCTAGTGCAGAGTTGTCACCTTTTTGCATCATCCGCACACCTGGCACTCAGCTTTTCCCAATAATGCATCCCGCCACCATGTGAAGTGGCCCCAAAAAGTGGTCCTCATGATGACCTTTCTGCATAAGTATCACAAGAAAACACCCACGTTGTGTCTGTACTCATCATATTGATCCCATTCGGCCTCCTGACGCCACTAGATGCCATCTGACGCACCTGCTTACCTCATGTCGTTGGCCCCCGGAGAGCTTCCTCGAGAAGTTTTACGCGCTACCAACTCCTCCTTATTGTAGAAAAAACACACTGGTACTGGTAATATTGAAAATCTATGCAATATGTACACCCTGTCCTACTTGTACACATGTGGGCCCCACATAGCCACCTGGCTCTGGAAATTGGGCAATCCTTTATTCGATGCACCATGCATGTGTATCTACATATGCGCAATCCATTGCTTCAAAAAACTCCTGACAACGTACTTGTTTATACTTTGAAGCAACATGCCAAGAAACTGAAAAAGCGAGGGATGGGACCATTTGTGATTCATGATCTATCACAAAGTGGAGCTGTCAAGCTTGATACACTAGCAGGTGAAGAAATGCCAAACTGGATTAGTGGGTGTCGACTGCGAAGATATCATCTACCACTCACACAGGAGATGCTCAACCAAATTCATCAAGGAAAGCAAAGACTGAAGGAAAAAGAGAGAGTACAGGAGGAAGCTCAAGCCGAAGCACAAGAACACATTGCAAAAAGACGGCTTCTGCGACAACAGCAGAAAAGTGGAGCACCATTGAGAATCAATGCCATTCGACTGACTGAGTTGGAGGAGGATACAGTGGATCCATATAATTACAGTCAAAGTAGGCAACAATCAAGTTGAATCAACAGCTTTGCTTGATTCAGGTGCTCAAGCAAATTTGATCTCGTACGGATTATACCAACAACTCAGAGTCACAGATCAACTTCATCCTACTCCCCAAGTGTTGGAAAGTAGCACATCACACCCATTGAAAACATTAGGATGGACTATGTTGCATGTACAGATACATCAATATATTTACCCACACAAGTTCTCTGTGGTGAAAGATGAAAGCACACAACACCCAATGATGTTAGGGCAACCTTGGCAAAAAGCATACAATGTGTAGATAGATTAGAAAGCAAAGGCGGTCAAAATTCACCACGAACATGAACAATAGGTGATAGCTTTTTCTCAACAATACCATCATGATCAACTGCAAGCCATGCAATCACTGGCAACAATACCATCATGATCAACTACAAGCCATGCAATCACTGGCAACAAAGACAAAAGCACAAATGCCATCAAAGAACAACATGAAACCCGAGACCAACAACCAGGTAAAAGCCAACCATGCTAATTATAGACAGATGAATTCACCGGCCACAATGCAAAAATCTAGGCTACAAAAACAAGGTAAACAAGTATGGATGCGGAAGGATAGAAATGCAATGGCGGAAAAACAACAATGTAACAAACGGATTCCAACAGAGCAGATGGTTCAAACCCAAACCAAGGGCATAAAACAGATGTGGATACCAAAAAAAATGCTTAGCAATAATCCAAATGTCACTCAGATTTGGATATCAAAGCAAAAGAAAAAGGAACTACCTGCCGTACACGCAATAATAAAAGGCAGAGAGCGGCATTTCAAAAAAGGAAACCGATATACGTGGATGCCAATGAAAGACAAACGAGTGGCCAAAAAGAAAGAGCCAAACCATCTACAAAAATCGACAATAACAAAATACCAGTGGAAAGCCATAGCCATAAGGCTCATAGCCATTACATCCCCGCCAATTCTATCCTTAGACATAGCTACGACTCCATCAACAGTGTCGGCAAAGCAATTGCCTTTTGCCAAAAAGACAATTAAACAGAGAGCAGTAGAGTTACAGCTATTACTTGCAAAGAAAGCAGGAAACCTCGACGGCAAATGCCAATAAGCATTTTGCTTATTCCCTTCTCTTGCATAGCATTAATTTTTCCATGCATTGACCGAGTATGAATAAAATAGGGCCACATTAATCGTCCAGGCATTAGCACAACTTTTTCAACCTATGCACGTCACATACTCCGAGGAAAAACCTTGTCGTCCTGGAGGACTCCGGCTAGGAGGGGGGGAGGCATTCTCAAATGCGGAACCAATAACAAAAACAACAAAAAATGGCATGATTTTCGATTATTTTAAGGGTTGACGTTTGATCGCGAAATTTTCTGGAGTAACCTAAGCACATATTCCCTTACACAGCATGAATCTATAGGTATAGGGGGCCAAACGCCAAATCAAGCCCCTGGGTGTGTGTATATAAGTAGAAATAGCCATTTTTCAGGCAAAATATTGGTAAAACGGAAAAATCCGGCCATAGAAATTTCATGTGAGTGTATATAGTGTGTTGCGGTGATGTTTATGATTTATTATGATTTTTGGGGATTTTCTGGGTTTGATTTTCTATTTTCTTTTTAATTTTGATAATTTTCGGCAGAAAAACTTCAAAAATACAAAAAGCAGGTGAAAAACAGTCGTAATGAAAAACAAAAAATATGGGGATGACCAGTGACTAAAGGACAACCTATGGTACAGTGGGGGTGCAATTATGAGACTGGAGCGGAAAGCGTGTTTTGGCCAGGTTTTGACCGAAATGACAAATTTTTGGTAAACAGAGCAAATGGAGTCCAAATCAAGAAATTTTTGAGCTTAAATTTCATCTTGCAGGAAGATAGGAGCACATGTCAAATTTCATGAAAAATGGTTTGGGGACCTCCATTATAAGAAATTTTCACCCCATTTTTAGCTCATTCTCACTATTGACTTTGTGGAGAGAGCTTCTGCCACCAAGAGCGGATCAACCTTCCAGCAGCTTCTACGATGCGCACGTCTACTCGACCAGCTCCAGACATGAGAGGTAGGCTCACCACCTTGAGCTTTTCGCGCATGTTTGTCATTATGTCACGAAAACTAGCGTAGAGGTCACACACAAAGCGAGCGGTAGAGACCTGCAAGTAGAGACAGCGGCCTAACGGCTAACCCGAAAGCAACAAGACTTCATCCGCAGCTTCCCCTAGTCTAGGAGACCAGTCCTGGATAGCCAAAGGCAGTGGGAAACCATCGGAAAAAACCCTAATTCCCAGAAACCCACAAGAAGCCACCAAATGGGAAATCGGCGAAACGGCGACCAAATGCTACCAAAATTCATGGATAGGATCATCTCGACATGCTCGACAAGTCCATATGACCCGCATGACCAAAAAGTGACTCGAAGCGGCACTAAACCTCAGAAACGGCATCAGACACACAAAGCGTCAAAATGCACTTGCGGCCAAACCGCAAGTCCGTTTTCCACCAAACTTCACGAGCAGCTTTCCTAGACCATCAACAACCAAGTCTTATGGTGGAAGACCACCACAAATCATCAAAGGTATGTAAACGCAACCACGGGTGCTTCTAGAGCCACAAATTGCCAAATGGAGCTCCGGTGAAGCCAAAGTCGACAAAAACCATACAGCAAGGATCCCCAAGGGATTGGGAAGCAATGGAGACCAACATCGAAAAATTTCATCGCCAACAACCACTCCAATAGTCAGAAAACGGCTCGGAGGCTTTGAAGTCCACACAGGGAGTTATACTCTATCCATTTGATTTTTTTGTTGAAATTAGGCTCAAAAGGGACTTAGGGGGGCAAAGGGCAAGCAATGGGAGCACTAGCACTGGAAAAAATCACCAGGAGACGTCCTACGCGTAGGATGTCTCAAGGGCACTTTTTGGCACAAACCTCATCAATTTTTGTCATGCACATGTTCTGAATGACATTTACAAGCCATACACCAAGTTTCATCACATTTGGACCAGATTTGACCTCATATGCATGGAAAAACACAAAGTTAGAGCATAGAGGCAATAATGGGCCATTGACCTACCAAATCTTGTCCAAATCTCATGAAACTTGCACAACACATTCACATACACATCAACAAAAAATTTGTGTGGTCAGGGAGTCAAGATGATGAAAAAGACATCCTACGCGTAGGATGTCTAATGGACCTTTTTGGCATGGAAGGGATGTTTTGTTATTTCAGATCTAATAACCTTATCATCAAGAGCCCATATGTCAAGTTTGAAGCCATTCTACTCACTTTTGGACCCCAACACCTTCAAGATACACTTTTTGAGCCCAAAAACACCTCACAGAGCCCTACAAGCATCAAATCTTATCCAAATTCAGATCCAAGAACATGGCCATGTTCCGTAGGCCAAGAACAACCCACTAAACAAGTTTCATGCAATTTTGATGAAAAAGACATCCTACGCGTAGGATGTCTTCAGCATAAATTTAGCCTTCTGTGCAAGAAATGAAATCATAGGAGCCAATACCATGGTGCAATGAGCCCATACACCAATTTTCAACCCAGTTGGACATCAATTGCTACCTATGATGGACATTCTAGCCAAATTGTGACCTGAAGCCTGAATCAGCCCAAAAATCCACTTTTTGATATCCAAATTCAAATCCAAGCATATAGCCATGCTCCGTGAGCCTTACACTACCTGCATGTCAAGTAAGAACCAATTCTGAAGAAAAAGACATCCTACGCGTAGGATGTCTAAATAGAAATTTTTGGCCAGATTTGCACTGTGAGCACATGCACAACTTCACAAGTTCCTTTTAAGCTATAATTTCAATTTTCAAGTTATTTGGATAAGTAAAACTCAGTTTCGCAGCTAATATGGTGTGCGCTCCTTGCCGCACTATCGAAGCAAGGGACTTGCCGATACACCGTGTGCAAGCCACAAATGGCTCCAAGCACACAACAAGACTAATCTAGCAAGCTCAAAAGAGGGCAATGGTGTGTCACTCACCTCTCTATGCTCCTGCCGTGGAGGATTCCTCGCCGCGATGAAGAAGAAGCTGCAGTCGTGCCGCGCTCAACCGCTTCGCCGCCGTCGTGCCTTCGTAATGCTTGATCGCACACACACTCTCCCTCTCTCTCTCTCTCTCTCTCTCTCTCTCTCTCTCTCTCTCTCTCTCTCTCACACACACACACACACACACACACACACACACACACACACACATACACACACACACGAGGAGGTGAAGAAGAAGAAGATGGAGATGGAGATGGAGCAAGAGAACTCTTCTATTGCACAAATGAGAGAATGAGTGAATTTTAGGTGTAGTTGGCTTTTATATGAGCTCACCCCATTCACACTTGGGCGCCCATGCTTAGCCAACAAATCCCTTGAATGTCCCAGTTAGAGTGCGCCTCTCATCGGCGATCACTCTTACCCTTTTCCTATTGGTCCGACAAGCCCGGTACCTGACTCTACCAAATACATAATACACGTCCGTCGTAGGTGATGGGGTGTCCGTGAGCCGCGAGGGTTAACATGCCCCCCTTCCTGATGTAGATTCCGTCCTCGGAAGCTATTGAGTTGAAGCTCGTTCGTCGAGGTGGAAGAGCATTTGAGATGAATGTCCTTAGCCTTCTTTAGTCACTGCAAAATCAAACAACATTGGCACAGTAATTGCATTCTCATAAGTGATTAAAAAGCATATGCAGTTTTAGGTAGACAAATTGATTGGTAAAAAAATTTCAAACAATTTGTCAGCAATGAACATTAAATTGCAATGTAATCAAATGCATAAACAGATGTAAAGGTAAAAAATTAAACAAGTCTGGGGTCGCTAATTTGACGGTTGAAAGGCACTAGAGATCGAATATTAATACCATGGGTAAGCTTCTTAATTATCTGTGGTCAATTAAGTTGTTTAATCGTGAGAGCCAAGTATTCATGTTCGAGGGCTGACTAGAGGCTATATCTAGAAGACCTTGTAGTTAAGCTACCATAAAAGAAATTTCTCTTGAAATCATTGCCTGACTGATTACTTTTTCTTTGACCCCCCAAAGTCTTTTCACAGTGATTCAATTTGATGTGTGTGCTTATTTGTATGCCTTGGGTTTTTTGATTTTCAAGGAAAAGCGCCCACACTGGGAACCTCTAGGGCTCTAGTACCATAGGAAATACATGTGAGTGAAGTACCAAATCAAGCTGAGATTTCTCTTCCAGCTTAAGATTTTACAGTGTGGCACTTTGATTTTTTGTTTGTTCATTTTCAACATTTTAATTTTGTAACTTTGGGGGGTCATATAACACTGATACACCTACCCAGGCTCATCACACTAGTTAACTCCCTTTATAATACTTAAGCTAAAGGTCAATAGGGTCAAGCCCACTAGAAAGCCCTAGTACATTTCACACAATGCTCCTTAAATCGGATTAAGAACCTAAGTAACCATTGATTATTAGGAAGGCATTCCCCATGGTATTAAGAGAAGATTTCTAACACCTAACTTGGTCAAACTAGCTTAGTCGGACTGCTTGATTTTTAAACCTAGACAAGTGATTATGACAAAAAATTACATTGAATTAAATGTTTGATACTAAGCAAATGCGGTGAATATTAGGCTACCAATCGCAATCAAAGCAGACAATCATAGATGCAAAAAAGATAAGGAGCAATGCTAATGGACAAGTAACACCTGTTTGTGTCGATGGTCGCGCTTGATTTGAAGAGTGATTAGAGATAAAGATTCCATGAAGGTCCAAATCCTATCAATAGCAACACGCTCATGTACACACTAGGAAACAAAAGGAATACCTCCAGGAGGCACATTAGTGGGAAAAGGTACCAACACTTATTGAACACAACAAAAAACATAAGAAATTCTAACCTAATTATTTGCACTCCCCCTAGAGAGTCAAGGGAATAGGATATTGTAGAGGTTGGGGGGAAACCCTAAGGCTAAACCCCTATCCTCATCGTCGAGATAAACAAAGTCATCATCCAAGAGACCATATGTGCCATCCGTGTAGTCCTGTAAATTTTCTTCTTCATCATAGGTGCCCATGTTTACTAAGAAGGTCACTAGACGCTTATAGTCATCTTGGTCAAAAGGGTAGGCTTGTGAAATGGGAGAAATGCTCTCTACTAAGTATGGATCAGACGTGGTCAAGAGACGTATCAGCCATTCTAACTCCTCAAAATTCCTCTCACATGCTAGAGTACCTATCAAATCCCATTCACATGCAAGCACTGGAAAGACCATGTGAAATATTTGTGAAAAGTAATAAGGGTACCTCTCACCCAAGGCAGGAGTGGATGACTCTAGCGTACTAGCCATATCTGTACACGCAAATAGATGATGGTTAGAGTGCAAATATTACAAGGGTCGTGTTCTTGCGCATAATTTGTTTTTATGATTTGTGTTATGGCTCTTGCTCTTTTACTTTTTTATCTTGTTTTTGTGAGTATAAGGATTTATATATACATTCCCTAAGATCGGAGATTAAGAGGTCAGGGAGAAAGGTTGAGAGGGAAGCAAGTGAATGATGGATGTCCACAAACACTCCCCCCTTCCTTGGGTAGATCATACCGTTTGAAATGATGTCATCACCCTTTGAAACCAATTGTTTCAGTTGGTAATAGGTGAGGATTTTTTCCAGTAGTTTTCTATTACCCTAGGTGCCTCGTCAAGTTGCAAGGGTGGTAAGGTACTCTCCCAGAATCGAACTTGAAGTGGTTCATCAGGTGATTCTTGAACACTGGGAGGTGTGGATTCTTTTGTAGCTTCATGGAGGTCCATTACTATAGATGGAGGCTGTGTAGAAGCTTTTACCTCTATGGATGTATTACATGAGGATCTAGAAGCTTCATGGAACTCCCCCCTTCCTGAGCTAGGTGGAATAAATTGGTTTTTCCTTGGAGCCCAAACTAGCTCTGGACTAGGTGTGTAGCATTCTGTGATCTTTCCCTTCCCACGGTCTGCCATTGGCTTTAGCGTTACACTGTTTGACTCATATGGGTTTTTTGTCGATAGGGAAGGACACATTTTACGTTTAGGTTCCCAAATTTGCTCATTTCCATCATAGTAGCCTTGGGGTTCTAATAGTTGTTTTGGAATCCATCGCGATTTGGTCTTGACTCTCCTAGGGCGCGCTCTTGGTTTTCCCAGGAAATGTTTTCTTGGAATAGATGGGAGGGTTGAGGTAGTTGGAAGTAAGGCCTTGGGGACCGATTGATATGTACTCTTAGGTCGTGGATGAGTACTTGCAATATTACTGCTTGCTGCAACTACAAGTGTTGAAGTGCTAGGTTCATGGGTAGCTGGCAAAGATGAGTTAACCACCTTGGCTTGTGAATGTTGGCTATCCTTCAACTTTGCTAGAGTTTGCAACGTAGGTGACTTTGCTTGAATGATAGGGGTAAGAGTCGGTGGTCGCGTTGTGACACTAACAGTATCCCAATCAATAGTGCATTTGGTTGCCAACATCCACATGCGTCCCAGGTTTACGTTGCCTTCCATAGCTCCCGCGGGCATGACTAGAAACCTCTGCACTATACTTCCATTGTCATAGAGAATAGGGGTCTGAAGGACTCCAAGAATAGTAGTTTTCTTTTTATTAATGCCCTTGACTTGCATCGTACTCGTGGATAGGGTCGGTTTCCCTAATTGACACCAAACTCCATAGGATAACAAATTGTGTTTAGCTCGCGTATCTAATAAAGCATTGTATAGTACTTTCCCATAGGGGCTATTTAGCTCAATTGGGTATCGTAGGGGTGGCTCAGATTCTAATGAGCCGTCATCTGTGTCCTCAAAAAATGCTTGCATGATTCTCAGATTAGCCTCTCGTTGGCGTCTAAGACATTGTTGTCCTTCTCGAGCTTCAACTCTTGCTTGGATTTTTTTAAGCTCTGCTTGTTCCTTGGCAGCCTTCTTTTGATGGATGGCTTGCAACTCTTCCTGGCTTAGAGGATCATAATATCTTTTGAATTTACTCCCATTAAGGAATCCAATGGTTTCAACTCCATCTAGAGTCTCCACACGAATGGTACCTTGCGGGGTAATTTCACACACTCGATATGGCCCCTTACCAGCGTATTTCAATTTCTTCTTTTCATTACGTACCCCGTACATAAGAACTTTATCACCAACCTTGATGTCTTTATCCTTTAAATGGCTATCAAACCACTTCTTTCTCCTATCCTTCTCCACTAGAGCATTTCGCACAGCTAATTGCCTCTCTTCATCTAGTCTTTCCAGGATATATAATCGCTCCACTAAGGGGTTACCATCCCAACCTTCTTGAGAAGCTACTCGGAGACTAGGAATGGCAAACTCCCATGGCATAACTGCTTCTTGGCCATACACCATCTTAAACGGTGTGCAATTAATAGCAACTTTATACGTAGTACGATAAGCCCATAAAGCTGATGTAAGATTTAGGTCCCAATCAGTGCGATGAGCCTCAACTATCTTTGTCAAAATGGAGATGAGAGTTTTGTTGGTACTCTCAGCTTGGCCATTTGCTTGGGGATAATAGGGTGTAGAATTGTGGTGAGATATCATGAAGTTTGATGTGAGTTCTTTTATTACTTCATTTATAAAATGAGTTCCATTGTCACTCAGAAGTTCAAAGGGGCATCCAAAACGTGTGATAATGTTCTCAAAGAGGAACTTAGCTGTTGTTTTTGCATCCGCCTTTCGTGTTGCTTTTGCTTCAGCCCATTTGGTTACATAGTCAGTAGCCACAATGATATATCGCGATTGCGTGTTACGTGCAGCCGGACTAATCGGTCCTACAAAGTCTAAGCCCCACTTTTCAAATGGTTGGGTTACCTTGATGGGATGTAGAGGCATCCTATCACTTCTTTGTGGCTTCTTGAAGCATTGGCATTCATCACATCCCTTTAGAAAAAGTGATGCATCCTTAAATAGAGTGGGCCACCAATAGCCTGACTGTAAGATCTTTCGGGCAATCAACTTTCCTGAAAAGTGACCACCAGCTACGCCCATGTGTGCCTCTTGTAGAATATATAAATACTCATCCTCGTGGGCACAGCATCTTAGAACATCATCTTTTCCTCTCTTATAGAGAGTTCCAGCCAGTAAGCAATAGGGTTTGCATTCCTTGATTAATTTTCGAGCTATATCTTTTCGCAGCTCTTTGGGTGGAAAAACATTAACTAAGAAGTTAACAATCTTTTCACTCCATTCAGGCATTGTCTCAACAATGAACAAAGGAGTATCAGGCAATTCATCATCAACCCCCGTAGGAGCTTCGCCATTAGGGATACGAGATAAATGATCCGCCATGACATGTTTCCTCCCAGGCCTCACAACAACGGTGAAGTCAAACTCAAGAAGAATTCACAACCATCGTGTAATTCGACCTATGGAACACGGTTTGTTTACCAAATATAGCAATGCTTGATGATCAACATAAAACACAAACTTGGTAGCAAGAAGGTAATAGAGAAATTTCTTTACTGCGTAAATCATAGCTAGACCTTCGTGCTCTGTAGTAGTGTAGTTCATCTCGGCATCATTTAATTGGCGACTTGCAAAGCTAATAGGGTAGTCCAATTTATGTTCTCCTGGTTGAGTTAGAACACACCCAATAGCAAAATTTGATGCATCAATATGCACATGAAAAGGTACATTCCAATCGGGTGTTCGCAGGATTGGAGCACTTGTTAGGGCCTTCTTTAATAACTCATAAGATTGATGACATTCTTCCGTCCAGTGAAACTCGATAAGAAGCTTGTACAATGGACGCGCTATCTCCGCAAAGTTTAAAATAAATCTTCGATAATAACCAACATGGCCCATAAATCTTTGAACTCCTTTATAGTTAGTAGGTGGTGGCAAATCGGAAATGGCTTTAATCATACTCTCATCTGTGGATATCCCGTTCTTGGACACTATATGCCCTAGAATGACTCCATGCTTAACCCAAAATTGGCATTTGAAAGGGTTCAATGGATGCCCATGCTTAGCCAACTAATCCCTTGAATGTCCCAGTTAGAGTGCGCCTCTCATCGGCGATCACTCTTACCCTTTTCCTATTGGTCCGACAAGCCCGGTACGTGACTCTACCAAATACATAATATACGTCCGTCGTAGGTGATGGGGTGTCCGTGAGCTGTGAGGCTTAACATATGGAAAAAACACTAACTTTGGATTACTGAGTGCAACAGGATCTATGTCAACCTCGAAGTCACGAGCAAAGAAGAAAAGAATGACAATCAAAGATTATCTGGACGAGGTGGAACCCTTTGTCATTCCAGAAGGAACATTAAAGCCCACCAACACCTGAATACACGAAGATCTATTAGAGTCAAACGACCTAAAGATCTACCAGGGAGTGCTCAAAGACAATGAAGGCAATGTAATAGAGCTACCAATGCTGCCAAGAGAGCTCAATGAATTTGTACGAAGCAAAATGGCTGGCTACTTGGAGAAAATTGACCTCCATAACTATTTCGAAGCAATACCAGTAGGGGTGGACGTGAAAAGAGTATGGGAGTTTGTAACCAGCATCAAAGAGGATGGAGTGGCCAAGGTGACAGATTTGCAAGGCAGACCCAATACAGAGATCATCATCACGGAGCGGGTTGTAGCCCATGCACTAGATCTCTCCAATCAGGGAGACAGTGTGACAAAAAGAAGGGATGAAGTCAAGGTGTACAAAGAGAAAAAGGCAAATTACACCTTTGAAGACATTACCAACCCAAAGGTGGCAATCATGAGCCAACTATACAACCAGTACTTCCACATGTGCACGAAGAGGCCACAGAAGTATAGGATGCCGCCAAGTGCAATTGCCACAACGTTTACTTAGGCAATGACAAAAGGCACCCCAAAGATAATCAACTATGCGACTTACATACATGAGAGTTTGGTGAAAATGGGCAACAAAAAGCCAACTTACATAGTGCCAGGAGAAATGATAACCAAGGTGGTTTATGCAGCACTACACGCTAAAGGAAGGTGGCCTGACCCCCCATCTCAGAATGATTGGCTAAGGGTAAAAGAAGACAAGGAAGATGAGCCACAAAGAGCACCAAGGGTGGCTACGAGAGTGAAGAGACGGTTAGAGCCAATTGAAGAGGAGCAACCTGAGCAGAAAAAAGGAAAGAAGGAGTCTACTCAAGTGCCGGACAAAGAAACCAGGTCTCAAAAAGCGGCAAGACTCGAGAGGCTGATGGAGAGTTTTCGAGCAGAAAGATCCCTCAAGGGAGATTTAAACGAACTCTAGAAGCCATCTTTCGAGTCTATGTCCGGATCATCCAGAAGAGTGCAGAGGGACCGCTTTGAAGATTACATCAAGAATTTCGAGATTCTTAATGCTGCAGTGGAAAACATCCCCCATGTCCCTTTCACCGAGGAGGAAGTGGAGCAGATAAGGAAAACATTGCTAGATGAGCAAGAAAGCCAAGAAAGGGAAAGGAAAACAAAATCAGACAGGGATTTAAAGGGCAAACCGGCAACTTTACCAGATAGCCCTAAACCGAGCCCTCAGCCATCACCACCACCATCACCACCTCCTAGCAGCCCTCCACCAGAAGATAAGGAGACTGAGGACAAACAAGAAGAAAACCAAGGTGAGGAGCAAGAGCAAAGGCAAGAACCTGAGCCAAAGGAAGAGGCCAAGCCTGAGTCTGAACAAAAAGGACTAGATGAGGTCTATTATGCATTTTTGGACCTGCTAGCTGCAGGCTATACAAGGGAAGAAGCCGCCACAGTCGCATTCGACTTGGAGAGGACAGGGCATAAAGAATAGGTGCAAGGCATTCGGCTAGTGGAACTTAAAGAAATTGCTACAGACACTGTAGACCTGCACCCGTCCTCCAATGACTGGGACGTGGTGATGACAAAGCTAGCTGGAATACGAGCACAATCTATGGCATAAGAGAAAGAAATGATAACTCTAAAGGCCACCGAAGAAAAGACCAAGATGGAAAGGGATTCTCTGCAGGCACAAAGCCAAGGGAAAAAAGAGAGATAAGCTGACCTCTAGGCCAGCTTGGCAACGACTCTACAAAACTGCCAAGCAAAGGAAGAAGCAAATGAGGCAACAGCAAAAAGAATACAAGTAGCTGAAGAAGAGTGTCTGCAGCTCAGCAAGTCATTACGAGATGCTGAAAAAGAACGGGATAATCTGACACTACAGCTGACAGAAGAAACAAAAGAAGTAGAGGCCATGAGAAATGCCAAGGAAAAAGCAGAGATAGAACTAGAAGCAAGCCTGGATGAAGTCCTTGAGCTCAAGGACCAATTAAAAGTCAAAGATCAAACCATCCAGAGGCTACGAGCATCACCTGCTAGAGTTAGAGCTACAAGATTGACTCAAATCATTTCCGAGAGTCAAATATATGAAGAGCAAATGCAGGAACTTCAGAAGGAGCTGACTCTCAAGAAGAAGCAGAGGCTGATGATGGCTGAAGGTTCTATCGCAATGCAAACAAGAATGGAGGACAGCCAAAAAGCCCTACAAAAAGAAATGGAGAGCATAAAGATAAAGCTCGAGGAGCCAGAAAGAGTAAACATTGAACTTAATGACCTCCTCGTGACTATGGGAGGAGAAGCCGAAGCGGAAAAGCAGACACTCCTCAAGCAAATTGAGGAGTTGAAAGGCAGGCAACAAGCAGAAGTAGAAAGCTCAGGGCCAGTTGCCAATGAGGGCATCGACCTGGACAATGTGGCAGATCCTGTGGACATACCCATGCCAGAGGAAAGCATAGCAGGATCCTCTCAAGAGCCACAGGATCTAACACAAGAAGAGGAGGAAAAATTGCGTAAGGCAATAGAGGCAGAGCTGAGAGAAAGCACAAAGGAAGCCTTGGAATGGGAGCAGAGGGTCTTCAAATCTATGACCATTCAGAAGATCGACGCCAGCAATCTCAGGCGCGAGTGGCTTGAACCCTCTCTCCCGTATCCATTGCTGAAATATGAGGCAGCAACAATAAACAAGCGAATCAGAGAAGAGCCAACGGAACCTCTCTACAATGCAGACACCTCGAGGTCAGAAGGAGTTAAGCTCATAGTGGATTCTCAGCCAAAGTGGAGGAAGGCTTGGCTTACCAAGTACCCACAATACCTAATCCACTTGGTAGAGGAACCGAAACATATCAGAGACAACCTCAGCTTCTGTCCTCTACCAAGGGTTAGGACGTGGAAGGCACAAGAAATCCTGCAAAGAAGCCAACCCACTTGGCTGAATTACCCAAGCTGTCAGGCGTGAAGGTAGGTGAGAGAATAAGTGTCCAATACATGGTGAAAACCCTAACGGGCTCCATAAAGTTGTTCACTGGCTCACCTGACCTTATATGCATTATGATGAGAAAAATCTGTAGAACCATCCTAGCAGCGTTTGAGACCTTCAAGCCGGGCCAGGTGATCGACAACATATTCTTCTTTCAAGATACATACAGATGTGCTTACAATCTGTCAGGTCAACCTTCCAAGGAGGTGATACATGCGTTGTACCAAAGAATCGTGTTTCTACCGTCCTATCACCTCCAGGCTTTTAAAGAAGCATTTTATACAGGATTCTTCACCATGCACACAGATATCTTTGGCCCCACAATGTTGAACCTACATGCAAGGTACGAATCACTGCTAAAGATGCGGGAAACCATAAGATGAAGCAGCTGATCCAGGCCATGTCGGGGACGACATGAACAAGGAGGGGGGGGAAGTTAGAAGCTGTGCACACCCCACAACATCTAACTACTCGGCGGACTATTATTTTTGTAATTATTCATTCATTGAGGAAAACCCGATTTTTCACCTTGTAAATATTGGGACTTACAGAAGTTTCCAGATTGTATCCTAGTTTTGATAGTTAGATTGAGTAGATGGTTAATTTTGGAACTTTAGGGTTTGAGAAGTTGTAAGGTATATATACCACTTTTTGACCTTAATGAAAAAACCCTTTGTCATTTTAAAACAAGTTTGAAGTCTGTGAGTGAGCGTACTGTGTACAAGGGAGAGAGTGTGAGCTTCGTCTTGACGCTACGTGTGCTACGGTGGTCGGAATCGAGTGCGGAGAAGCACAGCGCGTTGCCCCCAACTAGAGCTACGTGCCGATCCCAACATTGCACGCGTACGGTCCGGCTTTGGGAGCTCCTACGGGCTTCATCGGTTGTTTGGGTGAGCATACATTATCCGATTTCACATTACAGCATATCCACACATTCAAATTGAGTAGAACTACACATTAGGCACTTCAGATTTTGCAATCAAAGACCTGCAGATTTCGGCCAGACATCCTACGTGTTTCTGCACCAGGTGTTTTGGGTTGTAATTTTGGTTCATAGACCTTAGGGAGAGTGGGCTATAGGTATTAGTAGGGTCTCCTTCAAGTTCTATGGTGTTTCGAAAGTGTTTGATGGGTGTTCGGCTCTAGCAAGCGTTGTAGGAAGTTTCCTCTTTTGCACTCTTGAAGGCTCTGACTTAGACAATTGGTAGAGACCTCTATAGGAATTAGTTAGGAGTCGGTCGAGTGTAGGTTGACACCTTATGCTTGCTTCCACGCGCCTGCGGGTCGAGCTTCGTCCTTAGCTGACATTACATGTTAGGTGATTTCTCGCTGTGCTGACGTCCGTCGCGGCGTACCCGTCCAACAGACGCGACCCATCTACTTTTCTAGTAGGGTCATGACTGCCTTAGAGAGAGGCTGCATAGAGGAAAAACTCATGATGCTTTCTCTCATGTTTGCAGTGAGAAATTTTAGATCCTACTTGCTACCAAAACCTTTTGTAATTCTCACTACATAAAATTTGTTCCCTTGGGTATCATCTCAAATGAATCTTAGTACTAGGATCTCAAAGTAAATATGGAGTTGCAATAGTTTCAATACTCTTTCAAGGTAGAAGATAGTGTGCGTGCACAATTGGTAGGGATTCTTATTTATAGGGTACATGAGAAGGAGATTAAGGTGCTTGAAGTAAAGACCCTACCATTGCCACCACCAAAAAGTATTCATGATGCTTTTACCTTGTTCTTTAATGGATCTTTTTCACAAGCCATAGGAAAAGCAAGGGGAGACTTAATGTTGCTCAACCCAAGTGGAGAGGTGGTCATGAAAGAGAAGTTCAATCTACCAGGTTCAACTAGCAAAAATGAAGCAGAATCCAACACACTACTTCATGGTTTAAAGATGTGCATTGGCCAAGGTATACAGCGTCTCATGGTAAAGGGGGGTGCACTTCTCATTGTGAAGAAAATTTTAGGCATTTGGGCATGCAAGAATGAAAGACTAAGGAAAAAATTTCATGCCATTCGTAGGTTGTTTAATCAGTTTGAAGAAGTGCAACTATATCATATTCCTAGGAAAAAAAATAAAGATGCAAATTTACTTGCACAACAAGCCGTTACATGTGCTGAGAAATAAGTGCAGGTCATCATGCTGGGAACAGGTGTCAAGAAACCAAGATACCAAGGATTGGATTCATTTGGCTCCCATTATGGGCTACAGTTTGGAGGGCTAATTTCCACAAGACTTCACAAAAGCTCAGAAGAGGAGACTCATGAAGAAGGAAAGTTTTTATCTCTTCCTAGAAGGATCCCTCTATCAAAGAGGGAAGGATCAAGTGTGCAGAAGGGTACCAACTATCAAGGAAATTCCAGCAATTTTAAAAGGTTTGCATGAAGAGGCATGTGGTTGTCATTTTGCCCAAGAATTAACTGTTGGTGCAGCCAAAGTGTGTCAACCCTAGTAGAAGGCATAGACAGTGATGTGTATACTTATAGATGCATGGCAATGGGCTAGAGTATATGGGAAGAACGTGTGCAGGCAAGTGAGAACAGAGATGTATGCTTTATGTGGTTTTCTAGGCCAAAAGGGCTCCAAATAGGGTCTGGAGCATGGAAAATGAAGAGTAATCAAAGTGATAGATTTTGGCCCAGATGTGTAGAGCTTGAAGTGTTGAAGGAAAAGGTCTAGACCGCTCATCAAATCAAGCTAAGAAGCCCAATATATTGGAGTTTGACGATGCGATGTGTTGTAGATCCTTGCCAGACAAGGAAACTAGGGACAGGTGGCCCAAGAGTATGTTAGTGTATGGATGCACAATGCTCAATTTATGGAGCATACTCATCTTCTTAGATTGCAAATCAGAGCTACAGATTGCAGTTTATGGTCAATTGATGTTTTGTCGGGGACTAGGATGGTGCCCACCGCAAGGGGAGTCATTCCATCTAGCATTTTTTGGGCCTTGACAAGGTTTGAGAAGGTGCTATACAGTGTAGGGAGCTTGCAGGAGTTGACTGCTCGTCAAACAGAGCCCGGAGTGGGTAGTTATGGATGTCAGAATGTGGGGTGCAGTGGCTTGGAGTGGGTTGCAGGTGAAGATTCTCACTTTTTGCAGCCTCAGTTTGAGGGCTTCCAAGATTCTGGATGAGAGGGAAGCTATGTAGTTTGGAGCCAAAAATACGGGGTCTCAGTTGGCCTTGACGGTTCAGTGATCGGAACCTTGTGCATCAGCCAGATGGCAACAATGGAAAGATGGATAAAAAAGGTTGGGTGCATGGGAGTTTTTATCAACATATTTCTGAGTTTTTTGGGGGCTTGGAGGCGATGCTCACCACAAGCCGCCATGTGGTAGGGCAAATAGGCCCATATGCATCCTTTAAGAGAGGTTGGCAAGGTCTAAAGCATAGGGTATGAGCCTCATTGGGAATGTGAAGCCACGAGGGGGAGCTATCTCCTTTGAGCCATGACGACCGCCCAGCGGCTCTGCGCGTTCACGAGCAGGCTGGGCTTGGGAGGTTTTGGCCATGGCGCAACAAGTTGGCAAGGCCATTGTGGTTCTGGTGGGCACCCATGGGTGGAGTGAGCAAGGAGGTTGATGACATGTTGGGCCCGATTGTGGGGCGCTTGCACACGCCCGTAAGAGCACAACATTTTTTAGGACAAGGATGGGAGCACTAATGGCGCTAGAAGATGGATGGGGGGAAAGGGGAACACACGTGGAACCCAAACAGCTTGCCTCTCTATAGCCCAAGATAATTACTGCACCCTGATCCACTAGATTTCACCTTCAAAACTTGCATAATCAATAGCAATCGACATAGAACCGGCCCGTTTACAAGCATGTTGTAGCACACACCACTCTCTCTTTCTCTCTCACTCACACAGAGGCTCCGGGAGGTACACAAATCTCCAACACCCGCACCAGATTGTCAAAACAAAGCAGGGTGAAAGCATGTTAACCTGTCATGCTTTTTCATGTCCCGGACAATGCTAACTAGCACAATTTTGACATATGCTAACTAGTACAATAACTTGAGCTACATCTCCAAGATCTATGACATATGATATATCAATAGAAAGCACTTGAAACAAGGAATCCAAATGTACAACCTCCGACAAATTTTGATATTATTTGTAAAAAATTTACCGGACGCCCAACTTTTTGAAGATGTGCTAACTTGAAACTGCTAACTAGCACAAAAAGCGCGACAGGTTAACATGCTTTCACCCAGCAAAGAGAATAAGGGAAAAAGAAGGAAGAAACGACCCCATAAATTGATATGATTTGCCTCGATTATGACAAAAAAACCTCGTCTATACAACCACAAAAAACTACTACCACCTGCTCGGCATGGAGACCTCGAGCAACAAATAAAAAACCTACAATTTTTGGCTTCACTGCTCATGCGACGCTCCTCGCTGAGGGCACGACAACCAAAACCCAACTATGATGGCATCTCACCTAGAGGGCACGGGAACGCACCTCCGAGTCGGCATCCTCTAGGCTGAGGCCTCCATCTTGAGCCAAAAAATGGCACCCCTGCTCTTCTTCTTCCTCTTCTGCCGCTCTCCAAGAGCTCTCCTCTTTGGATTTCCAAACACTCCCTCTTCGGCTCAATTCTCACCACTTCCATTTGCTTCGGCATCACCACATCTTGCAAACCTTGCTTGGCATGTCGGTTCTTTAATATCTTTTTGGTCCGGCCTCTTGCCAATTCCACCACCTCAGCATACATCACGGGCCCATCCGTCTCCACTTTGTCTATGATCTCCTCATGCAGACAATCGAAAAACTTGTTCAATTTTAGAAAATCAACACTTTGAGTACGAGTTACCACCATCAATTCTCGCCAAAGGACTTCAAATTCCCATACGAATGTTTTGAAACTCCGTCAAGATTCAACTTTAAACCGTGAAGTTTTCTCTTTACCTCATGCATTTGAAACATTGGCACATACTGGCATCAAAAAGCTGCTTCCAAAGCCTCATAGCTCAACTTTTCTTCTGTCGGTAGCCCATCAAGCCATCGCTTTGCACTTCCTCAAATCAATAGCGGGAAAATCCGCACTGCATCTTCCTCCCTTGTCAACCTGTTTCCAAACACAAACAGGCCATAATCTTGCAACAGCTAGGCTTCCGCATCTCCCACCCCAATCAAAGTAGGAAAACCTGACCAAGCCATCTTGCACCGTATTTGCTCTTCAAAAACCACACTTCATCTGCTCTCAAACCACAACTTTGTCTTCAAACAGGAGCCATCATTATAGCCCCTCCCTGGGGGCACCAGAAGATGGATGGGGGGGAAGGGGAACACACCTAGAACCCAAACAATTTTCCTCTCTATAGCCCAGGATAATTACTGCACCCCGATCCACTAGAGTTCACCTTCAAAACTCACACAATTGACAACAATCCACAAACACAGATCCGGCCCATTTACGACCATGCCACAACACACACCACTCTCTCTTCCTCTCTCATGCACACAGAGGCCAAGGGAGGTACACACATCTCCAAAAACGGCACCGGATTGTCGGAGTAGGGCAAAGAGAAGAAGGGGGAAAGAAGGAAGAAACGACACCAGAAATCGTTATGATTTGCCTCGATTATGACAAAAAAACCTCGTCTATACAACCATGAAAAACTAATACGACCTGCTCGGCATGGAGACCTCGAGCAACAAATCAAAAACATGCAATTTTTGACTTCACCGCTTATGCAATGCTCCTTGCTGAGGGCACGGCAACCAAAACCCAACTATGATGGCATCTCTACTCCAAAAGGAAACCTGCCTCCGTCTTTCCTTGAGGGATTGGGAACACACCTCCCAGTCGGCGTCCTCTAGGCCAAGGGCTCCTCCTCGAGACAAAAAATGGCACCCTTGCTCTTCTTCTTCCTCTTCTTCGGCTCTCCAAGATCTCTCTCTTCGGCTCTGCAAAAAATCCCTCTTCGGCTCTACAAAAATGGGGCCTTGTGCATGCGAGTGCCTCCCAATTTAGCAACTCACCCCCCTATTCTTAGCCACTGCAGGTGATCACCCACTTTCTATTTCAGGCCAAGTTTACTTGAGACCCAAGCCACCAACCATGCGGAATCTCTCTCTTAGTCGGGGCACCGACGGTGCCATCGGTGCTCCCATCCTTGTCCTCAAAAATGTTGTTCCCTTACGGGCATGTGCAAGCACCCCACAGTCGCGCCCAACACATCATCAACATCCTTGCTCACTCCACCCACGGGTGCCTAGTAGAACCACCACCCCCTTGCCAATGCGCTGCGCCACAACAAAAACCTCCCAAGCCTGCCCTGCTCGTGAATGCGCAAAGCCGCTGGGCGGCCGCTATCTCTCAACGGAGAGAGCTCCCCCTTGTGTCTTCACTTGCCCAATGAGGCTCACACCTTAGGCTTTATACCCCACCAACCTACTCTCAAATGGCACATATGGGCCTATTCTCCTTGCTACATGGCAGCTTGTGGTGAGCATGGCCTCCAAGCCCCCAAAAAACTCAAAAATATTTTGATAAAAACTCCCATGCAACCCAACCTTTTCTGCCCATCTTTGCATTGTTGCCATCTGATACACAAGGTTTTGATCATCGAACCATCAAGGCCAACTAAGAACCTGTATTTCCATCTCCAAACCGCATAGCTCCCACCTCATCTAGAATTTGGGAAGCCCTCAAACCGAGGCCGCAAAAAGTGAGAATCTTCACCTGCAACCCACTCCGAGCCACTACACCCCACTTTTTGACTTCCATAACTTCCCCCTCCGGGCTCTGTTTGACAAGCAGTCAACTCCTGCAAGCTCCATACACTACAAAACACCTTCTCAAACCCTATCAAGGCCCAAAAAATTCTAGATGGTATGAATCCACATGCGGTCAGGTGGGCACCAACCTAGCCCCCGGCAAAACTTCAACTGACCATAAATTGCAATTTGTAGCTCTGATCTACAATCTGAAAAGATAGGTATGCTCCATAAATTGAGCACTATGCATCCCTACACTAACATCCTCTTAGGAAACCTGTCCCTAGCTGCCTTATCTAGAAAGGATCTACAACACACCGCACCGTCAAACTCCAATATCTTAGGCTCCATAGCTTGATTTGATGAGGCGTCTCGACCTGCTCCTTCAACACTTCAAGCTCTACACATATGACCAAAAACTAGCACTTCGATCACTCTTCATCTGCCACGCTGCAAGACCCTATCTGGAGTCGTTTTGGCCTAAGAAACCACACAAAGCATAGATCTCCACTGTCACTTGCCTGCACACGTTCTTCACATATGCTCTAGCACTTTGCCATGCATCTCTAAGAATACACATCAGTGTCTGTGCCTTCTACTAGGGTTGACACACTTTGGCTCCACCAACGGTTAATCCTTAGGCACAATTACGACTAGATGCCTCTTCATGCAAACCTTTTAGAATGACTGGAATTTCTTTGATAGTTGGTACCCTTCTCCACACTTGATCCTTCTATCTTTGATAGAGGGAGCCTTCTAGGAAGAGATAAAAACTTTCCTTCTTCATGAGTCTCCTCTTTTGAGCTTTTGGGAAGTCTTGTGGAAACTAGCCCTCCAAAATGTAGACCATAATGGGAGCCAAATGACTCCAATCCTTGGTATTTTGGTTTCTTGACAGCTGCTCTAGCCTTTTGCCATGCACACATTCTTCCCATCTGCTCCAGCCCTTTGCCATGCATCTATAAGCATACAAATAATCGTCTATGTCTTTTGCTAGGGTCGACACACTTTGGCTGCACCACAGTGTGAAGAAGATTTTGCTTGCGATGTATGTTTGGCCAAGCTTCCATGTGGATGTTCAACATTGGTGTAAAAGTTGTCACAATTGTCAGGTAAATGGGAATAGAAGGTTGGTGTATTGCCCAAGGTAAATAGTGCTTGCAAATGGACCCTTTGAAAAGTGGGGCATTGATGCTATGGGTCCTCTTCCTAGAACAAAAAATGGTAAACTCTATATTCTAGTGGCTGTAGATTACATGATGAGGCGGTCCGGGGTGGGCAACAAGAAGAGCGGCCTCTAAACACCCTTCGAGGCTCCCGTGCTGCTCAATTGGGGTTGGGGCAAGCACAATCAGAGACAACAACAACCCACAACCAGAAACCAAACAAGAAAAGGGGCACCACCTAGTTGTAGATGCGAACTAGGATGCACATGATATCTCCTTGTACTCAAACGCACAAAGAGAGGGGAATGCAAGATAGCCACACACACCAAACACAAACATTCACCATGCCAGAGAGAGGTAAAACGCACAAATCAACTTGAGCAACTCAGTCTTAGCCTTAAAGACTAGATGCACACAAAGCTTGATGACAAATAGAGGGACAACACAAACCTTGACCTTGTTGCCAATACACAAATTGTCTTAGGGTCACGGGAGCCCTCTCACCGAGCACCCTCTTACAATTTACCTTTTAGGCAAACAATTCAACAAGCCCTCAAACCACCAAGCATGAAATGGCACAACAAACTTCAAGGACAATATACCTTCAACCACCTGATGAGCCAACTTATCAAGTCAATTTGGAGAGAAGAGTCATAGTTGAAGCATACAATTTCACCCAAAACTATGAATCTTATTTATGGACAAGAGTAGGCTACAAGTGTGATTGCAGAGTATAGTATCACTCCACTCCTCTGGATGGCATAACTAACTTCAAGCTTCTCCATGCACCTATGTGTAGTGATGGAATATATAGAGCACTCACAATGCACACACTCTACACAACTAGTCTTGAAGAGTGGTGTGTTATGTGTTGAGAATGGTGTGGTGTAGTGTGATCATGTGATGATTTACAAGGGAGAGAAGGGCTCTATTTATAGGTTTTAGAAGCCCCGATTTGGATTAGGCCTAATCAAGTTTATTTGAAGGAATAAAAGATTATGCATATTTTTATTTTTTTTAATGAGGGTGGGTCTCTCTTGTCCTTTGAGTCACATGGGTGTGGGATCAAGGGAAGAGAATTATTGAGGATGAAAGGAGAGAGGGATTGAGTGAATAATTTGGGAGGGCCTACTCTAGTAGAGGGTGCATTTTACAATAAGTTTAGTGGTTAGTAGTTAGTAATTATCACTAAAAAATATTTACAAAATCATTCACCAAATGGTGAGATATATGATGAGAAAAGTTAGAGAAGGGATGAGCTTGTAAAGAGAGGTTGAAGCTTTGACATTTACATCTTTACAACACCGAAAGAAGAAGCGGTCAGCATGGCGAAGTAGCGCGTGTCAATGAAGCTATGTTATCTTCAAACCTTGGAAAATTCATGATAAAAGCCTTCATTTGCAGAGGTTATCCTTGGATTTTCGCTGATTTTTTGAAGTTCTTTACAAAGTTGAAGAGAGTATGGTAATATGGACATATATGTAGAGAGAAAGGGGGACACATAGGGTGTAGAAATGGAGGATGAAGGATATGGAGGTGTGAGAGATGTGGAAATGGTGAAGAGGGTGAATTAGGACATGGGAGTTGTAGGTTTGGGAGTGGGAAGGAGAGGGAGGAGTGTGTGTGAAAGAGGAAAATGATAAAGTGGAAGAGGGAGTGTGGCTGCATAGCATGGGCAAACTGGGGTCCCCCAATAAAATCATAGCTCATAGCTCGTAGCTCAAAAAAAATATGAAAAACTTTGAGGTGAAAGTTCAGCTTACGAGCTACAACTTTTGTTTGTATCACCTTTTCAAATTCCGAGAGCATGTGATCTTTAAAAATTCAGCAAAACCGACTGTTTTTTCCACTGCACAAGGTCCTTGTGAGGTTCTTCTTTGGATGATTCTTTTGAATACCTCCAAGAGTGAGATCCCCATGGTGCATGCATGCATGCCACATACCCTTGACCTTATTTGGTAGGTCTATCATTGAAGATATTGTTGAGACCATGATATAAGTGAATAGTACAACTAAGAAAATCAAATATTGAGGGGTCTAAAAAAATATGTATTTGTCAAATATAAATAATATAGGTGGAAAAAATATAAAGGGTTCAAAATAAGTCTCTCATTATAAGTCTACCATAAAAAGATGAATATTTTTGGTGGTCTAATTTATGAGAGTAATAGAGAATAGATGTAGGAAGGAAAAAATGACAATAGTGAAAAAATATACACATAAATAAACTAGTTTTTTTTGGATTTTTGTTGGGATGGAGTTACACCAAAAATAAGAGAACCTTGCATGAAATTATTTTTATATGGAATACAGAGTATGCAAAATGGTAAGAAAAAATATGGTAATGTTGAGTCAATGTACATAGCATAAATAACACACCATCGATAGAAATATTTAAATAAATACCAAAATAATTATGAAAAATACTTTTATTTAGGCCCTATATACAATGAAATATTTACACACAAATGGGCCATAATATACTTATTTTTTTTATTTTTTTTACTTTTTGGCTCAACTAGCCGAGTGACTAGCTAATTGAGGGTTTTTAAGAAAATATGGAGAAAGTCCCTAACTCACACACGCCTATGTACAATGAAATGGTAGGGATACCCAAAATGTTTGAGTGATTTGATAGGGTGAGGTAGCTTACTATGGCAATTATGGAAAGCCGAAAAACGGCTATCAATGACAAAGTGGGTAGAGGCTCAAAGTGTGGCAAGGATAGATGGGAAACAATGAGCAGGTTTGTCTACACTAATATTTGTTGTAGATTTTTCACACCTCTAGAGATTGTTTCTAATAATGGTCCAGGGTTCAAGAAGGGTCTACTCACAGAAGTTTGTGAAGAGCTTCACATTCTACATCGTCATAGCACACCCTACTACCACAGTCAAATGGTTTGGTGGAGAAGGCTAATGGTATCATTGCACGCATCATTAGAAAGATGGTGCAAAACAAGACAAAGTTGTTCATGCAATTTCACTTGGTTTATGGTCAAGAGGCTTTGCAACCTATCGAGCTCAACATCCCAACAATGCAACTTCATAGCAGAGGTGCACAAGATGATCAAGAAGCATGGGTGGATCGTCTTCTTACCTTAGGTGAGATTGAGTGGAAAAGAGAAGAAGCTTACGAGTGCTACAAGAGGAAAGCTACACAAGCAAAGGAGAAGTTTGACAAGAAACTCAAGGACAAGGAATCAAGGAAGGAGAGCTTGTGCTAAGGTATGACAATCGGTTTGATGCCAAGTTTGAAACTAGATGACAGGGACCATACGTAGTCAAGAAGGCTTTCAATTCAAGTTACTACCAACTCATGGACCTGAATGGTGAAGAGCACTCCAAGAAGGTAGATGGGTATCGGCTAAAGCCTTATTTGAGTTGCCTTCTACCTAAGGATCTACCAAAGAGATGTCCAAAAGCAACTATCTGATGTAAGTTTTGTTGCATAAAGCATGAGTGTAACTCGAGCCTAAATACCAAGGGGCCAAACAATGAAAATCCTGTCAAGGACTCTGAACCATTCTCTTTGGAAAATATATTTTCTAATGGTACATAAATATACTATCATCTTGGGGGGAGGGCTAATGATAGCCATTTTTTGGATGTTCAAAATTGCCATAGTGAGCTACCTCACCCTATCAAATCACTCAAACACTGTGGTTATCCTCACCCTTGCATTGTACATAGGCGTGTGTGAGTTACGGGACTTTTCCCATATCTCTTTAAAAACCCTAAATTAGCTAGTCAGTGGGCTGGTTGAGCCAAAAAAAAAAATGAAACAAAAAAAAGTATATTATGACCTCTTTGTGTGTAAATATCTCATTGTATATAGGGCCTAGACATAGGGACTTTTTATATTTATTTTGGTATTTTATTCAAATATTTAAACCTAGGTGTGTGTTTTATAAGCCTATGCATGCCTTCTTTTATGCTCTTGCACCATAAGTATATTTTTGTTGACAATGTGTACATTCTCTAATCTCATAAATATTTCTTTCTTTTATACAAATCACCTCCACATTTTTATCCTCACCCTTGTGAAAACAAACCGGCTTCTACTCCCTTAGTCACTTTTATTATATAATTCTCATTTACTTGCATACTTTTTCCTCTTTCACCCAAAATAATATGAAAGAGGGACCATATCATATGATTCCAATATCTTTTTCCATATCCATAATTCATTCATATTTTTTATTATTATATACTTATTATTCTAACACCATGTGATCATTAAGCTAAAATCCATGAATAGTCCATACACTAGTCCCACCATGTATATATTCTTTATCCACCAATAATCCTCCTACATGCATGTGTAAAGATAACTTGGATGCTTTGTATCATGATATGACAAAGGCGGGGCTCACTCTTGGATGCATTGTTCAAATTCAACAAAGGAGGGAGCCACTAAAAGACTTTAGCAGGAATAAAAAATAGTCTTTTTGGTAAGATTTTTGGCGCATACCTCCGCTCAGAATTTCAAAAAGTTATCAACAAAGAAAATGTAGCTCAACAAGCTGAATAGTCACCTCAAGTTGTGTGTGGATTCCAGTCTACCCAAATTTCTCACAAGTAACCCATAGTCTTCTCTCACCTCCTTTCCTACTTCCACACACACACACACTCATTCCTCTACCTGCAACTTTCATGGATTCTTTCATCTTCTTCACCATTTCCATCTCTCTCTTACTTCATAGCTCAAAATTATCATCTCTATACATATATAGATCAATTCTCAATCTAGAATCAAATTCATACTATCATAACCTCTTCATCCTTTCATAAAAAGAGAAAAAATTAGAAAATAACCAAGCTCAAGCTCTGCAAAAGGAGGAGTTTGATCATGGAAAATTCAACTTTCCCATGGTCACAAAAAATACACCGACAAAGTTCTACAACTGCTTCATTCACTGGAGGAGATAGCTGGAAAATTCCTTTTCCATCTTGTGGTTTCCATCAAATTGTGTATATTCTCATCATTCTCTTACTTTTTATCATTGTATAAATTATGTAATGCACCTTAAGTGCATATGCCATAGAATTTTACCCCATCCTACTAACTACAAACTACTAACACTAACTGCTAACCCTTTCTTGTAAATTGCACCCACTGTACTCTACCTTGAAGTAGGCAACCTCACACAAACAATCACTCACCTCTATAGAATATTCTCTATTTCACCTCAATAGTTCTCTCCTCTTGATCCCACATCCACATGACTCAAGAGACAAGAGATTCCCACTCTCATAAGAACATATAAAAAATTTCATAAAGATGGTTTTTTATGAAAATATTGGTTAGGTCTAATCCTAATAAGAGCTCACCTCACCTATAAATAGAGCCCTTTTTCCTTTGCAAAGGCCATGATATCTACACTATTGCTCACTACTTTGAGCATACCTTTCTCCATCTTAGTTGTAGGGAGAGAGAGTGAGCTCTCTATACACCATTGCTTGTGGCGTATAGGAAAGCTGCTTTGAGCTAGTTGTAGCATTGCAAGGGAGTGAGGGATTCATAACTTCCAATCAAAGTTGTACCTACTCTTGCGTATCAATTGAATCAATAAGTTGGATATAACCATGGTTCAAAACTCTTTTGAGACTCTCCAATTCACGCTTGGAGACCTCATCTCGTTTGGTTAAGGTGACATATTTTCATTTTGAGATTCATTTGTAGTATTTTCTTGTATGTGACTCAAGAGCTTTTGTGTTTGTTTTGCTGCTTGGGAGAACATTATAAGAAGGTTGTATGGTGAGAGGGCTCTCATAACCCTAAGATAATGTGTAGATTGAAACATCATCAAACTTAATTGTGTCTCTTGACTCTCCTCTAAGCAGTTTATACACACGCGTCAATCATCAACATTGAAGCTAAACTCTTGCTCAAAACTTTCTCTCTCTCTCTCTCTCTATCTGTCTATCTATCTCCCTGTGTTTGGTGTGTGTATTTGTAGCATTGATATTAGCGATAGTGTACCCCTCCTTGTCGCTTGTATTGCTAAGGGATTCTCATTTGTTGCATCCTAGTTCGCTGTATAACTAGGTGGTGCCCCTTCACTAGTTTGGCTGTGGGTTTGTTGTTGTTGTTTCTTGCTTGTGGTTGCCCCAACCCCAATTGAGCAGCACGGGAGCCTTGAGGGTGTTTAGAGGTCGCCTCTCTTGTTGCCCTCCCTGGACCGCCTCAATTTAGGTGCCCCCACAGAGGAGGGCTTGTGTATTTTTTTGTGTAGATTCAACCTTTATAATAGTCAAGTAGTTTACATGATTCACAAAAATTTGTATCATCCGTTTGTTCCCATTGTAAGGCAAAAGATTCATATCATTGAAAGCACAAAATTACAATTTCAATGAGTAATTGGTAGAATTTTGGGCCCTCTTAGGTTGGGCGAGATAAACGCTTCAGTAAATCATTTTATTTTGCCTCTCATTAGGTATTACCTTAGTTTGGACGTCTATATTTTTGTTTTTTTTAAAGCATTAGGTTATGCATAGATTATGGATAATGGCCCAGGAATGGAGGTTTTTCACTTTCATTTCACTCCACACATTAGAATAAACGTTGCAATTAGTAGAAAAATCCATTATCAACAACGTATCGTGTTCATGTTTGGTGCCCAAAGAGTAGAAGAATATCTTGCATCACCAAACCCTGTCATCCTGCCTCTTGTTGATTATCATAGATCATTTGATATGCATATTTTTATTTTGTTGTAGAACATATTGCAATTTAGAAAACATTATTGTGTAAATCTTTTTAAGGAAAAAAAAACGTGCGTCACTTTGAAACTCAATGGAAAGCCAACACCAAATGTCTGGATATCTTGTTTTCTTTGGAGAGCCTGGAGAGGATGCAGAATTATTTTTTAGCGAATTTCAAGATGTCTTGCCATATCAAGAGCATAGTAACTCATCAAGAATGTGTGGAAATGTTTGTCCTTAGGAAAGATGTTAGCACTTGGTTTGACTCTTTTCCTGAGATAGTTAAAGGGAATTACACAGAAGTTTTGAATCATTTCAATAAATACTTCTTTGATCCCCAAAACACTCAAAAACTATGGCAAGATATTGTTTCTCATAAGCAAAAATATTTAGATGACTACTACTTGTACAAGCAAGAGCTTCTACGTCTTTCGGCTCTATGGATACAAAATGTTGCTAGCCCTGGTGATGGTGCATAATTTCTTAAAAAGGAGAGGTTCATAGCTGGACTCTTTCCTGATCTTAAGGTAAAGGTGGAGGCAGATGCACCTACCACCTATGTGTAAAGTGTGAGCTTTGTCCTAAAGTGTGAGTCAAGGAGAGGAGAGTGGAATTATCCCACATGCTGTGGGGCAAGACTATAGAGCTACTTAAAGCTCATTTCATGAATGAATAAACACAACTGTATTTTGCACTACATGCTTGTCTATGGTGAGCTTGTGCTAAGCTAAGTCATTACTCAAGATTATGTTTATGAGTCCAAGCTAATTCTATCTTGGAACATAATTCACTTGAGTGATAATCTTGCTTACACACAGACTCACACACTTGCACTATGTTTCTCTTTCATCCACCCTAGCTAGCATGATCCAATTCCTAACAATTGGTATCAGAGCCACGGTTATGCTAGCTAGGTTTGCCATTATGCACTTTCATGTTTGTACAATTAGCATTCATTAATCATCATTAGCTAGATCCATTAGGTCTGTTCTTCTATTGCATATCTCCAGCCTAATTAGTATTACATTGGCTAGCATGAGCATGTTCTTGAGTTAAAGACTCTTGGGCCACTACTCACTGCCCAATTGGAAGCCTAATTAACATTAGAGTGCATTAATTTAGCCAACAAAAACTTTCATTTTGAATTCAAAAGATGCTCCTTATTTTAGCAAAATTAGCATTTGCAACTGATGTGTGTGCGTAGTCTCTCTTGAGAACTTTCAATCTAGCCCATCCGCACTAACTTTAAGCTAAAATTCATTGATTAACACTTTGAACAAAACTCGAGCTCCTAATCTCCATTCTCTGTTTTTCTTGCAGAACTGAGCTTCAAATTTTGTGTGTGCCTATGGGAAGCATTTAATGCTCAATCCCCTTTTTTGTAGGTCACCACCTTCAAGCCCACATGAAGACACCCTAAACAAGGTTCTTTTTGGTTTTGTGGTCAAAGGGGAAGGCCTTTTGGGCTCACACATGGGCAGGCCCCTCGCGGATCTAAAGACAGTGATCAGATAAAGTTTATTCCACTCTCGGGTCCGTCCGAACGCTCACCCCTTGCCTGAATTACGCTCTTCTCACCGTCTGGTGGTTCCTCACGCGATCGATTACCGCCGGTTCTGGCCTTTTGCTACGTCCATCGTCCGATGGTTGCACTCCCCCACGCACTCAGCCATTCTTAATGAAGCTTTCGGCTCCACCCCTATGGGGCCCCCCTTCCCATGCCCTTGAAGCACTCAAACTCCCCAAGGGAGTGCCTTTACTTTTGGCCCCCCTTTGCCACAAGGGCACAATCCCACAAGCCTCCAGCAAGAATTAGGTAGTCCCACATCAAAGCTTCAGCAAAAGGATCAAAGGTAACCCTGTCAAGATTTGAAACTTCAAAGATCTCACGAAGGGCTCTCTCCTACAAGAAAAATTCTACAAGCAGAAGGCTTTAAGGGTAATTCTTGTGCATAACTATCAGGAATTCTAAGTGGAGGGCATTTTTCCAAACACCACCACAATCAAAACAAAGGTCACTACCTCCTTGTGAAGAGGAGCTTCACTCCGGTGAAGATGAGCTTCACAAAAGTATCTCTCTCTCTCTCTCTCTCTCTCTCTCTATCTATCTCTCTCTCTCTCTCTCTCTCTCTCTCTCTCTCTCTCTCTCTCTCTCTCTCTCTCTCTCTCTCTCTCTCTCTCTCTCTCTCTCCCCCACAATTAAACCCTAAAATCATTGCAACCAAGCATGCCAACTTACCCATAAAATTTTTCAAGGGCTATTTGTGCTCTTGTAAAGAGGTAGACATTGGAGAGTCTCCTATGCTAAGACCCCTCTATTAGCACAAATGGGGGACAAGGAAATAGATAAATTCAATGGGGAAGGGTTTCATACCTAGCAAACAAAGTTAAGAGGTTACGTAACGAAAAATGTTTAAGGTCTGTCATCAGCACTGCCTTGGAGCAACAAACTGAACCTAATGGAGTGCACACTAGGGCAAGTACAGTCATAGCAAGTGCACATAATTTTTCCGAAGACAAACAAGCGTTAGGAATCATCCTCACCTCCTTGCATGACAACTATGTGCATTTCATAGAAAAATGTAAACATGCACATGATGCCTGGCATGTCCTAGAAAGTAATTTTGGAGCCAGGGCCAAAAGAAGTAAAGTTAGTCTCAAAAGACAACTTTACAAAATCATTATGATTGAAGGGGAGGACATTGCTAGCCTAGTAAATAGGCTTAAGAGCATTTTCATGCAACTCATTTACATCCAGGTTTGAAGTACCAGAAGACGACAAAGTGGCCATACTATTAAGTGCACTCTCACCTTCTTATGAACACATAGTCACAATGCTTGAAGAAAAAGAACCGGCTCCATTTTTCCAAGATGTTATCAACTAAGTCCAAGCAGAAGAAAGAAATCAAAAAGGACCCTTAACCTCATTAGGAGGGGTTTTTATCACAACATCCTCAAGGGGAAGATATTCGCCATCGACATCAACAAACGAAATAAGTGCTATGAATGTGGAAGAATGGGACACGTAGCAAAAGACTGCTACACAAACAAACCTTGCAACAAATGTGGTAAGAAGGGACACCCTTCTTCTGGATGCTACTCAAATGGAGGTAGTAGTAGTGGAGAAAGCAGTAGCAATAGAAGCAGTAGCAGCGAAAGCCACGTATGGAAGAGACCTATCAAAGGATCAACTCACATGGTAGAAGACAAAGAAGATGAAGCCGATAAAAACCTTAACTTTTGTTAAGACCCATTTTTAAGATGCAGCCTTTCTACTTGTGTGGGAGGACTTTTATTTTCCTGTGGGGATATCACCATCCTGTGTGGACTTCGTCAGCCTCTGTGGATAATACCATCCTACGTGGATACCAACTTACCATCATATATGGATATTGCATCTTCAAAACTTTGTCATAGTCCAAACCTCAAGGGGAGGATTGTAAAGTGTGTTCTTTGTCCTAAAGTGTGACTCAAGGAGAGGAGAGTGTAATTATCCCACATGCTGTGGAGCAAGGCTGTAGAGCTACTTAAAGATCATTTCATGATTGAATAAACACAACTCTATTTTGCACTACATGTTTGTCTATGGTTAGCTTGTGCTAAGCTAAGTCAATACTCACGATTGTGTTTATAAGTCCAAGCTAATTCTAACTTGGAACCTAATTCACTTGAGTGATAATATTGCTTACACACACACTCACACACTTGCACTATGTTTATCTTTCATCCACCCTAGCTAGCTAGCATGATCCAATTCCTAAAAATTGGTATCAGAGCCATGGTTATGCTAGCTAGGTTTGCTATTATGCACTTGCATGTTTGTACAATTAGCATTCATTAATCATCATTAGCTAGATCCATTAGGTCTGCTCTTCTATTGCATATCTCAAGCCTAATTAGTATTACATTTGCTAACATGAGCATGTTCTTGAGTTAAAGACTCTTCGGCCACTACTCACTGGCCAATTAGAGGCCTAATTAGCATTAGAGTGCATTAATTTAGCCAACAAAAACTTGCTTTGAATTCAAAAGCTGCTCCTTATTTTAGCATAATTAGCATTTGCAAAACTGATGTGTGTGCGTAGCCTGTCTTGAGATCTTTCAATCAAGCCCATCCGCACTAACTTGAAGCTAAACTTCCTTGATTAACACTTTGAAAAAACCTTGAGCTCTTAATCTCCATTCTCTATTTTTTTTGCAAAAGTGAGCTTCAAAATTGTGTGTGTGTGTGTGTGCCTATGGGAAGCATTTAATGCTCAATTCCCTTGTTTGTAGGTCACCACCTTCAAGCCCAGAAGAAGACACCCTAAATAAGGTTCTTTTTTGTTTTTTCATCAAAGGGGAAGGCCTTTTGGGCTTGCACGTGGGCGGGCAGCTGGCGGATCTGAAGACAATGCTCAGCTAAAGTCTATTCCACTTTTGGGTCTGGCCGGACGCTCACCCCCTCGCCCAAATTACACTCTCATCACCATTTGGTGGTTCCTCACGGGACCGATTGCCCGTCGGGTTTGGCCTTTTGCTACATCCATTGTCTAATGGTTGCAGTCCCCCACGCGCTCAACCATTCTTAAGAAGAGATTCACAAAAGGATCTCTCTCTCTCTCTCTCTCTCTCTCTCTCTCTCTCTCTCTCTCTCTCTCTCCCCCCCCCCCCCCCACACACACACACACACACACACACACAATTAAACCCTAAAATCATTGCAACCAAGCACACGTACTTGCCAATAAAATTTTTCAAGGGCTATTTGTGCTCGTGTAAAGAGGTAGACACTGGCTAGGAGAGTCTCCTAACCTAAGACCACTCTATTAGAACAAATGGGGAACAAGGGAATAGAAAAATTCAACAGGGAAGGGTTTCATACCTAGAAACAAAGTTAAGAGGTTACCTAATGAAAAATGTTTATGGTCTGTCATCAACACTGCCTTGGAGCAACAAGCTGAACCTGATGGAGTGCACACTAGGGCAAGTATAGTCATAGCAAGTGTACAGAGTTTGGCCAAAGATGAACAAGCATTAGGAATCATCCTTACCTCCTTGCATGACAACTATGTGCATTTCATAGACGATTGTAAACATGCACATGATGCATGGCATGTCCTAAAAAGTAATTTTGGAGCCAGGGCCAAAAGAATTAATGTTAGTCTCAAAAGACAACTTTACAAAATCATTATGATTGAAGGGGAGGACATTTCTAGCCTAGTAAATAGGCTTAAGATCATTTTCATGAAACTCACTCACATCCATGTTTGAAGTACTAGAAGAGGACAAAGTGGCCATACTATTAAGTGCACTCCCACCAATTCTTGAAAAAAAAGAACGGGCTCCACCTTTCCAAGATGTCATCAACTCAGTCCAAGTAGAAGAAAGAAAGCAAAAAGAAACATTAACCTCATCACGAGGGGTTTCTATCAAAACATCCTCAAGGGGAATATATTTGCTATCGACATCAACAAATAGAAGAAGTGTTATGAATGTGGAAAAATGGGACACGTAGCCAAAGACTGCTACACAAACAAACCTTGCAACAAATGTGGTAAGAAGGGACACCCTCCTTCTTGATGCTACTCGAATGGAGGCAATAGAAGTGGAGAAAGCAGCAACAGTAGAAGCAGCAATAGAAGCCAAGAATGGAAGAGACCTATCAAAGGATCAGCTCACATGGTAGAAGACAAAGAAGACGAAGGCAAGAAAAACCTTGTCTTTTATGAAGACCCATTTTGAATATGTAGCCTCTCTACTTGTAGGGAAGGACTTTTATTTTCCTCTGTGGATTTTATCATCCTATGTGGATATCACTATCTTGTTGGACTTCGTCAGCCTATGTGGATATTACCATCCTATGTGGATACCAACTTATCATCATGTGTGGATATTGCATCTTCAGTACTTTGTCATAGTCCAAACCTCAAGGGGAGGATTACAAAGTGTTAGCTTTGTCCTAAAGTGTGACTCAAGGAGAGGAGGGTGTAATTATCCCACATGCTGTGGAGCAAGGTTGTAGATCTACTTAAAGATCATTTCTTGAATGAATAAACACAACTGTATTTTGCACTACATGCTTGTCTATGGCGAGCTTGTGCTAAGCTAAGTCAATACTCAAGACTATGTTTATGAGAATAAGTTAATTCTATCTTGGAAACTAACTCACTTGAGTGATAATCTTGCTTACACACACACTCACACACTTGCACTATGTTTCTCTTTCATCCACCCTAGCTAGCATGATCCAATTCCTAACACTATGAGGCAGCTGAAATTAAAGCTTCCAAGAAGTATAGGAAACTCAAGTGTCTAAGGAGAGAGGTTCCAATAGAAGTTCTTAGACCCAAAGGTAAGTCCCAAGCATTGACAACTAGGGAGCTTCTTGAGGTAATGTCAGAAGTGATTGAGAAGTTAAATGAATCTTTAAGCAGCCTGTCAATTCACCTTGTACAAGCTATAGGTCAAAAGGGACAAACAAAGAAGTATGAAGAGTGAGATCCACGACCTAGGATAATCTTGCAATGTTGGAATTTCAGAGAGTCTGGACATGGGATGTATAATTTTCCTTGGCCCTATTGGGAACCACGGAGACCTAACTTAAATTACACAGAGATGAATGCAAGTGAAGGAACTAGTCAGCACAACCACGGCTTCTACAAAGGCCAAATGGAACAAGACCACCTCCACGAGCAGTGGAAGGAGTTCCACCTTTGCCATATCCAAATGTGCATGTGGTAGAGGTGAAAAATTCAAAAGATATTGACATGGAAGCAAATGGCATTAAGCGTGTCCAAGGAAAAGGTAAGGAGAAAGAAGTTGTTACGTAACAAAGTGACCATGGACAAGAAAATAAGGCAAAGGAGACCAAGGAAGATAAGAGGATTCAACCTTGTGTATCAACCTCCAAGACTTCCCTCTTGGACATGGTATGGCTCCATACAACTTTTTGGAAGACAAGAAAATAAGGCAAAGGAGACCAAGGAAGATAAGAGGATTCAACCTTGTGTATCAACCTCCAAGACTTCCCTCTTGGACATGGTATGGTTCCATACAACTTTTTGGAAGACATGAGAGGTAAGGGTCCTGATATCTCATGCCCTCGGTTTCTTACATTATGTCCACAAGTTACCAGGTATTTCACAAAGGTAGTTAGCACTAGGAGAAAGGTAAAAGAGAGTGTGATTGATGTAGAAATTGCACAAGCTAAAAGGAATGAGGATATTACACATTTGCTAGATTGTTATGTCAAAGAAAGATTGGCTAGGAAAGGTCTAGTGGATGGGGGTGCACAAGTCTAGGAGTCATCAACGAGCAGGCTTTATTCAAGGAGCTAAGAAAGCTTCGAGCAGCAGGTTTCATTTATCCAATGGAGAATTTAGAGTGGGTCTCTCCCGTTGTTGCTACTCCCAAGAAGAACGGAAAGTGGAGAGTGTGTGGATTATTGTCCACTAAATGAGGCAACAAAAAGAGATCACTTTCCCCTCCCATTTCAGGATGAGATACTAAATGAGGTAGCTGGTCATGGGAAGTACACTATGTGTGATGGCTACTCAGGTTATTTCAAATAGGGATTGCAGTGGAGGATCAATTGAAAACAACCTTCATCACTCCTTGGGATTGTTATGATTTTAGAGTGATGCCGTTTGGCTTGAAAAATGCTCCTGCAACTTTCCAATGTTTCATGAACATGGTGTTTTAAGCATTCTTTGGAAATTCAATTAGGGTGTTCATTGATGATAGCTCAAAATCACTGCATCTACAAAAAGTAGAAGCATGTTTAAAAAAACTTTACAACATGGGAGGTCATCTCAATCCCGACAAATGTCACATAGGTGAGGATGAAGTGATCTTGCTCGGTCACAAGGTTTCCTATAAAGGCATTGAGGTGGATCCTTCAAAGGAAAAGGATCTTATTGAGCTCCCATCACCCAAGAATCTCGAGGTCATCTCATTCATTCAAAAGGTGAACTATATGTCACACTTCATTCACTTAGCTTTGGAGTTGCTTCATCCTTTGCAAAAGTTGACACAAGTAGAATTTGCATGCTTTGATGAGCTTGAAGAGTACTTTTGTAATATTAAAATCATATTGTCATAGCTACCAACACTCGTGTCTCCTTGTTGGGAGTACACATTCTTTGTTAGCTCTAGTGTTGGGGAGGAAACAATTGGTGTAGTTTTATTACAACAAGATCCCCACAGTAATAGGATGCAACCCATCTACTTTGCTAGTAGGGTCATGAATTCCTTAGAGAGAGTCTACACAGAGGCAGAAATCATGATGCTTTCTCTCATGTTTGCGATGAGAAAGTTTAGATCCTATTTGCTACCAAAACCTTTTGTAATTTTCACTGCAAAAAATTTGTTCCCTTGGGTGTCATCTCAAATGAATCTTAGTACTAGGATCTCAAAGTGGATTATGGAGTTGCAAAAGTCTCAATACTCTTTCAAGGTAGAAGATAGTGTGCGTGCACAATTGGCAGGGATTCTCACTTATGGGGTACATGAGAAGGTGATTAAGGTGCCTAAAGTAAAGACCCTACCATTGCCACCACCAAAAAGTGTTCCTAATGTTTTTACCTTGTTCATTGATGGAGATTTTTGACAAGCCCCAGGAAAAGCAGGGGGAGGGCTAGTAAGGACAAAAGTTCATGCCATTCATAGGTTGTTTAATCAGTTTGAAGAAGTGCAACTATATCATATTCCTAGGAAACAAAATGAAGATGCAGAAGAGTACCAACTATCAAGAAAATTCTAGCCATTCTGAAAGGTTTGCATGAAGAGGCCTGTGGTGGTCATTTTGCCCAAGAATTAACCGTGAAGAAGATTTTGCTTGTGGCGTATCTTTGGCCAAGCTTGCATGTGGATGCCCAACATTGGTGTAAAAGTTGTCACAATTGTCAAGTAAATGGGAATAGAAGGTTGGTGCATGGCCCGAGGTAAATAGTTCTTGGAAATGAACCCTTTGAAAAGTGGAGCATTGATGCTATGGGTCCTCTTTCTAGAATAAAAAATGGTAAACTCTACATTCTAGTGGTTGTAGATTACATGAATAGCTGGGTAGAGACTCAAAGTGTGGCAAGGGTAAAAGGGAAAACAGTAAGCACGTTTATCTACACTAATATTTGTTATATATTTGACACACCTCTAGAGATTGTTTCTGATAATGGTCCAGGGTTGGTCCAGGGTTCAAGAAGGGTTTACTCACAGAATTTTGTGAAGAGCTTCACATTATACATCGGCATAGCAGACCCTACTACTCACAGTCAAACGATTTGGTGGAGAAGGTTAATGGTGTCATTGCAGGCATCATTAGACATATGGTGCAAAACAAGACAATGTTGTGGGATGACTTCTTGGATGGTGCCTTGTGGGCATATCCAACCACATATAGGGAGGCAACAAAGTTCACGCCATTTCACTTGGTCTATGGTCAAGAGGCTTTGAAACCTATCGAGCTCAACATCCCAACAACGTGGTTTCATAGTAGATGTGCACAAGATGATCAAGATGGATGGATTGACTTCTTACCTTAGCTGAGCTTGAGTTGAAAAGAGAAGCAGTTTACAAGTCCTACAAGAGGAAAGCTACACAAGCAAAGGATAATCTTGACAAGAAACTCAAGGACAAAGGCATCAAGGAAGGAGAGATTGTGCTAAGGTATGACAATCATTTTTATGCCAAGTTTGAAACTAGATGGTAGGGACCATACGTAGTCAAGAAGGCTTTCAATTCAAGTTACTACCAACTCATGGACTCTCTAGAGGTTCTACCGTCTCTTTTTCCGGTACAATGCTTACCATGTAATAGGGTAGCACATCATAGCCATCCTTATCACAAAATTTTATTGTTGGACTGTCGGTAATGGTACAGACATCCGATGTTGCCAGTATGTGTTCCCATTCTAGAGGTTCCAAGGCATCTTCAGGGAAAGGTTCCGGAATATACTCCTTGTCCTCAATTGCTCTTTCTAAGACGCATTCCTCTCTTTCTTAAGCTTCCACAATGTGAAGCTCCGCACATCCATAGCTCTTTTGGTTGCCCTAACCATGCTGGTAGTTACGATCCTGCTACCATAGCTGAATCAAACTCTTCCATTGGTGTTTGGTTTACATATTTGTAACTATGGTCTTTCAGCTGTATTTTAGTTGTTGTCTCGCCATGTCTGAGGTATATGTGGTCATAACCCCAATCTTGGACCATCTTCAGTTGTCGTATGAATGGTCGTCCCAAGATTATCTCATAATTGTTCTTTTTGTCGAAATCGACTATTGCAAATGTATTCTCATACTCGATTCCGCACGAAGTGACAATTACTTTTTCTAAGAGTCCTAGAGGCTTCTCCATGAACCCATCTGCCAACTACAACTTCATTCTGGTAGCCCTCAAAGCTGGTTTTCCCCATTTTCTCCAGATTTCCTTGGTGGCGATAGCAACTCCCACTCCACTGTCAAGAATAGCCTTGGAGAGTACTCCTTGGAATTCTACCGGTAGCGTCGTGTTTCCGTCTTCTCCCTCGCAATATTCTCCAACCTTATTTAATGGTACTGGTCTAGTGTTTAGGTTAGGTCTGTCCAAGTCCCTGATTCCTTCTTGAAGCTTCAAGGTGGGGTCTTTCACTCCAAATTTTTCTAGGCATTTTCCTACTGTGGTCCACATGTTTGGCCTTAACCTTAGGAGTTCTGCTAACGTGATTGTGCAAGCGACCGGGGTGGATAACAACTCAATCAATCCTTGTGAATCCATCACCTTGATAGAAGAAAGTCCTTGAGATGGGATTGCTCTCACTTCCGACTTAGCTTCATATTCTCCCAGGTAAGAGGGTAAAGTTCTCAAAGAGTCTGGTTGGCTGTGCCCCGAACTAATAGATCCTTGGTCTCCCCCTTGTGAACGTATCTCAAAATCCATCTGCGATCTTGCCTCAAATTCTTCAATAGGAGGTAAGATCACATTTTTTTCTTTTCTCGTGCTATTCATGGGGTTACTCATCCTATTAGCCTCTTTGTCCTCTCGGATTTTCTTCCACAGATCATGTAGACTGTTACCGTCCTTACCCATTTCTGCCAATATTTTAGGCTGGAACCCGTCACTTGCCCCATCAGTGGTATTTGGCATTACGATAGGCTCTCATCTGGACTCATAATAATTAGTGAGTCTTTCCTTTGTTTCTTCATGTTTCTCTAATGTTGGTTGGATAGGGGTTGGAGCTGGTGCGTCATGACAATTTGTCAGCTAGTCGAGAGGAGCGGAGTACCTTTGATAGGTCTCCAATCCTGAGAAGGAAAAACTAACGGACATTGCCTTAGCTACTACGTAGCCACGGGCATGAACCGTTAGTGAAGGATTGGTCCTATCTCGCTATGGCGGAGCGTGACCACCATAACCCTATCTAAAAACTATCTATAATCAATTATACCTAAAAGTATAAATCTTAGAGTGACCAACCTGTGCGCTTTTTTCCCCATGTTTCAGAAGCACAGCCGCCAAGGTTTGTCTCTTTTAAGATTTATGACTAAAAAAAAATTCTAGCGTTGGAAAGTTACCCGACTCATCGGGTCCACCCGTCCATAGAATGATACCGTCGGGGTATCATTCTCCCACTTTCCACACCACACTCACCCTTCTTTTGTTATCTAATTACTACCACACTGTTTAAACATACATGTTCCTTTACTTTATTTATGATACTAGTTCGTTAAAACAGCCCTTCAAACAGTATTACAAACAATTGTCAAACAAGAAGTCGTCCAATTTTAAACCAACAACCCTTGGATTAGGTTCACTCAAGAATCTCTACTGGCGCTATTATGTCCGATCGGTATATACATTATTTATAAAAACCCTTGTCCTCATGAGCGTCCCATACCGCTCGACAAGTACTCGTTGTGCTAATCTGGACGTACTCCCGTCACAGCAACAACGGTGCCAATCTGGGCGTCATCCTCAAGCCACGGCAAAACAAAACCGCAGTATCCAGCTGGGCTAATCTGGGTGTACTCCCACCACAGCATCAGCGGTGCCATCCTGGGCGTCATCTCACGCCTCAGCAACTGCCACATAATACCAGCTCTAATAAGTAGAGATACTTGAGAAAAACCATACCGAAGGTTTTGGACAAACATTCTTTCCTATAGCAACCAGTTTAACCAGACAATCTTTCCTACTTGTCAAACATATGACGCGTTTCTTGGGGTTAAGCCCCGTGGTTTCGGTCCATATTTTCTTTTCATAAGGTAAATAATATATTCCTATGGTCTCGCATATGCAATGATGCATAACTTGAAACTGCAATACTAACCTGTACCATAGCTCTGATTGGTCCGATTGGTGGAGACATAGCATTTTCCGCAGGGATTCCACCGTTACTTGTACCAGCTTCATGATCATTAATGCCTTGTGTTCGAGCACGCTTTGGAGCCATTTTTTTGTACTACACTTATGTTATACACTTAGAACTTTAAATTAGTCAACCTAGTAATCTCCTTGTTTTCAAAGAGAGTCTGTAATTTGAATCCTCGCCAACTCGGATTCACACTTAGTGTTGTTGTTCTACATCTAATTTCTATACACCAAATATTTGCTAATCTTAATTAATAAATTAAGTGTGTAAATTATGAGTGAAAGTTTATGAATGCATTACTTTTATGCTTGACATTTCTAATCCAATTCTAACTTCAATTCTATACTTCAACTAAATCAATTTTTAGTATTATTCAAAATTCTATTTAACCTAATTGACAATAACATTGGTGAATGAGAATTTCATCATGTATAATAAGAATACGATGAGTTCTCTTATGTATTAACTTTCAATTAACAATATATAAGTTAATAGTAAAGATGTGTTGAGCCATCATATAGGATAGCATTCCTTAGGGTAGAATCCTTAGGTATGCATAGTCGATTCCTATAGTAAATTTTCCCATCTTCTAAGGAGTAATGTAGAGGTTTAGGCTGATTTGATGATACCCTCACTTCTCGTAGGATACTAGCAAGCATCTGGTAATCTGCATCTCTGACAGCATCATAGGAGACCTTGTCTAAAATAGGGTTGTTAGCCATAGAAATTGCCCCCAGAAAAGCTTTACGGCTTAGGGTATCTGCCACAACATTATCCTTACCTGGTCTAAATTTAATATCAAAATCATATTCGTGCATGAGCTCTATCCATCTCCTCTGTCTCATGTTAAGGTTAGGTTGGGTAAAAATCCACTTAAGACTCTTGTGATCTGTTACCAACTAGAATTTGCGTCCCAATAGATAATGTCTCCATAGCTTGAGAGCATGAATAACTGCTAGCAATTCTAAATCATGTGTAGCATAACTCACTTCATGAATCCTAAGCTTCCGAGAAGTATAAGCTACAAGCCTTCCTTCTTGAGTAAGGACTCCTCCTAATGCACTCTTGGGTTATCAATTGCAGCATGTAGAGTTGCTCTTTCCTCTTGTTCTTCTCCCAATGTTGGTGCTCCTATGATAGCATTGACTCTGGCAGCCATTCCGCGCCCTCGACCTCGTCCTCCATTTCTTCCTCCACGATTTATTATTTGGCCTCGTCCTCTAGCTTGATTGGGTGTATTTGTTGCGGAGACTCGCCTAGGACATTCATTCCTGAAATGTCCTAGCTCGTTGCATTCATAGAATCTAAGATCTTCATTTGCTGAAGCTGCAACTACTGGATGAGTTTGGTGAACTGGGTGAACTTGCCTTTGGTTCCACATCATAGACCGTCCTCTCCTTCCAGCATTCCTTAAATTTCCATTTCGTACCCTTTGAGAGTTTGACATCTCTTTAGCTAAGGGTTTAACTCTTAAAAGAGCATCTTGCAAATTTACAGGCCTCATGGATTCTAGACGAGTATTTAAAGGAGAATTTAGCCCTTGGCAGAAACGGGCTACTTGTTGATCTGCGGTCATTGGCAGAGCATAGCGCCTAAGAGCTACAAATTTGGAGTAGTATTCTTCCACTGTAAGATGAAACTGACGTAAGTTGAAGAATTCATTCATCTTAAGGGATTCGTGTGCAGGTGGAAGATAACGTCCTTTGACAGCATACTTAATGTCTTCCCAAGTTTGAGTGTTTTGAGCTACTTGATTATCTTTGCAGTGTTGTTTCCACCAAAGCTTGGCATCCCCCGTGAGACGAAACATAGCCAACATTGCCTGGTTATCGGGAGAAGTACCAGCAGCAACAAAATAATCCTCCATCTCTTCGAGCCACACTTCAGCATCGCGCTCAACTAGGGCTCCTTCCCCTTTGAAAGAGGGAAGTTTAGCTTGTTTGAGAAGTAGTTTTTTCTCTTGAAGAGATGTATACACCGCACTCTGTGCAATATAGATTAAGTGAAACTTTATTGGATACTCTAACTTTAATCCACTTTAAGGCAAGACTTGATCAGACAATAATACAAACAAAAGATAATATTAATCCAAACTTTATTTATATACACATTATTTACTACCAAGGCTGGTAGTCTTTAGGTACAAGGATTGTAATGTCTCTATATTTTGAGTTTAGTGACTACAAAAGGATAGGCTAAAGGATCAAAATAATAAGTTTCCTTTGACCCTTGAAAGCTACGAGATACACATATGGGTCGCATTCTACCACCATGGATAACTTTTCTAACTTGGTTATAGACCCATTGAGTCTGAGATATCTTTTCTCCTCCCAAGGTAATGGTAGCATCTGGATTCTTAGTACCAATGAAAAGATACACTTCGATGACTTTTAACTCTTCTGCCCAACGAAGTTTCTTAAGACTGGTATCCATGCACCATATCTTGTCAGCATCGATGGTATAGATTCCTCCAGATGGACTCCAGTTGATACCCCATCCTCTATGCACCCTTGGAATAGGTGGTGCAAACACCCTATCCAAAATCATCATCACCCTTTTTTGAAACTGATAATTTGGTGATTGGCATGCATTTTCAAACATGATGGTGAACACCTGGAATTTCTGGTAGGCTGAATAAACATTTTCCCGTACCAGGAAAGTTCAGTCTTCAATACCATATAAAAACTCAAAACATTTTTTCTAGGTTCTTCTATTATTTCAAACATTCGCATCCTTCAATATCCAAACATCAATCTAAAAATCTCCCCAAGCTTTAACCTAGGCTATGATACCAGTGTGAGGTCCTTGCCCCTAGTCGAGAGGAGCGGAGTACCTTTGATAGGTCTCCAATCCTGAGAAGGAAAAACCAACGGACATTGCCTTAGCTACTACGTAGCCATGGGCATGAACCGTTAGTGAAGGATTGGTCCTATCTCGCTATGGCGGAGCGTCACCACCATAACCCTATCTAAAAACTATCTATAATCAATTATACATAAAAGTATAAATCTTAGAGTGACCAACTTGAGCGTTTTTTTCTCCATGTTTCAGAAGCACAGCCGCCAAGGTTTGTCTCTTTTAAGATTTATGACTTAAAAAAATAATTTCTAGCGTTGGAAAGTTATCCGACTCATCGGGTCCACCCATCCATAGAATGATACCGTCCGGGTATCATTTTCTCACATTCCACACCACACTCACCCTTTTTTTGTTATCATCTAATTACTACCACACTGTTTAAACATACATGTTCCTTTACATTATTTATGATACTGGTTCGTTAAAACAGCCCTTCAAACAGTATTTAAAACAATAGTCAAACAAGAAGTCGTTCAATTTTAAACCAACAACCCTTGGATTAGGTTCACTCTCTTAAGAATCTCTACTGGCGCTATTATGTCCGATTGGTATATACATTATTTATAAAAACCCTTGTCCTCATGAGCGTCCCATACCGCTCGACAAGTACTCGTTGTGCTAATCTGAACGTACTCCCGTCACAGCAACAACGGTGCCAATCTATGCGTCATCCTCACGTAACGGCAAAACAAAACTGCAGTATCCAGCTGGGCTAATCGGGGTGTACTCCCACCACAGCATCAACGGTGCCATCCTGGGCGTCATCTCACGCCTCAGCAACTGCCACATAATACCATCGCTAATAAGTAGAGATACTTGAGAAAAACCATACCGAAGGTTTTGGACAAACATTCTTTCCTATAGCAACCAGTTTAACCAGACAATCTTTCCTACTTGTCAAACATATGACGCGTTTCTTGGGGTTAAGCCCCGTGGTTTCGGTCCGTATTTTCTTTTCATAAGGTAAATAATATATTCCTATGGTCTCGCATATGCAATGATGCATAACTTGAAACTGCAATACTAACCTGTACCATAGCTCCGATTGGTCCGATTGGTGGAGACATAGCATTTTCCGCAGGGATTCCACCGTTACTTGTACCAGCTTCATGATCATTAATGCCTTGTGTTCGAGCACGCTTTGGAGCCATTTTTTTGTACTACACTTATGTTATACACTTAGAACTTTAAATTAGTCAACCTAGTAATCTCCTTGTTTTCAAAGAGAGTCTGTAATTTGAATCCTCGCCAACTCGGATTCACAGTTAGTGTTGCTGTTCTACATCTAATTTCTATACACCAAATATTTGCTAATCTTAATTAATAAATTAAGTGTGTAAATTATGAGTGAAAGTTTAGGAATGCATTACTTTTATGCTTGACATTTCTAATCCAATTCTAACTTCAATTCTATACTTCAACTAAATCAATTTTTAGTATTATTCAAAATTCTATTTAACCTAATTGACAATAACATTGGTGAATGAGAATTTCATCATGTATAATAAGAATACGATGAGTTCTCTTATGTATTAACTTTCAATTAACAATATATAAGTTAATAGTAAAGATGTGTTGAGCCAGCAGAGGATCAGACCCACATTTTTGCTCACACCCATCATTTTGTAACCATTGATTGTAATAAATGTCTTTCCGACATTAGTTTTGATTTGAGCCATTCATTAAGTAACGGGACTCAATTGAGTTTCCAGCTTGTAACCCCGAAGTAATTTCACCTGTTGATGTCAATAATTAGAGATGTTCTCACCTCCAAGGCTGAGGTATATAAGCCAAAGTTTTGTAACCTAAAGGGGATTCAATTATTAATCAAAGTGAGTTTTTGAGCGCCGTGACTGTGTCTGAGAGAGAGAGAGAGAGAGTCTTATCTTCTTGCGACGCGAGCTACGGGGCCGCCATTGGAGAAGCGACACCGCCATTGTGTTAGCAACGGTGAGAGCTACGCACAGATACCAAGAGTGCGCGCTATCGGCTTCTATGTGTGGTAAGTTCCTACGAGCTTCGGTGTGAGTTTTCTTCCAACTCGTGTGTCGGAATAGAGCGTGCAGCATATCTATAGAACCACAACGAGTAGAGCTACGCATTAGTACCATCGGGGTCAAGTTTCGGTCACCTGTATTTTTTGGCTTGTCTTCATACGCGTTTGCCGCATGGAGTGGTTATAGGTTGATTTTGCAGTTCAAGTCTTTAGGGTGTTGTTCTTACCTAGTGTATAGACTTCCCCTTGAGTTTGAGATCGATTCAATGATTCTAGATCCTGTTTCGTATAGCATTCGTTCGTAGTACAGATTTCAGTCACTTGCGTGTTTTAGAACTTAGATTTGATTTCCTTAGTAGTGATTGTCATTAGAAGGTCGAGTAGGTGATTTGACATCCACCTAGTTGTTTCCATGCGCCTGTGGGTCAAGCTCCATCCTCGTCTGACAAATTCTGTTGTTGGTTGAGTTCTCGCTATTTAGCTTCCGCTAGCGGCGTAACCGCCTTAACATTTGGCGCCGCTGCCGGGGACGAGAGCCCTAAGTAGGTGACCTTAGACTTATCCTACGAGGTGAGTCGTATAAACTACTTTGTATACTTTAGTTAGAAAAGATCTAGGAGTGGTGGGCTCCGAAGGTCTCGAGAGATACTAAGAAGTGGGGTATTCCTGGGTCTTCCGTGTTGACATTATTTTTAGTTTAGCTTAGATTAGATTGTTTTTGATGGTGTTTAAGTGGTTGTTGACATAAAAAGCATTTGCTACTCCTTGTGTGGTAGTAAATCTCTTTATATTTTCAATTGCCAAAAATCCATTTTATGATTAGAAGTAGCATAGGTAGGGCCTGATTTGATCCTGATCTAGAGCTATCAATTGGTGTTCTATTTGCTTGATGTGTTTGATTGCATGTTAGATCACTGAAAAAAGTCGCTTTGGATTGAAATATGCAATAAACAAAGTTCAGAAAAGTTTTTTGTGTAACTGATTGTTGATGAGCACTTAAAAGAGCTATTGGAAGAGTTCTGTGCTGAAAAGCTGGAAATCTGCAACTTTAGACATCATACGCGTATGATGTCTTAGGACCTAAACAGAGACTAAAATTGAAAATTTGACATTGCCAGAGTGTTTAGAAGGGGGGTTTTACCCTAAGATCAACTTCAAACAAGAGCATTAACACTCAAAGAAACCCAAAAAGACAAGTCGGAGTCCAAGAAACGCAAAGAATAGGAAATTTTGGATTCAGATCTTGTTTTTACATTCAAACCTGACAAAAACACTTGAAACTCAATTATAAACATTGGAGAAGGCTTAAAACCAAAAATAGTCAAAATCTGGGACAAAAGACATCATACGCGTATAATGTCTTTTGGCACATCCACTGCTTATTTTTTATATCTGACCTGACAAGATTGTTACAGGCACTGTAGGAAGCATAAATATCAAGTTTGGACCCAAATTGATGAAAAAGACATCATACGCGTATGATGTCTTTGACCTAATTTTGGACATATTTTGATACTTTGCTAACACAGATCCATTGTAATAGCTGTCTAGAGGTTATAATTCAAGTTTCATCCCATTTGGATCACAATTGACCCAAAAAACAAGTCAAAAGCGGAAAATTGCCAAGAAAAGCCTAAATTAGCCATAACTTGCTCCAACAGTGTTCAAACTGAATTTTGTGAGTGAACAGAGCATAAAGGGGCCACTGAGAGTGAGCATAACCAAAATAGTCATCTGTGAAAAAAGACATCATACGCGTATAATGTCTTTTTCAGCATAACTGTGACAATATTCTCACTTGATGAAATAGAAGTTGTCCAACTGACAAGATTAAACAATTGACCAAGTATCAGTCAGTTTGGATCAATTCTGACCACAAAAACTTGGGGAAAACAAATTGCGGAGACGGAAAAGTTACAGTCCTTTAGGGGAATTGATGAATTTGAGATCGGGCAGGAATCTCCGGAATAATCAACCAAAACAAGGGGAACCAGCAAGTGTCATATCAACCGAGGGAAGTGTAAACCAAAGTTGGGTGCAACCATTAGAGCCGATCTTTGAAGGAAGTGTTTCTGATACTTCTTCGGAGAGGTCTTACGAGATTTTCACCAAACACTCGAACAGGAACAATAGAGAAAATATGGCAGCAGGATCATCAAACCCTTCCGCCACAATGAAGCTATTGTTCATAAAATATCAGTACGACAATGAACAAGGTGCAAAGATCTACAAAGATGGAATGGACCGCTATTGTGTAAAGATAGAAGAAAGACCTAGTGAGTTCAAGGACTTAGTGCCTGTGAGCTATAGCGGAGATAGATATCTAGATGACGAGGGTACCATGTACTTGGTAGTCCTAAACCCTAACATTGTGGACAAGTGGGGATTGATGGGCACCAAAGCCAAAATAGATGAAGAACTCGAGGAGAAAGCACCAATAATGAACTTCCCTAATGCAAGGTTAAGAAGAGAGAATGAAACTACAAGGATCAACACTGATAACATCTATGTGGGGCTATACAAATATAATAATGGGGAGCAAGATCTCTATTATAGATGTGAAGAACCCTACACCGGAGAGTTGACAGACAAAAAAAGACTCTATGTCTTTACCTACACAGTGGGATCGGAAGTGAAAATTCCCGCTTACGATAAGTATGGCAGGCAATACTCAACAATGGGCAAGAAAGAATTAGAAGGATATACATACTTTGGGGGACCACTACATCAGTATTATGTTACTTCTAGCTCACATAGACTAGCACCAACAACTGCAGTGCAAAACTCAATGACAACAGGAGGACAAAGAACTCAGGTTGCTGACTCTTTCAGTCAACCTTGGGACTCGAAGCTCGGACCAATGGGATCATTACATTCCAGAGAGTCAATGGAGACGAATCGAGGTAGTGCAGTTCCAATCCCCACCTATACCACTCCAGGTCCAAGGTTTAAAGCAGAACCATCACATTTACCTCCCAGTAGTAGATTCAGGGCAGAGGAACCGACAAGGGTAACCCATGAAGTCCATGATGCTAGAGAAAGCTTTAGCCGAGACACAGGAGCAATGAGATTGGTAGCAGATCATAGACGTATGAGACCATCTCAAGTAGCCAAATGTATGCCAAAGAAGTATGGTGGTTCAGGAGATCCGTATGCACATGTGTCACTCTTTAAGCAAGTCTTAAGAGCTGAGCAGATAACAGATTTCCATACACAATACGAGGGATTTGGTCTTACTCTAGAAGGTACTGCATTGACATGGTTTCAACCAATGAACATAGGGGGATTCCATGACATTGACCATTTGCTAAGAGAGTTTGCTGAGGAATTCTCAAAACGAGGGATTAAGCACAATACGGTCTCACAAATATATGCTTTTAAACAGAGAGAACACGAAAAGGTGAAGGAAGCTTCACTTCGCTTCAAACAATACATTGAGAGATGTCCAGTACGTGAACGACCACAAGATGACAGACTATCTGTTCTCTTTATTGAGGGACTGAGGAACGACACTCTCAAGAAGGACTTGCACTTGAAAGCTTGTACAAGTTTCGAGCAAGTAACGAGAGAGGCATTGTACTTAGTGGATAACTGTACGGTATATGGAGAGGTGTCAGCGGATACAGATTTTGCATCTAGTAGCTCCTCCTCCGTAGCGAGCGAGACTACCACTAAAAAGAATGTTCAAACAACAACCATGCCAAATGTAGGGCAAATGATAGAAGATGCTCTAAAAAGGATGGCACCATACCAAAAACCATTGCCAAAACCACTGAAATGGTGTGCTATTGAACAAAAATGGACAAATCATCCAACAGAGGAGTGTTATTACAACAAAGGGTATGTAAGGGAGCGCCAGTACGCACCTCCTGCTCAATTAGCACCACCTCAGATACATCCAGTACCTCGATACCCAATGGGAAATGTACCGGGACCTATGGGGATAGAAAGACCGCAACCGGTATTGGGACAACAACCACCTTTACCAGGAGCAAGACCAGTGGGCATTAGATATGCACCAACCTTAGAGAATCAGGAAGAACAAGCCTTAGTGCCTGTTCAAGCCTATTACGAAGAATCGGGTGCACACATGTCTCCGACAGTGTATTACCCACCAGAAGAACCAAAACAACCAGAACCATGGGGCATGATGGGGAATGTTGGAACACCAATAGTTACAAGTGCTTCTGATGAAGAGAGATACAATATGGACGCAAGAACCTTGATGTTCATAGCTCATGGAGGGTTAGCAGGACAGAGACCATCCTATTCAGAAAGGACGAATCAGGTAGGACCAAGACCAGCACTAGGACCCTGTTACAAGTGTGGAGGTGACCATCTGATGAATGTTTGCCCACATACGGAAATCATTAGAATAAACGCTTATTGCAATGAGTGTGGGGTTACTCACTTCATTGAGGATTGTTCAAAGAATCCAAACAAAGTGCAAAAGACGACATTGAATATGTTAGAAACTATTCCTACCAGCAGTGGGTCTGAAAATGAAACTCTGATACCAACGCAAGTTGTTACTAGAGCTCAAGCTAAGAAAACCACTAGAGAACCTGAGAATGGAAAGTTAGCGACTGAAGTGGTTAGTCAAGGACCGCGGAGTCAGAAAAACACATGGAAAGCTAGAAAAGCACGCATGAAGTTGAGAAAAGAACGTGAAGACGCTATTCTAGCTGAGGAACTAAAGCAAACTAAAGCTAGATTAGAAAAACTTGTGAGTCAAAACGGGAAACGAGAGATGAGCCCGGAAAGAACAAAACAAAAGAGTATCAAAGAAACAACGAGCTTAAGCTCAGGGGGATCAGTGCTAGTCGACAAAGTACACGAACCATTGGATGCACTGATGAGAGCTTACGAAGCTAGGTTAAAGAACAACCAAACACAAGAACAGAGGTGGATGACATACCCAAACGCGGAATTGGAAAAGCAGAGACTTGAAATGTGCCAGAGAATGATCGAGACTGCACAAGCCTTATTAGAACCACCAAAAGAAACAATGAATTGTGGGAAGGAAAACCCAATTCAGCAAGAGACTATCGTTTCACGGGTAGCTGAAAAGACTCCCAGTGCACAAAAGCCTGAAAATACACAAAAGGATGACCGCATAGTATTGAACACAACCGATCAGGAGATAGATAGTTTTCATCCAGTCATACAGAGGATTTACGGAAAAGATGAGGATTACAATGAATTTTGGAAACAAGTGAGAGAGTCAAACTTTGCAAACGAGCTAAGTTGCCAAGCTAATCAGAAAAATTGGGAAAAGGACATCAGGAATCCTCCCATAGTGGAATTTGAGGCAGGATCTCAAGTGGACTTGGATCTGCAATCTTACTGGGGAGATGGGGGCTCTGTTAGAACAATGGAGAGCAAACCTCATTCACTGAAAACCTTACCTTCATACTTAGGAGAGTATGAAGCAAAATCCGAGATTAGAGCACTTCCCTCACGAAAAATCTCATCAGAAAAAGTCATGGACTCGCAAGGATTGATAGAGATTTTGTAAACACCAGTGACATGCACTATCACTTTAGCTGAGCTTTTGAGGCTTAGACCACATATGTGGACCACTGTAGAAAAATGCTTGGAGAAATTCGGGATAAAAGATCCAACATCGAGATTGCAAGAGAGCATAGAGGAGCTGAGCAAGCCACAAAAGAACGCTAAGCCTGTACCCTTAAACAAGGTCGGAGAGTATTGCGAAGGTGAAGAGGGGAATACAACCTTACCAGTTGAATTCCAAGGAGTGAAGACGATGGCAATACTAGACAGCGGAGCAGGGGTAGCCATTGCTACAAAAGAAATCTGGAAAAAATGGGGGAAACCAGCAATAAGGAAGACTAGGTTGAAACTCCAATTAGCAGATGGACACATGGAGAAACCTATGGGGTTATTAGAGAAAGTTGTAGTGACTTCTTGCGGCATTGAATACGAACATACTTTTGCTATTGTCGATTTTGCCAAGGAGAATAACTATGATATCATATTGGGAAGACCATTCATGAGACAATTGAAAATGGTCCAAGATTGGGGCTACGATCACATATACTTGAGAAATATGGAAACCACTACATGTGTGAACCTGAAAGACCATAGCTACAAAGATGTGAACCGAACACCGGTAGAGGAGTTTGATTCAGCTACTTTGGCGGGATCCGAATTTCCAGCTTGGTTAGGTAAACCCAAGGAGTTATGGATGTGTGGAGCTTCGAAATGTGGAAGTCTGAAACGAGAAGAATGTGTTTTAGAAAGGGCTATCGAAGACGAAACTTATGTAGGAGAACCCTTTCCAGAGGACACGTTTGAACCATTAGAATGGACACACATTCTAGCAACCCTAGATGTTTGTGCAATTATGGATGGTCCCACAACGAAATTTTGCGACAAAGACGGGTACGACGTGGTTCCGTATTTCATGTTGAGAACTGTACTCGAAAAAGAAACTGAAAAGAACGATACACTGGAAAAGGAAGATGAAGAAGAGGTGTTTCACGACATTCACAATCATCCAGAGTGGGGAAATGAAGCAGACAACGAGTCAACGGACAATTCAAGCGAAAACGAAGAAACTATAACGGATGTCCGATTTTATGATTTTCCGAACCAAACTAAACAACGCCAGAAACACTATAGAGCAAAGAAAAAAACAAAAGGGGTTAGAACCAATCCGATGCCTAGAATAAGAGGAAAAAATCAATTCCTAATGCTAGTAAAGGCTGAAGATTGTGTTAAGGATAAGATTTCTGGAAGAATGAGAGGCAGTGATCAAAAGAGCTTACGAAAAGACAAAAGAGGCTCAAGAAATCAAGTTCAAAAGAATGGAACGAAAACTGAAACAGAAAAATCAGAAAAGAACAAGCGCAACAGAGAATACACGGAGTCCAAGTTAGAACGTAGAAACAAGTACAGAGAGCTCAAGAAAACTCTGAAGGAAGTTTGGACGACAGAAATTGAGAGTGGAGAGGACGAAAACGTCAAAATCAAGGAAAACATGGATGTTCCCTCTCACTATAGGAAATTCACAATAGAGGATAGGAAGGTGATATTAACCCACCTATTCGAGAGAGGAAGGAGAACGAATCTTATGACGGACCGGAGGATGCAAAAAAAGTTGATTTAGCAGCTCCAGGTGAGACGCCTAGACCGGTGTACATAGCCACAGATTTGTCTCCAAGCGAGGAAGAGAGACTTTTGAGTCTTCTCAGAGAGTACAGGGATGTGTTTGCATGGTCTTATAAGGACTTAAAGGGAGTTGACCCATCGATATGCCAACACTCAATCCCACTGAAACAAGACGCAAAGCCTATCAGACAGAGACCATACACATATAATGATACTTTTGCTAAGCGAATCAAGGAGGAGATAGATAAGCTAATGGAAGCTGAATTCATATACGAGATTTAACACACTAATTGGGTATCTCCGATTGTGGTAGTACCTAAGAAGAACGGAAAACTCCGAGTGTGTGTCAACTTAAAGAAAGTGAATGCTGCAACAATCAGGGACAATTATCCCCTGCCGATAACTGATCATGTTCTAGAGCGTGTATCAGGGAAAACAGCATACTCCTTTCTTGATGGTTTTTCAGGATATAACCAGCTAGCCATAGCACTGGAAGATCAACATAAAACAGCTTTTGCAACGGAGTGGGGAATTTATGCTTATCGGGTTATGCCTTTTGGTCTAACCAATGCTCCCGCAACCTTCCAGAGGCTGATGACGCATGCTTTCAAAGAATACTTAAGGCTGTTTCTCGAAATATACATGGATGACTTATGTGTACATTCTCTACTGAGAGATGAGCATCTAGAACACCTAAGAAAAGTATTTGAGAAATGTAGGACATATCGCATTTGTCTCAATCCTGAGAAATGTGTGTTTATGGTCCGACAGGGCAGAATTCTGGGACATATTGTCTCACAAAACGGAATATCCACGGATTTAGAGAAGATAAAAGTTATAGTGGATATGCCTAGACCAACCAATGCGAAACAAGTACAGAGCTTTATGGGACATTGTGGATATTATAGACGATTCATTTACATGTACGCTATAATAGGCCAACCACTTTACAGGCTAATAGTGAACTTTGAATGGACAGAGGAGTGTGAGGAATCGTTCAAGAAATTGAAAGAGGCACTCATTACTGCTCCAGTCTTGAAATCACCAGATTGGGAGAAGATATTCCATGTGCACATAGATGCTTCGGCATATGCAATAGGATGCATTCTGGCTCAGCCAGAAGAAGGAAACATGGATTTTCCTATCTGTTACGCCAGTCGACAGCTCAACCATGCAGAGAAGAATTACACCACAACAGAGCGAGAAGGATTAGGAATGATCTATGCTGTGAAGAAATTTCGGCATTATCTTCTAGCCAACAAGTTTGTGTTTTTTACGGATCACCAAGCCTTGCTCTACCTAGTGAATAAACCATGCAATACCGGGAGAATAGTGAGATGGTTCATTATCTTACTGGAATTCGACTTCACGGTAGTAGTAAAGAAAGGAAAAACACATCTTAGAGCTGATCATCTTTCGCGATTGATGAATGGAGAAGACCCTATAGGAGTAGATGACGACATGCCAGACGCGTACTTGTTCAACATAGAAATGATACCGAGGTGGTCTCAAAATGTCGTTAACCTATTAACCTATGGAGGAGAGTTCGATAGAAGAGAATACAACCTGAAACATATTGCTATTCAGCAATCCAAGAATCTTCAATTGGTTGCAGGAAGGTTGTATCAATTGGGAAATGATCATGTTTTACGACTATGCATCAATCCTGAGGAATATAGTATATATCTGCGCGAAGCACATGTTCAGGAATGTGCATTTCATTGTTCAAGAAGGAACACATATAGGAATTTGTTACAATTGGGAGTCTATTGGCCAGGAATGAAAGAAAGCGTACATGAATATGTCACTGTATGTATTGTATGTTCATCAAGACCGCCAGCAGAGTATTCGACATTATATCAGATAATGATCGCTCCAGAATGGAGTCAGTATATTGTTGAATATCTCACAAATAGAACTTTCCCAGAAGGAACGTCAAAAGCTCGTCAGAAATCTGTAGAGACAGAAGCTAGAGAGTACGCTTTAATAGGAGATCAACTCTATAAGAGAGGTAAAGACAACCAGCTTAGGATTTGCGCATCAGAGTCTGAGTATGTGATAATCCTGGAGCAAGCTCATGGAGGAGTAGGTGGAGGCCATTTCTCAGGTGATAAGACAACAAAACTTGTCTTAGCCGCAGGAATATGGTGGCCAACATTACATATGGACGCTGAGGAATACGTTAAACGGTGTGATGACTGTCAGCGGACCAAAGTACCACTTAAAAGAGATGATATGCCGCTTAGACCAATGATGGGGGCAAGAGCTTTTGCAAAATGGGGGATTGATTATGTCGGACCCATTTCACCTCCTGCATATAAGACTCATGCACAATACATCATTGTGGCTACAGACTATCTAACAAAGTGGGTCGAAGCAAAGGCAACTCAAAAAGCAGATGCCAGGACCACGGCACAATTTCTATATGAATACGTCTTTGTACGATATGGATTGCCAATAGAAATTGTGAGTGATCGAGGCACAATTTCATAAATGAAGTGATAAAGATCCTTCTAGATGAATTCATGGTAATCCATAGGAAATCAGCCCCGTATCATCCACAAGCAAACGGACAAGCTGAAGCAACAAACAAAACCATATGCACGGTCCTTACGAAGATTGTATCTGAGTCGAGAACTGACTGGGACCAGAAGTTGCATTCAACATTATGGGCATATAGGGTAGCATATAAAACATCAATAGGAACGACCCCATATAACATGGTTTTTGGGCTAAATGCTATCTTACCAATAGAATTCTTGATTTCAACCTTAAGGGTGGCTAAGGATCTAGAGTGGACAGGGCACGAGCTCTCTGATAGAATAGATGACCTGGAAAAGCTAGATGAGCTTCGCCTAAAAGCAGTAGCTTCCATCTACGCTCAAAAAAGGCGACAAAAGGAATTTTTTGATAAGCATGTGCGGACTAAAGAGTTTAAAGTTGGGGACTATGTCCTAGTTTACACTCTGAAACAGCATGCTAAGAAGCTTAAAAAGCGAGGGATGGGACCTCTGGTGATTAAAGATCTATCACCAAGTGGAGCCGTCAAGCTTGCTACATTAGACGGAGAAGAAATGCCCAATTGGATTAGTGGATGCAGAGTGAAAAAGTATCTGTTGCCGCTAACACAAGACATGCTTCTCAAAATACATCAAGAAAAGCTGCGTGTCCAGAAAAAGAAAAAGATTGAGGAGGAAGCGCAAGCCGAGGCGAAGGAAAGAATGGAGAAAAGAAGACTACTGCGTCAGAAACAGCGCAATAAAGGAGCAATACGAATAAACGCAGTCAGTATAACAGAAATGGATAATGACAAAGAAGAACCCATCATTGAATGCAAAGTAGGGACCAACCAAATTAAAGCCAGAGCACTATTGGATTCAGGAGCTCAAGCTAACCTACTTTCACTCAGTTTGTATAGACAATTGACAAATGACACGAAATTACAAACTGCCAAGCAAGAGTTAAAAAGTTACTCTGAGAACTCAATCAAAACTGTCGGATGCACAGTTTTACATATACAGATTAACCAGTATGTGTATCCTCATATGTTTTACGTGGTTGAAGACCAAGCTACACAACATCCATTATTGCTAGGACAACCATGGCAGAAGCAATATAATGCAATGATTGACTGGAGTTCTAATTCAGTGCTTATCAAATACGAAGGTGAAAGTCAATCAGTTAAGTTCACCAAAGGAGAAGAGCCAACTCCAAAGGACGAATCCAAAGACAAAGATAAACAACAACCAGAGAAAAAGAAGAAGCAATGGCAACCAAAAGTTTCTATACAACCGGATTACTCTTCGACGAGGAATTCTCAACAGTGGATAAGGAAGACAAGCAATAATATAACAGCTCAACCTTGGAAAAAAACGGAGTCAAAGTTGGTATGGAGACCAAAAAAGGCTGTGCCAGAGAACACAAAGGTGGAAAACAGAGTCTTCAATACCAGACAACAGAGTGATTCCAGACAATCAAGGACAGTGAAACAGATCTGGATTCCAAAGAATTTCATGACGGCACAAAGCTATAGCAAGCAAATTTGGATCCCAAAGATTTGTAAACAGGAACTCCCTTCAATACAATCAACGGAAACTCCTAGGTATTTCAAGGCGAGGAAATCAACACACAGAACAAAGCAGGTTTGGGTCGCAAAGAGTTTTTGGCAAGCACAAGCAAAGCGGAAGCAGATTTGGATTGTGAAAAAAGACAACAAGGTAACGAAGAATCCATCTACTGATTCTACTACCAAATTGCCAAAACCAACCCAGAACCCGACCACCAATCCATCAATCAAACAAAGAGCAGCTTTATTGGAAAGACTGTTGTATCATCGCTCTACAATTGCATTGGGAACTTATGACCAAAACAACTACAATGCTTCACCCACAGACACTTCATAGTCGTCCGGGAGGACTCAGACTAGGAGGGGGGGAGGTATACAGGAGCTACAAAGCAGCTACAAGCGGAAAAAACAAAGAAAAACAAAAATTATATTACAAGGGCAGTGTCTTACATGATTTTGTAATTTTTTATGTTTGATTGCGGATATTGATAATATTTATGCCCTTATATACCTTGTTTTGCAACAAGAAGAGATCAAATGATGAATTTGGGTCTCTAGATGCGTAAATATCACTAAATAAGAGTGTTTTTGGAGCTAAAAAGTGGAAAAAAGTGGTAATTCAAGTCCAAAAATCACAAAGAAGTGTATATTCATATACAGAGGGTTACCAGCTATTTATCGTGTATGTTTGGAATTTTTTGGCTTCAATTTGCTATTTTCCTTTATTTTTTATGATTTTCTTAATAAAAATAAAAGAAAAATAAAAAAGCAGGTGAAATGAGATCGGAAAAAAGAAAAGAATAGACGGTGATGGTCCTAATGACAAGGGCAACCCAGGATAAAAATTGGGTACAATTCTGAAAAAGTTGCGGAAAGCCCGAAATGACAGAATTTTGGCAAAGTAGACAGATTTCTCAGAAACAGGTCAAACGGAGTCCAAATTGAGAAATTTCAAATCCTAAAGTGCATTTCGTGACGAGATAGGAGCACATGTCAAATTTGGTAACAAGTGATCCGGGAAGCCCGAAGTTAAGTATTTTTCACTTCACTATCAAGTTCATTTCCACTATTACCTTCTTGGAGAGAGCAAAGAGCACACAGGAGCATCCGACCTTCTACCGCCTTCTACGACTGCTACGGGAGCTCAGAGGACACCAGACATGAGAGGTAGACTCGTTGCCATAAGCTTTTGATGCTTATCGTTAACTTTTGTCGCGAAAACTCACCAAAACCAAGAAACAAGAGCAGACGGGGAATGGGGAGGAACGCCAGGTAGGGGCACAACCGCCTAACCAAACCTTGCAAGAACTTAGAGGTGGGTTACCCTAGTATAGGAGATGAGTTTCTAGCACTCAAAGCTCGAGAAAGAACGACTGGAAAAACCCTAGGTCAACAGAGCCTGCAAGAGGCAAACAGAAAAAAGTTGTCGGAACGACACAAAACTTCTCAGGAAGCTTAACAACATCGAGGGCAATGCAACCATGGAGTATCTCCGGGTTTGGATCACCAAAAGTAGGTCGGAACAACCGATTCGGCGGCGGACACACAAAGCGTCATTTTGGCATAACGGCTAAAATTGACGACCAAATGACATGAAACTTCACAAGCAGCTTCAAATATACATGGATGACTTATGTTTGCAAGCAAGACCCAAAAGAAAGCTGATTCACTTACCGATGGTGAAAAAGACGCTTTCGGGCAACCAAATGGAGAAAGATGGAGAACGGGGAGCCAAAGTCAAGTTCAACCAAATAGGTGGCTTCACAACATATCCAATGAGCTGGAAATGCAACTCTCGAGAAGAAAAGTTGAAGAAACTCAACTCCAAGGCAAAAAGACGACTTCGGAGACTGAAATGCCTATAAGGGGGCTTTTTAGCTAAACTGATGACTTTTTAAGTTGAAAACTAGTTAGCAGGGCTTAGGGCACTAGCACAAAGCATTCTTTGCACAAAAAGACCAACATTTCAAGAAAAGACATCATACGCGTATGATGTCTCACAGCATGATTTTCACATCCATTTCAACATTTGAGTGCATAGCCTCATTCCACATGTTAATCACATCCTATGAACCAAGTATCATGAGAATTGGAGTTAGAAAACCCAAGGAAAACCAAAAAGACGCAAAGTCGGCCATAAAATTGGTTTTTGGTCCTAATTTTGTCAAAATAACTCCAAACTCATTGAAACTTTGTAGGATTGTTGATTAACACATCTACAAGCTATCTGGAACCAAAAAGCACCATTTTGACACAAAAGACATCATACGCGTATGATGTCTATTTGCACTTACAGAGAAAAAAATGCTCATTTGTCATCATACATCCATTATATATATCTAATACATGCTACATATGAAGTTTGGAACCATTTGGTCAGGTGGATCACCCCATTAGCCCAATTAAGAGAAAATCCTTCATACAAAGCCTATTTTTGTCCCAAATCCAACATATTCAAGTCCAAACCAAGATTTGAGTATAAACAGTCCTTCACTAGCACATGGAGAGTCCACAGAACCAATCCCATGAAAAATTGATGAAAAAGACATCATACGCGTATGATGTCTCCAGAGCCATTTTTAGTCCAAATTCTATCCAAACTTGATAAATCCACTGAATAAGCCTATCTAAAGCCAAAACCAAGCTTATAGAGAAAATTGGTCCAAAAATGCACTAAAAGACATCATACGCGTATGATGTCTCACTATGTGATTTTGGCACCTCAGGGCTTCAACCACCAAACAGAAGTGATCTACATGCCATTTGAAGGTGAACCACCAAGTTTTATCCAATTTGGATCATAAAATCCATTTCCCTTTCAAAATTTTGCCAAGAGCCTGAACTGGACTGAACTGGCCAAAACTTGACCAAATGGGATCCAAACTCAAATCCAAGCATATGATACTCATGTATACACTATCAGCTACAAGCACAACCAATATGAAGTCATTCTGACACAAAAGACATCATACGCGCATGATGTCTCAAGCATGTTTTTGAGCCCAGTTTGCATATTTTTTCACCTACATTGCATCCTTAGGCCCTGAATAGCTCATGTTTCAATTTTCAAGTCATTTGAATAGTTAAAAGCTTCATTTCGGCTTTCAGTACTAAAAAGACGTTGACTTCTGTGATTGGAGTTACAGGATCCATGGATTCCGCTAAGTCATCGGCAACTAAGAGAAAAAGACCAACCATCAAGGATGCTCTTGCAGAAGCAGAACCTTTTGATATTCCAACAGAAACCCTCAAGCCAACCAAGACTTGGGTGGAGGAAGCAGTACTAGAAAAAGAGGGAATAAAGATCTACCAAGGGACGTTCAGAGATCCTCAAGGGCAATCGGTCGATGTACCTATGATCCCACGAGAATTAGTGGATTATAGCAGATCAGAGAACATCAGCAGATACCTGGAAAAGGCTGACTTACACAGGTTCTTCACCTCGAGACCATCAGGTGTAGACACAAGAAGAGTGTATGAGTTGGCAACATCCATTCAGAAGGATGGGAAAGCCACGTTGACAGCCATGGATGGAGAAACAGTAAAAGTACAGATCACTCCACAGCTCATTGCAGATGCATTGAAGCTGCACAACAAAGGGATTTCTGTCAGAGAAAGAAGGGAGGCCATAGAGGTCTATGGATCAAAGAAACAAAATACAACCTACGGAGATATGGCAGATCAACGAGCGGCAACCCTTTTCCGATTATACAACCAGTTTTTCCATGTGTGCAGTAAAAGACCGCAGAAGTATACTACACCACCCCATGCCATTGCGACAACCATCACATGGGCACTGAAGAGCAACATGCCAAAAGAGGTGAATTATGCTCAATACATCCACGAGCAAGTAATCTCCATGCACAACCAGAAGCCAAAGTACATAGAAGGAGGAGAAATCCTAACAAGAATAGCTTATGAAGCTATTGGAGCTAGGGATCAAGGGCCACGGGTTCCCTCCCAGAATGAGTGGCTTAGAGAAGCCGATGAAGAGAAAGAACAGCAAGAAGTATCCAAGAGGGCGTCCACAAGAGCACGCCGAAAACTAGAAATAGTTTCAGAACCTGAAGAGGCTGTGGACGAGCCGCTCAAGAAGAAAGCGAAGAAGAAGGCTGATCCCAAGCAAACCAAAAGTCAAAAAGCCGCAAGAATGGAAAGGCTGGTGGAGCAGTTTAGAGAGGAAAGAGCTCTAAAGGGGGACTTTGAAGAAATGTGGGTGCCAGACCCCACTAAAGTCGGAACCAGCTCTGCCAGGCCACATGTTGATCAATATGATCAATATATTAGAGCTTATGAGGAGTCGGAGGCCATACTGGAGCAGCAACCTGTCGAGACTTATACTGAAGAGGAAGTACAGCTTTTAAAAGCTGAGCTGAAAAAGGACGACAAGGAGAAGAAGGAAGTAGATGAGTCTACTGAACTTCGAGAGAAATACGGGAAAGCAAACAAAGGGAAAGCCAAGATGACTGAGGACAATCAGCCCTCCTTTACTGATGTACCAAGCCCGAAGAAGACAAAAATTATTATGGAGGAGACCACAATAGAAATAGAAACAGAAGTTATGGAAAAGCCGGAGGCCGGGACCAAGGGAAAGGAGATAGATCCAATTCAGCAAAAGAAAGATGATTATGAGGATCTGGTAGCGATCGGATACAGTGAAGAAGAGGCCCTGGAGGCAGTTTATGGGATATCCCTACGAAAACAAGATGATCGGAAAGGGATGAAGGAAAAGACAAAAGGTACAATGGAGAGTGAAGAGAAAATGGACGAACATAACATATTAGAAGAGCCGAAGCCATTGGAGGTGGTGGCAGAAAGAGCTGTCAAGTTGACAGATGAAGATGAAAAAGACATGCACATGGTGCATGAACTGCTCAGCAAGATTAAAGAAAGATCCAGAGCAAAGGAAGTAGCAATTGAGACAGCAAAACAAAAGGAAGCAGAGTTGTAGAAGAAGTTAGAGAATGCTATGACTGAATCTGAAAGTCATAAAGAATCACTCTACGACGCAGAAAACGAGAGAGACGGCTTGATACTACAACTAGCCGAAGCTTCAAGAGAGGTAACAAGTTCACAGGAAGCAAAGGAGCGAATAGAAGATGAGCTGGAGGCAGCCAAAGATGAGCTCATTGAGCTAAGGGAAAGAGTCGAACTTCAAGAAAGGACAATCACGAGACTCAAGACCACCCCTAGAGCTAGCAGAGCAGAAACAGAACAAGAGGGATCCCTCGTACCAGCTTTGGAAGATCAGGTCAGAAGTTTGCAAAGAGAGCTAAGATTAGAGCAAGTGAAAAGATTGCACATGGCGGAGGGATCATTGGCTGCAGAGGAGAGGCTCACATCAGAAAACCAAACACTAAGGACAGAAAATGAGGCCCTCTACAAACAGCTCCAAGACCTCCAAGAGCAACAAAGAAGAGAAACAGAGCCACCACAAGAAGAAGCAGGGGGAGCAGCCATAGAGCTACCAGAAACTGGAGAGGCAACCACAATTGAAGATCCAGCCCCAGTTCAAGAAGTGGCCTCGACTTCAGGAATCTCTGAAGAAGAAGAACAAAGGCTCCAGGACCAAATAGAAAAGTCAACAGAGGAAAGTGCCAAGGCGGAAATGGAATGGGAAAGGAGACTCCTCATCTCCATTAGACTTCAAGGTTTAGACACAAAAGTGCTCCATGAAGAGTGGATGCAACCCAGCCTGCCTTTCCCTCTGATGAAATTTGAAGTGATAAAGACGAAAAAGAGAATAGAGGAGGAGCAGTATGTCGCTCTTTACGAAGGCGACATCACAAAGGATGAACAATCAAAGAAGATTGTAGATTCTCAACCTAGATGGAGGAAAGGTTGGCTGAACAAATACCCAGCCTACCTCATCTACTTGGTAGAGGCTCCGAAGGAGATTCGGGAGGATGCAACCTTCTGCTCGGCGCCAAGAGTCAGAAGCTGGAAAGAGCATGGCAGGATTGCAGAAAAGAAGCCAAATTGGCTTAATTACCCAAGGATGCTAGGACCAAAGGCAGGAGAGAGAATAGGTAAAGCCTACATGGTGAAAACCCTAACGGGCACCATCAAACTCTTTACTGGCTCTCCTGACCTTTCGTGTCAGATGCTAAAGAAAATCTGCAGGACTCTCTTGGCATGCATTGAAGTGTTCGCGCCAGATAAAGCCACTACCTCACGTCTACTATCGACGGCCGACACAGTGACGGATATGATGTATGATCTTTCATTGCAGCCATCACCAAAGGTGTTACATCTCTTATACCAAAGAATTATGTTTTTGCCTAGCTTCCACATGCAAACATTCGAAGAAGCTTTCTACACCGGCTTTTTCACTCACGAAAGCAAAATATTCGGCCCAACCTTGACCATCGGCAACCTACGCTACGAATCACATTTGCAGATGCTCAAGACGACAGGACTCTATTGACCAAGCCTAAAAGTCATGTCAGGGACGACATGAACGCGGAGGGGGAGAGTGTTGAGCCAGCAGAGGATCACACCCACATTTTTGCTCACACCCATCATTTTGTAACCATTGATTGTAATAAATGTCTTTCCGACATTAATTTTGATTTGAGCCATTCATTAAGTAACGGGACTCAATTGAGTTTCCAGCTTGTAATCCCGAAGTAATTTCACCTGTTGATGTCAATAATTAGAGATGTTCTCACCTCCAAGGCTAAGATATATAAGCCAAAGTTTTGTAACCTAAAGGGGATTCAATTATTAATCAAAGTGAGTTTTTGAGCGCCGTGACTGTGTCTGAGAGAGAGAGAGAGAGAGTCTTATCTTCTTGCTACGCGAGCTACGGGGCCGCCATTGGAGAAGCGACACCGCCATTGTGTTAGCAACGGTGAGAGCTACGCACAGATACCAAGAGTGCGCGCTATCGGCTTCTATGTGTGGTAAGTTCCTACGAGCTTCGGTGTGAGTTTTCTTCCAACTCGTGTGTCGGAATAGAGCGTGCAGCATATCTATAGAACCACAACGAGTAGAGCTACGCATTAGTACCATCGGGGTCAAGTTTCAGTCACCTGTATTTTTCGGCCTGTCTTCTTACGCGTTTGCCGTACGGAGTGGTTATAGGTTGATTTTGCAGTTCAAGTCTTTAGGGTGTTGTTCTTACCTAGTGTATAGACTTCCCCTTGAGTTTGAGATCGATTCAATGATTCTAGATCCTGTTTCGTATAGCATTCGTTCGTAGTACGGATTTCAGTCACTTGCGTGTTTTAGAACTTAGATTTGATTTCCTTAGTAGTGATTGTCATTAGAAGGTCGAGTAGGTGATTTGACATCCACCTAGTTGTTTCCATGCGCCTGCGGGTCAAGCTCCGTCCTCGTCTGACAAATTCTGTTGGTGGTTGAGTTCTCGCTATTTAGCTTCCGCTAGCGGCGTAACCGCCTTAACAAGATGTACTAACTATAGAGAATAGGTATACTTAGAGAGATTAGAGTAAGAGAAAACATATACACACATCTTTTCTAAAGTTAATTGATTCTTACTATCCATTCGAAAAATTAGAGTAAAAGAGAACACACACACATACTTTTCTAAAGCTAATTGAATCTCACCAATCTATTAGAGAGATTAGAGTAAAAGATAACACACACACACACACACACACATATCCTTCTTAAAGCTAATTGAATCTTACTAATGTATTAGAAGATTAGAGTAATAGATAGCACACACACACACATAACTAATTGAATCTTACTAATCTATTAGAGATTAGAGTAATAGATAGCACACACACACACATAACTAATTGAATCTTACTAATCTATTAGAGATTAAAGTAATAGATAGTACACACACACACATAACTAATTGAATCTTACTAATCTATTAGAGAGATTAGAGTAAGAGATAGCACACATACATACATATCCTTCTTAAAACTAATTGAATGCTCAATTAATACACAACTTATTAGTCCACTAGAGTTTTTGCTCTCTTAGTGGTTTGTGGACGCCATCTCTCTAAGAGAAGTGGCAACACTTCGTGAGCGCTATAGAGGCAATCTCTATGTCTAAAGTGTGAGCATGGATGCTCTATTTATAGCAGAAAGAAAAACGTCCAACTTTTTTTTTTTTTTAAATTTAATTTTTTTTTAAAATAATTTTTTATTTTTTTTTTCAAAAATCATATCCGCGTTTTTGGTACCCTTGTGGTACCCATGAGCTTGACCACTTTGTCATTATCATCAAAAGATAAAGCCACTCCTTTCCATGTGATAGTGTGTCCCACTTTGTCCCCTCCTATGTGATCCATGTGCCTTCATTTGTCATCCCTATGTATTATTTTATTTATTTCCTTGATGATAATTTACTTTACATTTTTAAGTTAAACTTTATAGTCTTATATTAACTTTACAGTAGTAAAAGAAAATTCTACAATCAATAAATAAGTCTTGCAATAAGTTAGTTAGTGATTCATATAGCTAAACATGTCAGAATTTTGTAGCGTAAATTTTAAATTCTAGGTTTTCTCAACCTACGATTCATAATTTGAACTTGAATATCTTAAATAATGAGTGATGGTTAAAAAAATTCAATTGCGTAATAGAACTTGTGTGAAATTTAAAAGTAGAGACCTTACATTTTTAAGTCGAGCTTCATAAGCTTTTAGAAGCGCATACAACTGCTCGTTTACCTTGTCTGCCAATACAGATCCTCCTGATCCTGCACTTTTGGGCTCTTCTATTTCCTTGGGTGCTATGGCTGCTGTGGCGTGTGAAATTAAGCTAGCTAGATCCTCTAACCGCTCCAATCTGTTCTTTGTATGTTTCAACTCCTCGGATAGGGTTGTTTGCTCTCGTTCTTTCCTGGCCTTCCTACGCGCCTTTCTAGCTTTCCAAGTGTTTCTCTGATTTTTCGTTTCTGAACTTTGGGCATCGGTTTTTGGTTCTTCAACTATGGGTTCGTTCGTCCTTTTTGGGCTTGGGCGCGTGTTACCGCTTGAATAGGTATGATTGTTTCATTTTCCGATCCTCCACTGGAGGGTACTGTTTCTAACATGTTCAAGGTGGTTTTTGCTCCTTTGCACGGGTTTTTAGGGCAATCGGGAATCAAATGAGTAATTCCACATTCTGGGCAATACGCATTGACTCTAATGATTTCATCATGAGGACAGTCTCTCAGCCAATGGTCTCCTCCACACTTGTAACCGAGTCCCTTGGGTTGTTGAGGTGCTCCTTGAGCTCCTCTTTGCTGGTAAGCCTGTCTCTGTCCGCCCATGCCTCCATTGGCTATGAACTTTAGTGTTCGTTCATCTAAGCTATATCTTCCTTCTCCTGCGGCCTGTGCAGCAGTTGGTGGTCCTTGATTCCCTATCATGCTCCATGGTTCTGGTGTCGAGGGTTCTTCTGGTGGATAATAGCAGGGTTTTCCGCATATCCATTGGGATCTTCATATATGCATGCATAGGCACCAAAGCCTTTTCTTCTTATTCAGTTACCGCTGGTGTGTATCTAATACCAACAGGTCGTAATCCTGGTAGGGGTGATTGTTGCCCCAACACCGATTGTGGTCTTTCTACACCTACAAGTCCTGGTAAGTTTCCTGCTTGATATCTGGGCATCGGTGGAACTTGAGGGGAAGCTACTGGAGCTTAGGGAGCGTAAGGTCTCTCCCTCACATATCCCTTGTTATAATAACATTCCTCGGTCCCATGGTTTGTCCATTTTTGTTCAATAGCACACCACTTGGGCTGTTTAGCCTGGGGTTTGGCGTACAAGTTGATCTTTTTTAGCACTTCATCTACGAGCTGCTCCTCATTTACCGCTATTTCTCCTTTCAGTGTTGTCTTGGAAGACTTGCTCCCACTTTGGTGGGAAGATGAATCGTCATCAAGGTCCTTGAACTCCCCTTCTTTGTAGACTGCACAATTGTCCACAAGGTACAGATCCTCCTTGGTCAACTCATTCAACATCGTGCTCCTCTTCATATGTAAGTCTTTCTGGAGATCTGCGTTCCTTAGTCCTTGGATGAATATCAGCATAAGTCTGGACTGAGTTGGCAGTTCTTCAACAGGACAGAACTTAGCATATCTTTTTAGTCTTAGGGCTGCCTTCCGAACAGATTCTCCATATTTTTGTTTTAATTTATGGATTTGTGAGACGGTATTATGAGCTATTCCCCTTTGAGAGAATTCCTCAATAAACTCATCAAACACTTCCTCCATCGACTCAAAGTCTCTACGCTCCACAGAGTCAAACCAAGTCCAAACCCTGCAAATTGGGTAGGAAAATCTAACACCTCTTCGGCTCTAATTACGCGCACAAAGGCTGCTACATGATATCTTGGGTCTCTGTTTCTTGTGTATTTCTTGTTTACCCATTTTTGCACTTGAGAAGGTCTAATTCTGCAATGGTCTACAAACCTCATCATTGGATCACCCCGTCCCAGTAGATACACCTCCTCGGGCCTTCTGTAATAGGCTAGTTCCTCTTCCAATGGTGCTCCTACGCCATAATTTCTAACGGTTCTCGCTGAAGGTGGTTCTTCTCTTCAAACTCGTTCCATGGGTGGTCCTCCAGACTCTGTCGACCCTTGTGTCTTTGTCTTACTCTCTGCTTGATACCTTGAATAGTGTGGTGGTTCTTGCAAATCCTTGAGCCCTCGTGCGGCTTGATAACCATCTCAGTTTCGGTCTGGTTCCATTGTTGCACTCTGTCAAAGCCATGCCTGCAATGATGGCTGGTTTGCTGGTTGGTCTTGGTTGTTGAATTCTTGTGGGTGTAATGAGAGGTAGTGTCATACTCATCTGAAAATGGATTTGTTGATTTGCTTGGGGTGTGGGCGGTGGCTCTCGACATTTCCTCAGGAGCATATGTTGATGCTCCTGGACCTGTTTCTCTTTCTACTTCCTCTGGGAGAATACGTTGGTATTCTCGCCCGTATCTATCAACAAAAAATATGCCCTTCCCTGTAGCAGTTTCATAAGAGAATAAGTAAAGAACCTTGTCTTTGCTTAGTTCGTTTACGTATGGTTCTTTGTTGCGAAAGTAAGTGACAATACCCTCACTCTCCTGTTTGTAGATTCCCACATTCTCGTTATAAGTTGGAATCCTGGTTGTTTTCTTATCATACATAAAAATAGCTCCGGGCCGATCAATGTTTGGTGACGGTTCTTGAGTTTCTGAAACCATTTTCTCTTTTGCCACGTTATCTCCATATCTGTTGTAATATTCAGGGTTGCTAACTATTAAATAGTGGTTCCCCTTTTCGGCTCAGAATCTATCTCCATCATCATACACTCGGATTATTTCCAATCTTTGTGCTGGCCTCTCTTCGATACAAATGCACTTGCAGCCTCGATAGTCAAAATAGTAGACTAGGGCTCCTCTTGAGTTTGTTCCCTCTAAGAAGATCACCGTGAGCCTGGAATCATTCAAAGGATTTTGGGAGGTGCTTCCTCCTCGCATAGGTCCATCATCGGTGAAGCCTCTTGGCTGTTTACTACCCATCATGAAGAAAGATTTGTCTGACGAAGTGTCAGTATCACTACCTTCCTCAATAATCGGTGCTAGCAAATCTAGCCTTGCCTGAGTTACACTCTCTTCGGTGGACACTAAGCTACCTTGGTCACTTGCCACCTTCTGGTCTCTAACAATGTATCTTCCTGATCTTAAATTCATCAAACTTATCAATGCAATTTATCACAATTCCAACCACTCACCTGGCAATGGGTCAGTTTCTGCAAAACTTCTTGCTTTGTTGCTGAATATACCTGTACAGAAGCGTTTTAAGTTCGGCAATTGAATCAAAGCATATATTTGCTAGAGGTTATCTTAGTAATGATTGGTATAACTGGAGAGTTAATCTCAACCACTACTGTATTTTATACATTGCTGATGTTCTGGATTAGGTTTGTTAATCTGAAACAGTACTTCCCTCAAATGTTGGTCAATTTATGCGAAAATGTTTGAATTCAGTCCTTGCTTCGTCAAATGGGCAAACAAGGTCCAAATTCACTTCTGAAAGAAGTTCTGGAACCCTTAAGCCAAATGGAACCTCACTGTCTAGGCCAAATAAAATTTTCTCTGCAGTATGCCCCAATAAACATCCTACGCGTAGGATGTCTCGTACTGTGTTTTGCCTGGATTTTTGCACTGTTGTTTCCCTTTTTTGTGTTGAGCTTACAGCTACTTTTACTTTTTGATTTGGACACCTATTAGCTGGTCAATGAGTCAGAAATCTGTTCCGATGGCCTGTTGATGGTATTGATCAGTCTAATCAACTCCAAATTGGACCAAAATTGACTAGCAGGCTTGCTTTAGGCTATATAACACCTTGCAATGCCCAAAGTCAAAGTCTGGCTTCATTTTCTTCCATTAGACATCCTACGCGTAGTATGTCTTTTTCTTCAGAATGGCTTTAAACTCAAGTCTTAAGCTCCCCTTGAGTTGCTGATCACTTTGGTATACTCAGAATTCAGTTTGGGGTCCCAAATCACTCAGAAAACATCCTACGTGTAGGATGTCTTTTTGGCTTGTTTGACCCCAGATTTGTCCCACAGCTTCCCCTTGATGTCAGTATTCCAGTGGTATGCTTAGATTTTGATTTGGATGTCAAAAGTCCCAAACTTCAGCTGTTTTTCCTTTTTCAGTCGAAAGTGCTAAAGTCCACTTTGAACCCAATTTTCTTACCCAAATGAGGTGAAACCCCTTTCAGTCACTCAATATATCATGCAAGACACACTCATGCAGCCATCTTATGGTTTTGGTCTCAAGTTAATGTTTTGACACTATTTGGGTAGGATGTCTAGCAATTTCAGTCTATCTGGTGTTATCCTGTCACGATTTGGCCAAATTTTCCCTTTCCAGTTAAAATTAGGGTAAACCCTACCTTCTGAACACATTGGTCCACTCAAAATCCCAAAATTCCTCCCAGATTGGCGTGTAGACATCCTACGCGTAGGATGTCTCCTGGCTTAAAATTAAAGTTTTTTCTGACAGGAATGCTCCTGATGCTCTCTAGATATATCAGAAACACTCACAGTAACTTTGGGACTTCAATTAGGCTTTCAACCACACTTTTGCGTCTTTTTGCGTCTTTTACAATCTTGTAATGATTCTACCAAGCAAGTGTACATGCATGAAATGCTCTAGATCCGAATATGATGTCCTACTTACTCTACTCCTACCTATCATGAAGAAATGGTGATAATGGTGTTTTGGTTGCTTTTTGGCCTCTCTTGACTCTCAAGCTCACCTCTCCGTAAAGCACACCGTCAATGCCTAGTATGCAAATTGCTCCATCAATAATAGTGCATTTTAGACTTTTTATTATTGGTGCTTTTCTCCTTTTCTAGGATCAATCATCTAGAAACTTCCTTAGTTGAAGAAAATCATTAACATCCTGCCATTTGGGTCTCTCTCTTCTTCACCTATTGTCTGGAATAATTTAGCATCTATTGGCTCACTCAGGGGGTTCACCTCTTAGACATGTAAGTTACCATGTGAGTTCAAATGAATGGGTTTTTATATTGCCAAAAATTTATAATTTTAACGAGGTTACATTAACAGAAGGGGTTTTTGATTTTAGGAAAACCCATAAGTTTTAGAAGAAAAAGTGGCCATTTACTACCTTAAGCATGTAAGTAAAGGGACTTTTTAAATACCGTTTGAGTGCAATTTATTTTGAATAGTTTCTTAAAGGTGCACCCCCCGAGCTAGCTCATCCCTTAATGAAGTTTCTGAAAAACCTTCTGTGCTTTCGAGAAGGAAGCCTGCGACACAATATGTTTTTCCTAGCTTATGGGAATCTTGAATTTGAACTTCATTAGAAACATCATCCACCTGATTATCCTTCCTTGTATAATAACCTTGTTGATAACAAAACAAAAGAGCTTCATGATATACATAGAAGTGAAATAGCTTGACCACTAGATAACAATGAATTTGGTAGCACTGAATACCATCCCTAGTGCTTCTCTTTCAGTAGTCAAGTACCCATGTTAAGTTGTGCTATGAACCTGCGAACTAGCAAAGTATACCGAGTAGTATGTCTTCCCATTAGTTTGGGCTAATGATGGATCACATAGCCATGCCAGAAGCATCTACATGTATATGGAAAATAACATCCCAATTAGGCTCGCAAAGTAGTTGTCCCTTCTAGAACATGAATGCTAACTTCAAGGGGTTCAAACATATTCTTTTCTCTCTACACCTTTAGAACGCCAGTTCTAGAGACAATCAATGCATCTCTTTCGTGGAGAAAATCGTGGAGTCATCCATGAAGATGGCCAAAAATTTATGTAAAAACTTGCCAAAAACTTTCCATCATACATTACTGAAAAGTTGGTTGGAGCATTGCATAGCCCAAATGGCATCACCAGATACATGAATGCTCCCCATTCAATAATAAATGTAGTCTTGGCCCTATCCTTAGGTGTAATATTTAGTTGATTGTAGCCACTACAGCCATCCATAAGACTATACATTTCATGGCCTGCAATCTCATCTAGCATCAGTTTTCTATAGTCCACACATACTCTCAATCTGTTGTTCTTCTTAGGGACTACTACTCTTGGGGGTGCAACTTTAAGAAACTATTCATAAAACGTGCGTTCAAAGGGTATTAAAAAAGGCCCTTTACTTACATGCTTAAGGTAGTAAAATGGTTACTTTTTCTTGCAAAACTTATGGGTTTTTCTCTAAAATCAATTAAAAAACCCCTTCTATTAATGTAATATTGTTAAATTTTTAAATTGTTGGAAATAGATAAACCCATTCATTTGAACTAACATGGTAACTTACATGTCTAAGAGGTGAACCCCCCGAGCTACTACTATAGGATACAGCAGTCACTACTTGCTATCTCTATGATGAACCCTCCTTCGAGAAGATTTTCAATCTCCTCCTTATACTTCTTAGCATAGTTAGGGTTCATTCTATACCTTTGCAAAAACTAATTGGTTTGGCATCCGGCTTCAAAGGAATGCAATGCAGGCACACTTCTGGATCTATGCCTTTTAGGTTAGTATTTTCTCATGCAAATACATCCTTGTATTTTTGGAACAGTGCCTTTGCCTTTTCTTTGATCTCAAGCTTTAGGTGCTTGTTGATCTTAATCATTCTAGGATTTTGTTCCATTAGGGAAAATATGAACCCTCTAGGGGGCCTTTAGGATTAAGGTTAATTAGAGGCCAGTCAATGAGAAGAGGGTGGTGGACACACTCAACCTCCTCAAAAAGTAGGGGGACAAAGTAGTCTTACACTTCTTAATGGCCTCTTACCTACTGAGAGGGGGGGGGGGGTTCCTCCTTTTTTATCCGGGTTTGAAAAAACCCCAAAATTTTAAAATTTTCCAAAAATTTCAAAACTCAAATCTATTTTATGGTCAAAAAAGTATTTCTTGACCTCCAAAAGTCAAACGTGCACCAAAAAAATCAAAAATTCAAGTTTTTTTTAATAAATTGAAACATCATTTTCTACTATCCAAAACCCCCCCAAAAATATTCCTTAGTCAAAAAGTATTTTTTTCTCTCTAGAACCCCTTTTCTAATCCCTTCTTGGTTGCAACCGTCACACTCACCCTCTACTCCAACATTGTTTATACACCATCTCCATTGATGCAGCAAGGAAGCTCCTCTCTCCTCCCCTCCCACCTCGCATTGCCACACCAAGCAAGGGTTCTCCACCTTTTCCTATCTCCATTACCACAGCATTCCTCCCCTCCTCTATCACTACCACCTCCCATTGGCATACCAAGCAAAGTCATTCATTTTCTCCCACCTACATTGTAGCAACAAGCAAGGTCCTCCTCCTCCTCCTAATTTTCTTTGTTCACCCATGGCCATATCTACTCCGTAAATGTGGCAAAAGGAGGGGGTCACAGCACTTGCATGCCACAACACAAGAGGTATAGATGATGAGTGGGTGCCACAAGCATTCACCAAAGTTTCTTGGGTATACATGCAGCCATCTGCCATTTGCCCTCATCATGTGAAGAATTGTGAAAACCTGGATCATTATTGGAAAGGAAATCTCCTTGGCTTAAAGAATTGCAAAGACAAAGGAACTATAGCCAATGTTCAACATGTTTTCTCAATGTCAAAAATGCAATTGCAACAACCAGCTCAATTCCAACACATTGTAAGTACATGTTTTGAGAATACAAAGCTAGGTGTAAAATCACAGTGGAATGTTCTTATAGATTCATACTTATGATTTTCCATGCATTTATAATCATATCTCCATCCGCATTGGTGGAGGAGCAACCACTACATAGCCTCTCCAACACATTCAATGCTATACATGCGGATATTGGAGCAACAATTTCTGCACATCTTTGCCCAACCAAACTTGTTCAAAGAAGGATTTTCTTCTATTCTCACTCCCATATTGTGTCTGATTCTACAAAAGGGTTTAAAAAGCTTGAGCCCATCAAAGTGAAGTCGTGGAGTGGAGCGTGGATTGACTCTCTCTCTCTCTCTCACACACATAGAGATACACAGAGAGCTTACATAGTACGCAGAGAATTGTTTGAAGGGTTATCTCCCAAAACCTTATTATCCACAAAAGTATAAGTGAGTATATACAAAGAGTTAGTGATAACTGAGTTAGGCAGTCGGCTGGCCATATGCGTATAAGAGGCCACTTCGGCTTTAATCCCAACAACCTCCCACTTAAAGTCTAATGTGGCACTTTAAGTAACTGTAAATCTATGAACATAAATGTACAAAGATTTACATGGCTGCCATCTATCCAATGCCCAATAACTCACGACAATGCACAAAGTCCTCTCCTGGAAGTCCCTTTGTGAGTAGATCAACAAGATTTTCCTTGGTGTGGATCTTCAGCAGTTGTATCTGCTTGTCTTCAAGTACTTCCCTAATGAAGTGATATTTCACATCAATATGCTTATTCTTCAAATGGAACATTGGATTCTTTACCAATTGTATAACACTTTGACTATCACAATATAACTCTGGCATATCTACTTTGATTCCCAAGTCTGCTATACTAATCTACCAAGCCAAATAGATTCTTTGCATGCTTCATTTGCTGCAACATACTCAGCTTTTGTAGTAGACTGTGTAACACAATCTTGTAATCGAGATCGCCATGATATGGCACCTCCAGCCAATGTAAAGACATAGCCTGATGTAGATCTCCTCTTATCCAAGTCTCCTGCATAATATGAGTCAGTGTATCCTCTAACACTGAAATCCTGACTACCATATCATATGCGCATACTCTTTGTATGTTTTAAGTATCTCATGATACCTTTCACTGCCTCCCAATGTTTCTTGTCGGGATTTGACATGTATCTGCTAACCACTCCCACTGAAAATGCAATATCTAGACATGTAGCAATCATTGCATACATCAAACTACCCACTGCAGACACATATGGAATCTTATCCATTTCAGCCTTTTCTTACTTAGACACAGGACAATCTTGTTTGCTAAGTTTCACGTATGGTGGCAATGGAACACTCAATGCCTTTCCCTTCTCCATATTGAAACGTTGCAAAACCTTGTCAATATACTCTGTTTGAGATAACCAAATCAACTTCTTTGATTTGTCTCTCTCAATGTGCATACCAAGTATATGACTTGCCTCACCCATGTCTTTCATGTCAAACAATTTTGCCATCTTTGACTTCAAAGCTGAAATTTCTTCCAAGTGCTTGCCAACAATCAACATGTCATCCACATACAAAATAAGGATCATCCAACTACCATCCGTAGCCTTCTTTGTATATAGACCGTGATCGAACTCACTACGTTTGTAGCCTTGAGAAAGCATAAACTTGTGGAATTTATGGTACCATGCCCTCGGTGATATTTTTAAGCCATAAAGACTCTTTAAAAACTGGCATACCCAATCTTCCTTGCCTTTCTCAACAAACCCTTCTGGCTGCTGCATGTAAATTTCTACATCTAAATCACCATGCAAGAACGTTGTCTTGACATCCATTTGGTGCAACACCAAATCTAATATGGAAACCAATGCAAGAAAGCATCTCAATGTAGTCATCTTGACCACTGGAGAGAAGACTTCATCAAAGTCAATGCCTTGTTCTTGCTTAAAGCCCTTGGCAACAAGCCTTGCTTTGTACTTTGGCTGACTATCATGAGCGGTGATCTTATACCTGTAAACCCATTTACAAGGTAGAGCCTTTTTGCCCTGTGGTAATTTAACTAGCTTCCATGTCTTGTTTTTATGCAGAGCTGTCATCTTTGACTGCATGGCCAATTGCCATCTTTGACTTCAAAGCTGAAATTTCTTCCAAGTGTTTGTCAGCAATCAACATGTCATCCACATACAAAATAAGGATCAGCCAACTGCCATCCTTAGCCTTCTTTGTATATAGACAGTGATCGAACTCACTATGTTTGTAGCCTTGAGAAAGCATAAACTGGTGGAACTTATGGTACCATGCCCTCGGTGATTGTTTTAAGCCATAAAGACTCTTTAACAAACTGGCATACCAAATCTTCCTTGCCTTTCTCAACAAACCCTTCTGGCTACTGTATGTAAATTTCCACATCTAAATCACCATGCAAGAACGTTGTCTTGACATCCATTTGGTGCAACACCAAATCCAATATAGCAACCAATGCAAGAAAGCATCTCAATGTAGTCATCTTGACTACTGGAGAGAAGACTTCATCAAAGTCAATACCTTGTTCTTGCTTAAAGCCCTTGGCAACAAGCCTTGCTTTGTACTTTGGCTGACTATCATGAGCGGTGATCTTATACCTTTAAACCCATTTACAAGGTAGAGCCTTTTTGCCCTGTGGTAATTTAACGAGCTTCCATGTCTGGTTTTGATGCAAAGCTGTCATCTCTGACTGCATGGCCAACTACCATTTTTTCGAGTCAACCACTTGTAATGCTTCCTTGTAACAATATGGTTATCCGTAATCTATGAGCATGACATAATTTAGATATGGCACATAACGATCAGGTGGTTTGGAGACACGCTCAGAACGTCTCACCATTCTACCTCTCTAGCCACTATAGGATGTTCTTGAGCCTGACCATGCTGTCTTGATGTGCTAGCACTAGGTCCATCTTCCCTGAAGACAACTCTTCTGATCTCCTCTGTCTTCTCTGGCTTAGCGTGAAACTTGGCTTCATTGAAATGCACATCATTGCTACGAATAACTTTTCTGGACTCAGGATCCCAAAGCCGGTAACCCATCTCGCCCGATTCTCCGTATCGAAGAAATATACACTTCTTGCTCTTTGGTTCTAACTTATTCCTGAATCCTTAGGAATATGACTATAAGCTTCACAACCAAAGACTCTGAGATGATTGTAAGAAGGTGCCTTTCCTGTCCATAGCATCTCGGCCACTTCACTCTTATCCAGAACCCTACTAGGAGACCTGGTGATCAAATGGACTGCTGTAGCCACTGCTTCCGCCTAAAATCCATCAGGCAACTCAGCATTTGACAACATGCTTCTGACCTTCTCTTGTATGGTCCTATTCTTACGTTTTGCAATCCCATTATGTGAAGGATTATATGGTGCAGTAAGCTCCCGCTTAATCCCTTTTGCTTCACAAAAGTCTTGAAAAGCTTTGGAAACGTACTCTCCACCATTCTCAGTTCTCAAGCACTTCAACTTCTGACCACTCTGATTCTGCACAAGCTGCAAGAATGTCTTAAAGATCTTGAGCACCTCATCCTTGTGCTTCAAGAAGTAAACCAATACTTTGCAAGAATAGTCATCTATGAATGTACAAAAGTACGATACTCCCCCTAGTGACAAACTAGGCATTGGTCCGCATAGATCACTGTGTACAAGAGCGAACCGTTCGTCCCTACGATTCCTCTTTGATCTCTGTGGTTCCTGTGTTTTCTTACCATAAACACAATGCTCACAAAACTTGAAATCTTGAAATGCAAAACCAGGCAAATAACCATAAAGAGAAAGTATTTCTATTCCTCTTTTGGACATATGTCACAGCCTACGATGCCACAGTGACACACTTGGCTGCTCAATCACATTAATGACATGGTTTTTAACCTCTGAAACATGTAAAGTGTACAGAGTTCCTGACTTGCTGCCATGTGCTACAGTCATTGAACCTTTGGAGATCTTCCAAGCGTTGTTCCCAAAAATTATCACATAACCCGCATCATCCAACTTCCCTGTACTGATCAAGCTCTTTCGGATTGCTGGAACATGTCTGACATTCTTGAGCCATAAAGAAGAGCCATTTTGAAACTTCAATTGCACATCTCCCACTCCAAGTATGTCACAAACCTGCTCATTGCCAAGTTTAACATAATCTTTAGTAGTCACATATGATGTAAACTACTCTTTGTGCGGAGAAACATTTAAAGATGCCCCTGAGTCGATAATCCAATCACTCATAGCATGTCCATCCTCTGCAGTCAAGAAAACAGAATCAAGATTGCTTGTGAAAAAGATGTCACCAGCTGCTATACCAGAATCACTGTCTGAACCAGATCCTGTGACATTCACCTCTTCAATCTTCACTGAACTCTTCTTTTCATCTTGCTCAGAACTCTTTTTTTTTTCTTTTTCTTGTTTCCACTTCGTACAGTCTCTCTTCATGTGACCCTTCTTGCCACAATGGTAGCATTCTATGTCATCCTTTGACTTCGAGTCACAAGACTTACTTTGGTTTTGTGCCTTCTTACCCTTCTTCTCTTGAGACTGTTGTCCCCCTCGAACGACCAAAGCACTATTGCCTTTGTCTTTGTCAATGTTCTTCCTGTTCACTTCCTCTGTGAGTAAGCTGTCTTCTACATTGGCACTTGTAAGACCTTCTGGTGCGATAGAACTACTTAACGTGTATGAAAAGTATCCCAATTGTCTGGCAAAGTGATTAAGAGAAACATAGCCTTCACTGAATCTGGAAAGACTATCTCCTGTGTTGTTAACTGGCTAAAAATTATGTGAAATTCACTGAGATGATTTGACATGGCTGTCCCTTTGTTCATCTTCAAATCCACCAATTTCTTGAGCCAGTAAATCTGAGAAGAAGCACTTTGTTTCTGGTACATACCACATAGCTTTTGCCATACGCCATACGATGTAGTCTCTTCTGCTACATTGAATTAAACATTTTCTGCTAGTGTCAGCATGATTGTGGAACAAGCTAACTCCTCAAGCTCTTCCCACCGATCTTGAGCCATACCTTCTGGTCTCTCCCCTTTGAGCTTTAGTGGCTTCACTTGTTTTTTCTACACCGAAACCTTCCAAATCTGCTTCTTCCAGAATGGAAAGTTTGTGCCATCCAGCTTCTTTATGTTGTAAAGAGTCTCACTTCAAGAAGATGCCATATCTTCCCAACTGTTTACTTCTGGGAAAAATCTGGCAGAGTTTCCCCTATAAACTGGCCTCTATACACAGTAAACAAGCTATAAACAACAAGCTGAACACCTCTCCTCAGGAACTGTCAGTATTTTGAAAAATTTTGATAGATTCTCCCCTATAAACTGAGCTCTGGAAACCAAAAGATAGCTAAAAAACAATCATAAATAGATGACCAGTGATGACAAATCTGAAAATCTCTATAATATGCTATCCTGTAAGCATGCACTGTCTCCTTTCTGGGCGATGACAGAACCTGTATCTGTCTCAAGACTGAACCCTAAACAATGCCTCAACGGCCTGACGCATAAGATGCAATCCAGTGTCTACACAAAGTCATACATCCTATGGAATAAAAGTCGTCGAAGAGGATGCGTGTAGAGGGGAACTCTAGCAACCTAATCCACCTCACACTGCGTAACCCAACCCCTAGTGCTTGGCTTCAAAAAACCTCACACACGACCCTCACAGATGGCTCACCAAACTGCCTAGAACTTGTTAAGTATGGAGCCTGATTTACCTTGTAATCTTCTGTGGTAAAAGCACACATTTGTAAGGCCCCCATTATGAGGAGAAGCCATCGTTCGTGAAGGAAAATCACTCGCCGAAAAAAAAAATTCACGGGCCTAAAATCAGGGGCAACAATATTCCTTTTCGCCGGAATATTATGGCCGGACGGCGGTCGGAAAGTGGTCGGAAAACAACCGTAGGTTGGCCGGTGGCCGAATTCAAAAGCGGACTTATCTTCTCAAGGGCGGCCACACATGGGCGGATTGGACGGTCCAATTTGGACTTATCTAGACAAGGGCGGCTACACATGACTGCCTCTCATGAGAGAGGGCAACCCTTTTGGCCTATAAAAGGAGGCCATTTCTACACACATTTCATAGTGTGAAGTTGATGCAACAAGGTCAGTGTGAGGTGGTGAGAGTGAAGCAAGGCGGGAGCTCCATTAAGGGTATAATCCCTTTGTAAACTACTTCTTGTTTTGAAGTACTAAAGCCATTGAGTGGCTGCTTTCCCGTGGACATAACCCACATTGGGTGAACCACGTATATCGTGTGTACTCTCTCTCTCTATCTCTCTCTCTCTCTCTCTCTCTCTCTCTCTACTCTATAATCTTTTGTGTGTGAAATCTATGTCTCTCCATTAAGTAATCTACTCAAATATCTATTTAGCTACGTCTTATTTCCTAACAACAACTGGTATCAAAGAAAGGTTTGCTCGTAGCTAAATTATCTCAAGGAAAGGATTCCTTGAATTGAGTGGGAGTTATGGCGGAGGAAGGGAAGCTCAAGATTGAGAAGTTCAACGGCAAAAACTACCAACATTGGAGGATGCAGATTCTCGGGGGGTTCACTATGTGTAAAACTACCATGTCACGTGCGTTCAAGACATGTTTGTAAAACCCCTTATCTGTGAATTTTGTTAAGAATATAATGTACCCTTTTCTTTTGAAATCTATAAGTTTTTTCAATTTTGAAAAAATAATGCCCTTCTGTATATACATTTCTGTAAGTTTCAGGAACTTTAAATAACCTTTTGTTGAACTCACGTGATAGGTTACATTTTTATTAGGTGACCTCCCTGGGTGCAAATTGAAGACTATCTCTACCAGAAGGACCTCTATTTGCCACTAGGCGGTCTTTCAAAGAGGCCCGCAACGATGGCTGATGAAGCATGGATTTTCCTTGATCGAAAGGCACTGGGAAAAATCCGATTAAGCTTGGCATCAACGGTGGCCTTCAATGTTTCGGAAATGAAGACCACGGAGGACTTGATGAAGTCACTTGACGACTTCTAGGAGAAACCATTGGCATCCAATAAGGTATTTCTTATGAAGCGCTTGTTCAATCTAAAGATGGCAGAGGATGGTTCAATTGCAGAACACCTAAATGACTTTAACACAAACATAAGTCAACTTTGATCGGTGAAAATCAATTTCAATGATGAAGTGCGAGCTCTCCTTATACTATCATCTCTACTGGATAGTTGGGACAGCCTTGTGATGGTTGTAAGTAATTCTATTTCTGGCACAAATACTCTTAAGTTTGATGATATTGTGGGTGTTCTCCTAAGCGAGGAAATACGAAGGAGAAGCATAGGAGAATCATCAAGTGTTGCACTGTCAATAGAAACAAAAGGAAGGCCTAAGGAGAGGTTCAAAAACCAAAAGGGTCATGATCGCTCAAGACAGAGCAAGTCATGCACAAAGTCAGTTCTTGAATGTTGGAACTGCGGCAAGAAGGGCAACGTCAAGAACGATTACTGGTCCAAGAAGAAGGAGATAGAGTCTCACGACAACAAGCCAACATCGGAGGCCAATGTGGCAGGTAAAGTAGAGCAAGATGCTCTAATTCTCTCATTAGACAATGTGTCTAATTTATGGATAGTAGATTCTGGGGCTTCATTCCATGCGACACCACACAAGAAACATTTCCAAGACTACACCAAAGGTAATTTTGGGTATGTATACTTGGGAGATGATGAAGCTTGTGAGATTGTCGGCAAAGGTACATTTTTTGTCAGAACTGCTAACGGAAAATGAATGGAAGCTTAAAGATGTTAGGCATGTTCCTTCTCTTCACAAAAAATTTATCTCTACAGGACAATTGGATGATGAAGGTCACAATATTGCATTCGAAAACAAACGGTGGAAGATCTCAAAGGGATCTTTGGTGGTTTCCAAGGGAGAAAAGATCGGTACACTTTACTTGTGTACTGTTATCACACAACTTTCAGCTTGTGCAGTAACTACAAAAGTTGACAGTGCGGTGTGGCACTACCGACTTGGGCATATGAGTGCCAAAGAAATGCAAATCCTTCAAACAAAGAAGCTTCTACCAGGTTTGAAAGAAGTGGACTTAGAGTTCTGTGAAGATTGTGTTTATGGTAAACAAAAGAGGATAAAATTTCAAAAATCAGGAAATGAAAGAAAAAATAAAAAACTTGAGTTGGTTCATTCTGATGTTTGGGGTCCTACAAGTACACCATCACTTGGTGGCTGATTGTACTATGTAACATTCATATACGATGCGACTAGAAAAACATGGGTTTATGTCATGAAGAATAAATCCGATGTATTTTCCATATTTCAAAGATGTAAAGCCTTTGTGGAGAATGAAACAGGTACCAAGGTTAAATGCCTCAGATCCTACAATGGAGGCGAATATTGCAACCAAGCTTTTGAAAGCTTTTGTGCTAGCAATGGAATTTGGTGCCAAAGGACAACCCCAAGGACAACTCAACAAAATGGAATTTTGGAAAGGATGAACAGGAAAATCATGGAGCGAGCACAAAGCATGCGGCTACATGCAGGCCTACCGCTTGAGCTTTGGAAGCTGTAAGTACGTCTGTGTACTTAATCAATCGGTCACCCTCAACGGCATTGGATGGGGGAGTTCCAGAAGAGGCATGGAAAGGTAAACCGGTGAATTATGCATTTCTCAAAGTGTTTGGGTGTGAGGCTTTCATGCACATTGATAGAATCCTAAGATCAAAGCTAGATGCAAAGTCCAAAAAGTGTTTCTTCATTTGCTATGGAGAAGGTGACTTTGGGTATGGCCTATGGAATCCTGAAGATGGTAAAATCTTAAGGAGTAGGGATGTAAGTTTTAACAAACAAAGTATGTACAAATATTACTTGGAAAGAAAACAAACAAAAGAAACAGGTGATGAGTACATGGAGCTTGAGGACGGTGAAGACTCAAGGACTGCAAACGGTGACAATGTGCAACAACGTCAACCAAATGAGGAGCCTCAACCTATTCCTCGAAGATCTACAAGAGCAAGTAGACCTCCAGAAAGGTTTGTTCCTTCCTTCAACCATCTCTTGATCTCAGATTCTAGAGAGCCGGAATCATAGGAAGAAGCTATGCAACATGAATCCAAAGAAGAATGGATGAAGAGCATGCAAGTGGAGATGGACTCACTACATTGCAACCAAACATGGGAGTTGGTTGAATTGCCTAAAGGTAAGCAGGCACTTCAAAACAAATGGGTGTACAAGGTGAAGGAAGAAGAAGGTGGGAAGAAAAGGTACAAGTCTAGGCTTGTGATAAAAGGGTTTTCTCAAAAGAAAGGTATTGACTTCAATGAAATATTTTTTCTTGTCGTAAAAATGAACTCAATTAGGCTTGTCTTAAGCCTTGTGGCTGCTCATGATCTAAATCCCGAGCAAATGGATGTAAATACGGCATTCCCTCACGGTGACTTAGAGGAGGAAATCTACATGCTTCAACCAAAGGGGTATGAAGTAAAAGGTAAGGAGAAAATGGTTTGCAGATTAAAGAAGAGCTTGTATGGTTTAAAGCAAGCATCAAGACAATGATCGATGGATGTTGGATCATGGATTCACAAGATGCAACTCGGATCACTGCATCTACACGAAGAATTTGGGAGATGGGAAATTCATCATCCTAATGTTGTATGTTGATGACATGTTGATTTAACATGCAGGACATCAAAGACCTAAAAGAGGAGCTATCTAAATCTTTTTCAATGAAAGATTTAGGTGCTGCAAAGAGGATACTTGGTATGAAAATATCAAGGGACAGGACGAAGAAGACAATAAAGCTATCTCAAGAAGATTACATAAAGAAGGTACTAGAAAGGTTTGCAATGCAAAATGCAAAACCAGTTTCTACACCTTTGGCTGGTCACTTTAAACTAACGAAGGATATGTGTCCAAAGACACAAGAGGAGATAGCCTATATGTCTAAAGTTTCATATGCTGCAGCGGTAGGTTCTCTAATGTATGCTATGGTCTGGACAAGGCCAGACATTGCACATGCAGTGGGAGTTGTGAGTAGGTTCATGGACAACCCAGGTAAAGAGCATTGGCAAGCTGTGAAGTGGATACTTACGTATCTAAAAGGGACAACAACAAATGCTTTGTATTTTGGAGGAACTGATATTTTTCTAGAAGGGTATGTGATGCAGATATGGCAGGTGACAAAGATACTCGAAGGAGCACTACTGGCTATGTCTTCATGGTTGGAGGCACAGCAGTAAGCTAGGCTTCAAAGCTATAGAAAGTGGTTTCACTTTCTACCACAGAAGCAGAGTATGTAGCAATGACGGAGGCAAGCAAAGAAATTATGTGGCTTCACAGATTCTTAGAAGAGCTTGGATTCAAACAAGACAATTGTGTCTTGTACAGTGATAGACAAAGTGCTATCCATCTTGTGAATAACTCAGCTTTTCATTCAAGGACAAAGCACATTGAGGTGAGATATCACTTCATACGCACTCTTTTGGAAGAGGGACAACTAAAACTAGGAAAGGTGCATACAAGTGAAAATCCTGCAGACATGTTTACAAAGGTGGTCAACAAGGAGAAGTTGAGCTTTTGCTCATCTTCAATCGACATTCAAGGATAAGAAGCCAGGATGGAAAGCAGTCCACAGGTTTGGTTTTGAGATCAATCTCCAAGTGGGAGATTGTTAGGTATAGAGCTTGATTTACCTTGTAATCTTCTGTGGTAAAAGCGCACATTTGTAAGGCCCCCATTATGAGGACAAGCCATCGTGCGTGAAGGCAAATCACTCGCCAAAAAAAAAAATTTCATGGCCAAAAATCAGGGGCAACTTTTTTTTCCCTCGCCGGAATATTATGGCTGGACGGCGACTGGAAAGTGGTCGGAAAACAACCGTCGGTTAGCCGGTGGCCAGTAGTCAATGGCCGGTGTGGCCAGTGGTCGGAAGTCAATGGCCGGTGGCCGGTGGCCAAATTCAAAAGCGGACTTGTCTTCTCAAGGGCGGCCACACATGGGCGGATTGGAGGGTCGGATTTGGACTTATCTACACTAGGGCGGATACACATGGCTGCCTCTCATGAGAGAGGGCAGCCCTTTTGGCCTATAAAAGGAGGCCATTTCTACACACATTTCATAGTGTGAAGTTGATGCAACAAGGTGAGTGTGAGGTGGTGAGAGTGAAGCAAGGCACGAGCTCCATTAAGGGTATAATCCCTTTGTAAACTACTTCTTGTTTTGAAGTACTAAAGCCATTGAGTGGCTACTTTCCCATGGACATAGCCCACATTGGGTGAACCACGTTGTCAAGAGTTTTTTGGCGCAAGGAATTTCTCATATATACATATCCATGCATGGTGCATCGAATAAAGGATTGCCCATTTTCTAGAGCCAGGTGGTTATGTGGGGCCCACATGTGTACAGGTAGGACAGGGTGTACATAGTGCATCGATTTTCACTATCACCAGTACCAGTATGTGTTTTCTACAATAATGAGGAGTTGGTAGCGTGTAAAACGTCTCGAGGAAGCTATCCGCGGGCCGACGACATGAGGTAAGCAGGTGCGTAAGATGGCATCTAGTGGCGTCAGGAGGTCGAATGGGGTCAATATTTGCATGTGGATTAGTACAGACACAACGTGGGTGTTTGCTTGTGAGAATTATGCAAAAAGGTCATCATGAGGACCTTTTTTTGGGGCCACTTCACTTGGTGGCGAGATGCATTATTGAAAAGAAATGAGTGCCAGGTGTGAGGATGATGCAAAAAGGTGACAACTATGCACTACGAGGTCAGTTTTTGGCCTGTTCGGGGTCCGTTTGGGGTCATCTAAAAGGCCAAGGGTGACCAAGTAATAAAGCTAAGTGTGGGAACTGAAAAAACTGAGAGAAAACTAGAAAAAACGTGGAGAAGAGAGGAGGAATAGCCGCAACTGTGTTTTTGCCCATTTTGGAGCCTGTTTTGGTCGTAAACTGCTCATCCGAGGTCGGATTTGAGCACTTTGACATTGTAGACTGGGGTTTTGGGCCGTTCCGGACGCGATGGCGTTGTCCATTTTGCAAAATTCCTCATTGTTTTTCTGCTGTTTTGGCTGTGTAAGTTTCTCCTATAATGAAGCTTCTTCTCCAATTTGTGATTGTATCTGGTATATTTTACCCATATTGTGTGAGCTGTTTGCCCCATTGGTGTTGGCCCAAGATCATTTGTATCTAATTATCAGAAATTATCCTCTTTTGAGCTGAGTTTTTTGGGTGTGTGTGTGTGTGTGTGTCTGTGTGGAGTGGGCAAGTGGATAGTCTCTCTCCTCTCACTCTAGAGGTGTGTTCCCTGTCTCGGCCAGGTGTGTTGTGTAAGCCAAGTGGTGCCCCATAGTGTGTGTGTGTGTGTGTATCTTCCCAAGAGTGTGTGTCGGGTCGTTATAGAGGCGCTGTGTGTGTTTTCATCCCGCTCACATTCTTTTGGCGCCCCCACGGAGGATCTTCTTCGAGTACCTTCTGCTTCGAGCTTCGAGCTTCGAGCTTCGGGATTACAGGTTAGAGGTGATTTACACAGGTACAGGTAGCTGGAGTACAGTGATATACTAGCAGTGATGTCACTTGTAGTTGTTGTGGGTATGCATCACTTGGCGCCTATTTGAGCGCATTGTCTGCTGGATTGTACGTTACTTGTGGAAACTGCCATTGTACGCATTTGTGGAGCCATACTTGGTTGTATTTGGCAGTCCCAGCCATTTCTGAGACTTGGTCTGGAAGATAGTCATTTCTGAGACTTGACTATACGCAATTTGCATTAGCCTTCGTGTGAGGGTCGATAGCGTGAGGTTTTTATTGAGCTGGGGGATTCTCAAATGTGGAGATCCTTTCGGTGATATAGGTAGCTGGAGCACCCTTTTTGTGACCTCGCCATAGGCTATGTACTAGTGAGTCCTACTTGATGCTCGGGTTCTATTGTTGATAGTTTATGCATACATATACAGTCTATATTTTGGGTTCCTACTGCTCTATTTCTGGGAAAACTCTGCCAAAAATTTTCCAAGTTATGATGGCTGGTTTTTTGGTCTTTTGATCCATTTATGCTGTTATGCTGCTAAAATTTTGGAAAAATCAGAGGTTAAGTCAGGTGTGCCTTCTTGGGAGCTTCATGGTTGGCTTTAATGGATGATCAAAATGGCCCTCAGTTCACTCCTTTTCATTTAACTCAAAGAATTCAGATTAATGTTCATGTGTCCAGGAAGATCTTTTTCCAGCAGCACATAGTCTTTATGTTTGGGCTAAGAAGATTGAGAGAGATCCTAGAATGTCCTTTGCCTGTTGTCATTCCGATGATTAACTATGAAAACTCATTTGATGTGCATGTGTTTGTCCTTATCTAAAGCTGAGCTCCATTGAAGTTTCTGGGGATTGGGTAGTGAAAAGTTTTGGGTTCTTGCACATGTGTTCGAAGAGGTTCTTAAACCATAGTAGCTTGGGTAGCCATGGCTTTCTCTTATCCGGAATTTCATGGAAGAAGTTGTGAAGATGCGGCAGACTTTCTGGAGCAAGTCGAGGTGGCATGCATAAGCAACAATATGTGTGATGAGGAGAATATTTTGAGGATATTTGGATTGCTTTTGAAAGATGAGGCCCGTGTTTGGTTCATGGATTTGGAAGCTAAAGAAGCAGTGGCTTCTTCTTATGGTTTGAGTCTTGACAAGTTTATAGAAGCTTTTTTAGAGCGTTTCCAGGTTTTTGAAGATGCAAATGCAGTATGGAATGAGCTCAATGCTTTTAAGCAAGGTTGTTGTCAAGGTGTTGATGCGTATGTACAAGGTTTTACAGATTTATGGACTCGTTGGTGTGTTGCTCTAAAGGATGAGATCCCCCCTTATTCATTGAAGAAAAGTTTTTTTGTTGATGGTTTGTCACCTTGGTTGCGGTTCAAGGTTGAGTTGAAGACGCCCGAGTCTTTTGAAGATGCAGTATGCATTGCAAAGCACAAGGAATGGAACTTTAAGCATCTTGAGGAACATGGTCTCAGTACAGGTATGCATGTGCAAGATGGATTTGACATGGAAGATGAAGTTAAGCCTAAGTAGGTGAAAAGTAGCCTATCCTATGATGTTTCTCGTTTCTTCCCAAGGTCTATTGTGAAGCGTAAAGAGGTCTTGCAGGTTGACAGGTTTATGGAAGAGCTTAAAGAGGTGAGTAATGCTTTGGATACAGGATTGAAAAGTCTTGAAAAGGATGCATTGGCTACTTGTGTACCTTGTGATTCTGGGTGTGAGTGTGAGGTTGAGGTTATTGATGATGAGCACATATCTTTGGATACTAGTTCCTTGGAAATTAGGGAAGAGGGCAAGGTTGAGAGCCATTTTGTGGATTTGTTGGATGTGGAGCCTGTGTTGAAGCCATATTTTGATGTATGCGCAGTGATTGAACTGATTTGTGAGCATGATTGTGGTTTAGAGCAGGGATCTGTATTCTTGGAGACTGATGAACCCATTCTAGAAGCTATGGATAGTGGTGCTAGCCATGATTATGATGTGGATAAAGTTATGTGTGATGATGAGTATGCTTATGATGATGAGAAGGGGTTTGGCATATATGAGTCCAATCTCAGCTATGTGGATGCCTATGCTAGGGATATGTGTGCTGCGGGGATACTTTTGTGCGTTGGATATCAACAACTTTACCTTCACACAATGCTTTTAGCTACTTGGGTGCATGATTTGCAGGTTGTTGCTATGGCTGGTGAAGCCAAGATGCTAGGTGATGAGTCACTTGAGTTGTCTCTATCGGTTGGGTTGAATGTGGCATGCAATATTTATGCGTTTGGAACTCCAGACAGGGCGGATGTGTTAGTTGGATATGCCTATGGTGTATTTTGGTTGATTGTTGACAAATGTAGGTGTGGTGTTATGATGCTTCTTGTGAATCAGGCGATATGCCTTTGGCCTTTTGATCCAGGTGGAATGAGCATCTACTAGTGTTGCTGCTGCTGAGCATGAATGCTCTAGCAGGCTAGGGGGTGGGCAAATTATGTCAGGAGTTTTTTGGCGCAAGGAATTTCTCATATATACATATCCATGCATGGTGCATCGAATAAAGGATTGCCCATTTTCTAGAGCCAGGTGGTTATGTGGGGCCCACATGTGTACAGGTAGGACAGGGTGTACATAGTGCATCGATTTTCACTATCACTAGTACCAGTATGTTTTTTCTACAATAATGAGGAGTTGGTAGTGTGTAAAACGTCTCGAGGAAGCTATCCGCGGGCCGACTACATGAGGTAAGCAGGTGTGTAAGATGGCATCTAGTGGCGTCAGGAGGTCGAATGGGGTCAATATTTTCATGTGGATGAGTACAGACACAACGTGGGTGTTTGCTTGTGAGAATTATGCAAAAAGGTCATCATGAGGACCTTTTTTTGGGGCCACTTCACGTGGTGGGGAGATGCATTATTGAAAAGAAATGAGTGCCAGGTGTGCGGATGATGCAAAAAGGTGACAACTATGCACTGCGAGGTCAGTTTTTGGCCTGTTCGGGGTCCGTTTGGGGTCATCTAAAAGGCCAAGGGTGCCCAAGTAATAAAGCTAAGTGTGGGAACTGAAAAAACTGAGAGAAGACCAGAAAAAACGTGGAGAAGAGAGGAGGAACAGCCGCAACTGTGTTTTTGCCCATTTTGGAGCCTGTTTTGGCCGTAAACTGCTCATCCGAGGTCGGATTTGAGCACTTTGACATTGTAGACTGGGGTTTTGGGCCGTTCCGGACGCGATGGCGTTGTCCATTTTGCAAAATTCCTCATTATTTTTTTGCTGTTTTGGCTGTGTAAGTTTCTCCTATGAATGAAGCTTCTTCTCCAATTTGTGATTGTATCTGGTATATTTTACCCATATTGTGTGAGCTGTTTGCCCCATTGGTGTTGGCCCAAGATCATTTGTATCTAATTATCAGAAATTATCCTCTTTTGAGCTGAGTTTTTTGGGTGTGTGTGTGTGTGTGTGTGTGTGTGTGTCTGTGTGGAGTGGGCAAGTGGATAGTCTCTCTCCTCTCACTCCAGAGGTGTGTTCTCTGTCTCGGCTAGGTGTGTTGTGTAAGCCGAGTGGTGCCCCATAGTGTGTGTGTGTATCTTCCCAAGAGTGTGTGTCGGGTCATTATAGAGGCGCTGTGTGTGTTTTCATCCCGCTCACAACGTATATCGTGTGTACTCTCTCTCTCTCTCTAATCTATAATCTTTTGTGTGTGAAATATATATCTCTCCATTAAGTAATCTACGCAAATATCTATTTAGCTACGTCTTATTTCCTAACAGAACTAGCATACATCCTACAATAGACCAATCATGTTTCTATGACCGCGCTGTGACGGTCTGTCTTCTAGCGTGACTCACAACTAGCAGACCCACAATCACAATATATCAATCTGCAATACATGCCAGTGGTGTCCAGCCGCCGTCGTATGGCCACACCTCCCCTGGAACCTGGCAAGCACAAGAAGTAGCAATGCAGACTACAATATATATATATGATGATATATATGTGTACCTGGTCTATAGATGATGCTTTGAAGACGAATAAGTGATGTATGTCGATGTCGATATTTATGCCGACCACCTCCTGCTTGCCAATCTACACAAGACGGGTTTCTTTGCGGGGCTGAAACCTATCTTCTGATGTAGTGCTCAGAATAAAATTCTGAGGGCATAAACGGCTTCGAAAGGGGGGTAAAACTGTAGGTCACCTACTAGAAATACTCCCGGAACGCCGAGTGTGAATTTCCAAGCTCCAGATCTAGAATCTGCCTGAAAAGTGCGCGCGCGTGTGATTACGCAAATACGCATTGAACTTGGCTCTGATACCAATTGAACTCGCGGAGCGGAGCGTGGATCGACTCACACACACACACACACACACACACACACACACACACACACACACACAGATACACATAGAGCTTACACAGTACGCAGAGAATTGTTTGAAGGGTTATCTACCAAAACCTTATTATCCACAAAAGTATAAGTGAGTATATACAAAGAGTTAGTGATATGTGAGTTAGGCGGGCGGGCGGCCATATCCATATGAGAGGCCACTTGGGCTTTAATCCCAACACAAGTATCTTCCTTATTAAGTATGGAGTGGCCACAACCACATTTGTGGTTGGTAGCATCTTTCAAGCAAAAGATAATAATAGATGTCCAAAACTCCTTGAAATATTCTAATGCTTCTAGGTCAATGGGCTTGAGTTAGTGTTTTCCTATTCATTGTTTTGTGTATATCTTTAAAGAGTTTGGATTTGTGGAGACTACCACAATGCTTGCATGTGAAGATGTGCATTATGAGGATTTAGGGAGGATCTTAGAAGAGGAATGGGGTTTTGTGGAGGGCATGCACAATGGGAATAGGTACCATTGTAAGGTTGGAGCTTCAGGTATTGGGACGTGCTATTTAAAATTGCACACCTCCTTGTAGATACGGTTGGATGTGCAATCTTGGAGTGTGGACTCCCTTACAAAGTATAGATGGTGCTATTGCAAGCTTTGACATTGCAATGAGGGTTCCCAACGATGCTTTGGAGTCTGTCCAAGTGAATAAGCATTGGAATGTCAGTAATGTGCAAGAACATTGAGCTATTATGGGTTTTGAGGACCTTCAACAAGCACAAGTTAATTTATAAGGTCACAAGGTAAGAATCTTTCCACCAAATTTTCACTCCATCAGAGTTTGATGATCATTGCATACTTATTGTAATGAATGTCCGTAGATTGGGAAGAGAATGGAAGACAAAATAAAGGTCCAGGAGGAATGGGGCATGGATGGAACTATGCTATTGTTATAGCTTTGTAACTCTTGCATTTTTGTAAACAATCCCCTATGTAATCAATATGCTTTGCTTCGGAAAAGTTAAAACTTTGAATACAGTTTTTCACTCTACAATGGACGTCTTACAACTTGTATTAAAACCATCTTTAGTTATTATTGAAATTTAACCGTCACATTGAGACAAAAGTTCATTTTTGGTGAAAGTGCCTTTTTTTTTTGTAAAAGTGCCTTCTTTAAAAAATGGACCATTATAAAAGGGGGACTGCATAACTCATTCAAACCTTTCACTTTTGCAACCCTTGAGCTCCTTTACTCTCTGTCTACACCCCGGGCTAGATATGGACACCTCCATAGCCTCTGCATCTACACCCACATCCGCACCTTTGTCACGCTTCACCCTCTTCCTCAAGGACACCAACTACAAGGGGAAGTTGGATCTCCACACCTTCTTTACTCGTCTCCCCGACCTTGACGCCACAATCGCACTCCACATGGATGCATTTGCCGAGATTTCAACGTTCATGGAGGAGCACATCATAAAATATGCCATATCTATCTCCCCGCATGCAGGGATCTAGGTGCCTTGCAATCTCTTGTGGTACATACACAAAGGTGATCACCCATTCTCAAAGCGGTTGAGGTGGTTTCAAGAAATTGCCATCGATGCAGGCCATTTCTTGGACGAGCAAGCCCCACGGGTGCCAGTGCACAAGAACTACAAATTGGGGGTGGAGTACCTTTCTTGACTAGAAATATTTATCTTCTTTGTGAGCGAGGAACTTGATTTAGAGGAGCTCCGCCCAACACACCTTCAGGTTGGGTCCTTCATCAAGGATGCCAAGGAGAATGAGGGTGTCCCCATGAACCCTGCAGTGGACTGCAAGGCACTTTGGTTCGAGTAGCTCAGGGGTCTTGAGGAGGTGGTTGAAAATCCATCGTTGTGATTGATACTAGTGACACTCTAGAGGATGCACCACTAACGGATGAGGCTATCCCAGAGGTAGAAATTAGCTGCTTCTCCTCATTGGTAGTGGATGGGGAGGAGTATGTCTTTATGCATGACTTGGAGAAAGAATTTGGTCTACGCATGGATGAGTGCCGAGCATGCTATGCACAAGCGCACAATAGACAGTGTGCTAGATGCCCTCGAAATAAAGATTTCTCCACTTGGGGACTCTGTTATTGACACTATTGCAGTTGTTTGTGCAGAGGTCCTGGAAAAAGAGCAATTGCATGTGGATGAGGAAGAAATCCAAGCCATGCAAGCGAAGGTTGGGGCTTCTAGGATTCATACTCTACTGCAGAACCCCCTCTCTAATGATCCAAAGCTCGTGGATGCGATGAAATCAAGTGTTGAATTGGGTGGAAAGAGCAACAGGGAGGATGAGGACAAGGAGCAGGAGATAAACTCTATCCTAATTTCCATGTTGTTTCTATTGCCCTTCATTGTCTTTTCCTTGCCCTTTACTAGTTTATAACAGGATGTCATGGAGGTTGATGAGTTTGAAGCAAGGACAAGCGGCAGGCTGACGGCCTTTGGACCTCAGTCTTCCCTTGCACATTACATTAGACAACTCCCCTCCTAGAGATTTTTTCATTGTACACAATGAATTTACTCCCCAAGGCCATTTCATGACATGGTCATTGAAAGCTCTAAGCAAGGTTTTGTGTTTGTGCACCATTGCTCAAACTACACATCTTGTGTTCGTAGTGTGTAGATCCCTTGTATGCACAACATTTTACACTAGCTTCCATGTAGCCCCTGGCTACCATCTTGTTGTGGATTCTCTCACACTGATCAGGTGCTTGTGTATTGCCTTAATAATTCAAGGTGCGTGCTTGGATGATTCCATCTAAGGAGAGCCCATGAAATTTCCTGTGTAGAAATTACTTGACATCCCTATTATAGAGGGGTTTTGTAAGGTTTTAATCTTATAATCCTATGTGGTGTGCAAGTCGATTGAAAGCTCCCAAGCTGAACATCCCACTGTAGGAAAAGTTTTATGTAACAATAGAAGAGTTTAATGTTGTCCATGGCCTCTCCATGGACGACGTTCACCCAAATGGGTGAAGTGGGAGCAGATTACAGATCTGAAGTGGTTCAATGTATTTAGAGAGGCAAAGGGTTTCAAAAAATATCGCTTCAAATGCAGTAGCATTCGTAGCAACATGTACGACCAAGACTTCAATTGCACTACAGGGTGTACTAGAAGGCCCCCACCAACATGGAAATTAATTTGGCTTTCGAAGGGTTTTGTAAAACAATTTAGTCTAGCGGAAATTGCAAGTGGCTCAATCATGCAGTTCAATTGGACTGAGTTGGAAGTCTAGCATTTGCAGGACCTTCGAGAAAAAGGATACTACCCATGTTAAAAAGTGGAGGGTGCGTAATACCCACCCTCAAGTCAAAAAACAGAGGAGGACTCCGCAAAAACAAAGGACGATTTCACTGTGGCCAAGTAGCTCCCAACGTTTTTTCTGCTACCAGGGCAACAACCCTCTCTATTAACAGCTCTCACAAAGTGAGAGCAAGCCTGTCATATTTTCGGGCTCTCTGATTTGCAGCACATCATGAGTGCAAGTGACTATCTCGGAAATCGAGTGCAGGATGCTAAACAGTAGCTCAAGAATGTGGGTCAGGGGTTGGTGAGTGGAGGTGACTTGCAACAAGCTTGTGATGAGGCTGGGATCAACATCAAAGCCTACCAGCCTAATTTTCAACCCCTAAAGGATTCCCTCAAAGATCGTGGCATTGTGGAAAACCTATTTCCCATTCTGCATAAGGTAAACCTTGCAAAGAAGGCCACAAACAAAGATGTGTTCTCTTGCATTGTGGCATACCTACACATTAAGGACACAATGCCAGCTTTGCTTTATGCTTCGTGCACACCAAAGGCAAGGAGAAAAGGTAGGAAACACTCCATAAAACCTTCAGAGAAGGGATTTCCTAACACAATGTGGAACATTATTTTTGTGGACCTTAGAAGGCTTCAACAAGCCATGCTTAGATTCTACGAGTTACCAAAAGAAGGTGACAAACTATACTTCTTTCTTTTGGTTGTTTTCTTCTTATCATAGATTTTGAAGTGTAAGGTCTTACCACTATTTATTTTGTAGTGCTTGGCACAAAGGTCGCTTTTGTGTTGAAACTCGATGAGTGTCAAATAGTGAAAGACTAAAGGGTAGAGAGGCTACACATCACTCTAATGAATGAGGCCCTTTTGCAAACCAAGCGGAGGGATTCAATCGACCCATCTCCCACCTCGTATTTTAGTGTGCAATCAAAGAAAGACATTTGGTGGTTGGGTGCTATTGAGGTGCCCAAAGAGACCAATGTACTTTCATGGATTTTTAAGAGAACTCCATGAATCAGAGAAGTAATACACTCCCAACTTGCAAGTGATAAGTTGGAGGTTGAGGGTTTTGGTAGCTTTGATGTGGAGTGGCACTTAGGTGGGGATTTGAAGACTCTAAAGTGTTTTCTTGGCTGCAAACAAGGGGATTTTTCTCTCTTGCCTTGTCCATTTTGCACTCGAGGATACAAACCTAACAGACAAAAACGACACAAGAACTCTACAAAGGACGGCTCAATGCTTCCATGGCAAGGGGATGGAGACGAAGGGTTGGACAATCTTGACGGCGGAGATGAAGACAGAGAATGGGAAGTGTCTATTTTGAGATGTCCCATGCTCAATGCCCCAGATCGTTCACAAAAGGACCAATCTTGAAATCCGATCTTTCCATTTCCTCTATCAAAAGTATATTTTTGTACATTACACACATTCATGCACACTTTTTATAGGCTATGAAGCTCCACATTGACTATGCTTTCACATTGAAGCCATTGGAAAAGTCCCAAAAATTGATCAAAAGGGTGAAGAAACTCTTGAACTCCATTGGCTGTCACGGTGGAAATGTGTCAATTGTTGCTGCAAAGAACATATGGGAGGCCCATGAAATTTCCGAACAAGTTTCAATGAGTGAACAAAAAGCCAGACATTTTTTGAAGAAAGTAACCCAAGGAAGCTAGGTCGATATGATGCTCAAAACAGCTCCAACCACAAGGCATGTAACCTTTGGGAACTCGGAAGGAATTATGAAAGTCTACTACAGACAATGATTCAAATGTCGAGTTTGCAAACAAGCACAAGAAATTTTGGGCAACTTTTGATAAAATGGTGAAGCTTATGGGCCTTACCAACACAACGGAAGAACAACGCCAATCCTTTCAAGAAGCCTTGGTGGATTTCACCAAGGTCTTCACCCTTTCTTGGTGTGAAAATAACATCACACATTACATGGTAAGCCATGTAACATAGTAAACTTATTACAAGAGATTTTTTTCATTAAACAATGTGCATCATTTTCTCATGTGAACATCATATTTGGTTTTCTTGCGATGTTTAGAACTCAAGGCATAGAGAACTCCCATTATCAAGAAAGGGGTGTGTACTTCAAAAATACTCGACATGGTGGTGGTATGGTGTAAATCTAATTATTTGGAGGTGTTCAAGTGGTTTTTTTGGAAGACATTTGCTCATTGTAAGCTCACAATGGAGCGTGCACGACCATCCAAGATTGCTAGGAAAGTGTACAAATTGAGTCATCAAGAGCACAACAACAAGTGGTGAATGTCTCAAGGCCCCGCCAAGCATGCTGCATGGCGCCAATGCAAAGTGCGACAAGGGTCAAATGGATTCTGCACAAGTGACTATGTAAAGGTAGGATCCAACTCTTCTTTACATATTTATTTAATACAATTTGTGGACCCTTTTAAAAAATAAGAGTTTTTTGTAAAATTTAGTGTGAACAGGGTCCTTTTAAATTGGACCTTTATAAATATTGGTTCCACTCATAAACCACTTATTTCTTTAGCACATGTGAGCTCTTACCATACCCGATGGTGCGCACCAAACAAATTGCCAAAGATCATCCGCCTGCCAAAGAAACACTCTCCAAGGATGTGAGAAGCCGGCGCGGCTTAAAGGCACAAGGAAACGATAGCGAACACCTCGTTATTCTAGGCACTCTTCAAGAAGTGGACATGGTAGTCGGTCCCAAGAGAAGGGATTTAATATTTACTTAATTACCACAAATTTTGTGTGATCACAAGGTCTTATTGACACATTTACATAATCACATTTAACATGATCACAAAGAAGCCAATTAAGAGCAACCTAGAAACCCACAAAAAGCCTGCCGAGAATTTTAGTTTTCCCTGCGGTCCCTCCGAGAAAACCAAGAAGCCCAATGAGGCCACAAAATAATATATATAGATCCCCGATGGGGCCCGCTGGGTGTTATTCCTTGAGCCATCTTTTGTGAGTGTGTGTGTGTGTGTGTATGTGTGTGTGTGTGTGTGTGTGTGTGTGAGAGAGAGAGAGAGAGAGAGAGAGAGAGAGAGAGAGAGAGAGATTGATGACTAACTTTGCAGGTACATTGAGAGGAGAGAGGGAGAGAGGGGGTCGTGTGGGAGCGTGCTCTGCATCGTAGTGCACGGCAGTAGCGGAGTACCTAACCACACGACCCGAGTATGTGTTGTGTGTGTATGTGTTGTGTGGTAGCGTGCCTTTCTTTTTATTGCACGATAGTCATAAGGTACTATACCACACAATGGGAGTGTGTGCATAAGTTGTTCTACGGAACAGTGCTTACCATGGGGCATCACCTCGGTGATGCGGAGAAGATGGTGTCCTTGTGGTAAGTATTGGCTTACTATCTGGGTACCACATCGGTAACGCAGCGAATCTAGTATCCTTATAGTGATTCAACTTTCCTTTGGTCGATAACGCAGCTACATGTTGCTCGTATGCAAGCCATTATTTCTCTTTAGATTTGGGCGGCACCCGATCGGTAACGCGGCTAACTGAGTGTCATTTGTTAGAAGCATCTATTTTTGCATAAATGTGGCATTTAGATCGTTAACTCAACCGTACCAGCACCATATAATTTTTATGTGCCTGTGCAGTTCATTTTTTCAAGTATTAAGTATATGAAATACTTGGTCGGTAACGCGGTCATAAAGAGTATTTCATATATAATTGTTTGACATTGTTGTCTTTAAGTGTTCTTATGAAAATATATACTAGCTAATCATATTCAAAAGAATGCTTTATTCATCAATCATCATCGCTATTTTAAATGCTACATTTACATAAATTCTATGTAAAAAAGTATATGCACACAATTGCATGTTAAATATTCATTTTTATCTTTTTAAAGAGCAAGACATTCTTTGCAATTTCCTAGCCGGGTTTGTATACTTTCAATGTTTTAAATGAGCTAAAATAAAATTGGCAATAAAATAACATACCATTTGAAATTCAAAATGATTATCAACTTGAGTAAATATAATATTGCACAAATCTTTGAGTACTTAAGTCAGTCTATGCTTTGTTTGAACTAGTGTGAGGGTGCACAGTGAAAAATATAAGTTAAAAACAAAAGAATGCTATATTCATCAATCATCATCACTATTTTAAATGGTACATTTAAATAAATTCTATGTAAAAATGTATATGCACACAATTTGCATGTTAAATATTCATTTTTACCTTTTTAGTGAGAAAGACGTTCTTTGCAATTTCCTAGTCCGGTTTCTATATTTTAAATGGCTTAAATGAGCTAAAATAAATTTGACAATAAAACAACATACCATTTTAAAGTCAAAATATTATCAACTTGAAAAAATATAATCTTGCACAATTTATTGATGTCTTTAAGTTAGTGTATACTTTGTTTGAACTAGTGTGAGAGTGCACGGTGAAAAATAGAGGTTAAAAGGTCACAATATGCTGAAATGTTACAGATTTTTAACATGTATTGTTTGATCTAGATGAAGTTCTTTTAAACTACTTTTTTGCTCTACATTTTACACTGTAAACATTGCATTTTAAATTAAAAATTGTTTCCAATGTTTATCAATGTATTTGTGCACATTTCTTAAAGTCTTTAAGTCATGGTTATTGTTTGTATGAACTAGTGTGAGAGTGTTAGTGCAATGTGCAACCATGAATTTGTATTTGATATGTTTTTTTTTATTGTTTAGTGCTAAAATGATTCCAGATCAAAAGAAAACTATTATATGTGTCATTCAAGAAGAATGTATTTTGGCAATATCATCATGTGCAGATGGTCACATACATCAAATTAGTGAAAGTAACGTCTTCATCAAAGATCTCACTAACTCTATATGGGATAACACAGAGCGTAGGCTGTGAGGTGAAGGCCAATACGAGTAGTTGATTCCAACATGGATTCTAGAATTTGACCCCCACCACAAGGTTAGGACATTGCTGGGCAATATGAAAGTCTACTGCAAAGACTTAAAGGAAGATATCCCTCCTGCTTGTGATATGACAAAATTAGAGCTCTATGACAAATTATGGGAGGAACAGAAGGTCAAGATGAAGCGTGTGAAAGCTCAAGACCAAGCTTCCTTACTTAAGAGATTGAAGATGGCCCAAGCTGCACAAGCAGTTGTGGGTGGCCGATCAGATGCGAGCGGCACCGGCACAATCATACACACGGCTTTGAATGCCAAGTGCGCTCATCTAATTGGCATATGGGTTGCATGATTTTTTATTTGACATTCGTTTTATTTGTGAATAATGGTTGATTAATATGTTTCAAAGATTTATTCGCACGTATTATTCGCTACCACTTCAGCTTTATTCAAAATAACGTTTTATTGCTTACATATTAATTGAAAGACTATCGATCAATATTGTATCGATCGAAAGACTATCGATTGATTTTGAAATAGTATAAAAATCTCAGATTTACCTATTTTAGGTACAATTTCCTTCATCAAAGTGTTAGGTTACCCCCGACATAGAGAGGTTGAATTGTCAACTTAAAAAATCCTTTGATTTTTTAAAAATTTATTATTTTTAATAAACCATTAAAAATATAAAAAGGGATAGATTTGAATCATTTATAATTCTAAGCAATAGAATTTATTCCTTAACTCTATTGTTTTAGTATAAATAAATAATTCTAAGCAATAGAGGCTATTTTTTTAGCTATAGTGTCTTTGTGCGAATGTATAATTCTAAACATTAGAGGCTATGCTCTTAGCTCTATTTGTTTTAAAATAGATAAATAAAAAATTATAAGCATTAGAGGCTATCTTTTTAGTTATAGTGTCTTAGTATGGTTAGAACTCATACATTTTGGAACATATCATTCACTAGGTAGATAAGACATTGATTTAGAAGATTGAAATAAACATTTATATGTGCAATTAAAAGGTTACCAAAGGTTGTTTAAATTGTAATACTTCTATACTTGGTTGTTTGAGCAGGGTCTCCTGCTTCTAAGTATGGATAAGATCCCCGGGGATTCACTCTATATACAAAATGGGACGCCACCTGCGAGCGGACAACATTGATGAAACCCCTATATATGACTCATATTAGGGAATATGACCCCCCTTTCTACTCTTATACATTAATCAATGCAAATAACTATCATACCTCTATCTTACATATAAAATTTAGGTCTCACATGATCTAACTGAGTAAAACTAGTCAAAGAGCATGTAGCATAGTGATTGACAATGTACAAAGGAACCACTTTTGTTGATACCTAGATGTACCCTCAATGTGTCTTAATTTGACTTTCAAACTATGTGCATGTTCAGCCTGCACTCTAGCTACTTGTCCAATTTGGGCCCATCTAAATTACTCAAAAAACATGGCTATAAAGTTGTGTTAGGTTCTTTGTGTAAATTTGCATCTATACAAGATCTTTATGGCTTTCATCCCTCAACAAATGGACTATAATCACAAAACAAGCAATTGATACAAAGCAGTGTTAGTTCTTGCATGTATCTTTGTAGCTATTGACTCACAAGTTTGAGGGAAGGCTCTTTTGGGAAGCTATGATTTATAAACACAAAACAAACTTCCTCTCATTTTTCCCTTCCTTACCCCATAAATATAATACCCCCTCCCTTACTTTTAAGCTTGGGAGAAAAATTATTGGGGGCTTGCCCCTAACTTATACGCTTATGTAACTTGTAAAAAAAAACCCCTCCCCTGCACTTACGTGGTGAGGTAATTTTTCTATGGTGAATCCCCCGGGAGATAAGATATACACATACATGTAGGATCTTCTGGTTTTCATGAACAAATGTTCTTACCTCCATATAGACAGAGAATAGGTCCACTTAGTGCCTCTTGGTTGTTCTGAGATGATTCTCTTACTTCCAAGTGAGGTTTAAGGTATGAAGTAGTATTCAATTGGTTGTTATCGAGCTTATGATCTTACCTCTAAGTGAATATGGTGGATCACCTATAGAATTCACTAGGTTGTGATTGAGCAAAATCTCTTACCTCTTGGTGAATATTAATCATGCATAGTACTTAGGAGTCACATGGATGTTATTGAGATCATGCTCTTACCTCTATGTTAATATAGAAATTAGAGACCTCATTTATTTTAGGGTCGATTGGTTGTGTTTGAGGAGTATCTCCGATCTCCAAGAGACATAGATAGTGGAATATGAGATAACTCCATCGCTCATCTAGGTTGTCGTGAGCAAATGCTCTTTATCTCCTAGTATCCAAGAATGTCATATCCATTGGTGATTTTCCCTAAAATATTATCTTAACACTATTCATTCATCATTTTAATTTAGCAAATCATATCTATAACCTTTTATCTTTCTCATTGCACGATTATGGTGAAAAATTATAATCATAATGTATCTATTGATTGGAGGACATATTTTGTTGAAGTCAAAAAGCATGGTGCGAGAAAAAGAGTGGACATATGTAGAGGAACTAGAGAAAGTCCCAACAGTTTCGTTAGTGGAATGAAAACATTGTGGGCATAAGTGGCATGGCAATGCAACTCGCATCAAGGAACATTTATTCGTCACTAGATCCAATGTGAAAGAATGTGGAGCACCACCTAAAGACATATGGGTCCATTTTGTAGGGTATGTAAAGAGATGCAAATAAGCAGGACTTCTTTCTAAGAACAGAAGGGTATGGCAAGTGGTTCATCTCTCAACATGGAAGAAGTGAGTGTAGATCAAGAGGACGTGTGAGCTAACCAAGGACCTTCAATGGGAACAACATGAACACCTCAAAGTCCTTACACTTTTCCAAATGGTGCCACGGGAGAGATGTATGCAAGTCCCGGGACATCCAGTAGAGCCGCTACACCTAGGACTGGACACGCAGCAATCGCTCAACACGACATGCTCGAATTGCATCTAAAGTGTACACAAGCCTTCATGGCTTATGGAATCCCATTAAATGTCATAAGAAATCCTATTTTTTAAGATGCACTAATGTCAACTGCAAAAAAAGGATTCTATCTGTGGACAAAGTCAAGAGCAGTACAGAAGCGATTCTTAAGAGAACGGTGCTTGACTTTGTTCCAGCGTTTGGCTATACCATAGCGCTTGACGGATGGACCAGCTATCAAAAAAAACCATTGATTAATGTCATGGCAATTTTTCCCAAAGGTCTATTGTTTTTAGAGGCCATTGATACCTCAACGAAAGAGAAGACATCTCTCTACTTGACAAAGGTATATGAGCAAGATATCACTCGATTGGGTGGACCAAAGAATGTGACATCTATTGTCACAGATAATGCTTCCAACTACAAAGGAGAGGGTTTAGCCATTATGGAAAAGTACTCAAAAATTACATGGCTTGGATGTGCAGCACACATCCTAAATTTACTCCTAAAGGATATGGGTAGATTATCATTCATAAAACAGGTCTTTATTGATGTCAACCACGTAGTCAAGTTTATACGAGAACATCAATTTGCATATGCTTTATTTCGCTCCAAGTCTCCGTATAAAGCAAGTAGGAAGAGAATGGGGTCTAGGAGGGTCTCTTTATTTGGAAGTTTAAGGGAGTCAAACCTTTACTATTGAGAAAGCAATCGAAGGATAGCTTTTGAATTCAAACAGGCAAAACGGCTAGTTAATTTGAATTGAAATTTTCCCTCCAAAATCAAATTTAAAATCTAGCGGGCAAAACCATGTCATGAAACATATCTACAAAAAGAGCTTGGCATGTAGATTACAAATCTATAATTTTTGCTCAATTTGGAAATCATATGTAGGAGTTATGGAAGGCCAAAAATCATAAAGTTATCCACCCCCTTTTTGGGGGAAAAGTGTATCCTTTGACCACTCTTACACCTCTCTTACACACCCACCATTCTTGCACACATGGCATGCATCTATTTGTCAAAATGTTAATCACCTCCATAATCTCATGGCAATAAAGAGGCCCTCTTAGACCCGATCCTCTTCCTAATGCACTTCAAATTTTCTGTGCCACACAATTTGCTACAACATATTATGTTTTGAATAACCTCATTGAAGTGCGAGTGGATCTTATAGAAACTATTGCAGATCGTTGTTGGGAGGCTTGGCTCAACAAGTATCCAAGCCACCACGAAGCAGCTCAAAAATGTGTGTCCTTGGTGCAATTTCCTCTATTTTGGCGAAACATTAACAAACTTGTTGGGGTTAGTAAGCCCTATGTGGAGCTACTAAGGGTTGTCGACATAGATAAGTTTACCATTCGCAAGGTTTATTGGATCGTGTCTAAGGTGCTATGTCAAACCAAAGAATACGACCACTACAGTGCAAGGGAGAGAACACACATCGTGCAACTTGTGAAGAAACGATGGGCTCAAATGCACACACCATTGCATGGTGCTGCATTTTTCTTGGATCTAAAAGTTTCAGATGAATGGAAAAGATTCCAACAAAGAGGTAATGAGAGACTTTACAAACATCTCTTGCAGTTGTTTCCAGGCGATGATGGCATGGATGCATTCCATCAGAGGGTGGATTATGCCAATAGGGAAGGCACTTTTGGAGATCCCTGGGTTCTTAATAGCATAAAAAGGTTTTTAGACCCAGTATGGTGGAAATAATATAGAGGAGCCGTAGCTGAGTTACAACACGTGGTGACCAGGGTGCTTTCGATCGCAGCATCAAGTGGTAGTTGTGAGTGCAATTGGTCTTCTTATGACTTTGTGCACTCAAAGCGTAGAAATCTCTTAAGTCCTGCTCGTATCATAGACCTTGTGTACATCTTTTGTAACATGTGTCTCATTCATGCACCTAGGAAGATAGCCACACGGGTGACCGAAGTACACTTTGGAGTGCTTTAGACTCATGAAATGGTGGCGGAATAGAGGTGTAGCGACGATGAGATGGAGTGGGAAGTGGATTCAAAATGTTCAAACAATGAAGAGGTTGATGACCTGGTGCCTGTGATAGAGGGCAAAATGTAAACATCTTTTCATGATAATGTATATACTTTATCTCACTATGGAGCTATATATCTCACTTTTTTGAATTAAGAGCAACATGCACAATTTGAACAATGTATAAGTCTTCTCCATTAAGTTTTTTTAAGTATTGAGGAGAGTTTGCATAAACATAAATATTGAGGACATGATGTGGCAACCAAATAAAATAACTTTAATACATCCTAAACAAAATGACATCTACAAATCAAATTCTCAACAAAGTCATCAATTAGCAACTCTAGAAGGAATTCATTGCCATAAACATAGAGAGAATACAATGCATCTCAAAAAAGGACGGGGTAATTTGCCATTAAAATTTCTGAAGGAGTATGAGCGGAAGTGCGACGCGAGAGAGAGTGCGAGAAGAAGAGCACGACGATATGGTGAACTTGGTTCCGTCGCTCTCTGTAATGTGTAGAGCATAGTGAGTTCTTATTAGGTTTTTACAAAAGAATATGTGTACATACCTAGCGGCCCGCCCACTTACCTGGGCGACCACATTGGGCTTTATACCCCAACAACCTCCCACTTAAAGTCCAATGTGGTACTTTAAGTGTGAGAGAAGCTACTATACAAGCTAATATACAAGAGATGTAGAGAAGTGATGTACTACCCTACACCTAACTGCTTGCGAAAATGCACAAAGCTCTCAGAGGGAAGTCCTTTTGTAAGTAGATCAGCAAGATTTTCTGTGGTGTGAACTTTGACAAGCTGAAGTTGCTTATCCTCGAGCATTTCCCTGATGAAATGATACTTCACATCCACATGCTTTGTCTTTGAGTGATAAATTGGATTGCGAGCCAATTGTATAGCACTTTGACTATCACAATATAACACATGCATCTCTTCTTTGATTCCCAAATCTGTTACTAGTCGATTAAGCCAAATAGATTCTTTGCATGCCTCTGATGCTGCAACATATTCAACCTCTGTAGTAGACTGAGTAACACAATCTTGTAATCTAGAACGCCATGATACTGCTCCACCAGCCAATGTAAAGACATACCCTGACGTAGACCTTCGGTTGTCTAAGTCACCTGCATAATTTGAGTCTGTAAAACCCTTTACACTTAGCTCCTGACTCCCATAGCATATACGCATACTCTTTGTAGCTTTCAGGTATCTCAATATTCCTTTCACTGACTCCCAATGTTTCTTGCCTAGGTTTGACATGTATCGACTTAGTACTCCCACTGCAAATGCAATGTCTGGGCGAGTAGCAATCATTGCATACATCAAACTACCCACTGCAGACGCATATGGAATCTTATCCATTTCAGCATGTTCTTCCTCAGACACAGGACAATCTTGTTTGCTAAGTTTCACATATGGTGGCAAAGGAACACTCAATGTTTTTCCCTTCTCCATATTGAAACGTTGCAAAACCTTGTCAATATACTCTGTTTGAGATAACCAAATCAACTTCTTTGATTTGTCTCTCTCAATGTGCATACCAAGTATATGACTTGCCTCACCCATGTCTTTCATGTCAAACGATTTTGCCATCTTTGACTTCAAAGCTGAAATTTCTTCCAAGTGCTTGCCAGCAATCAACATGTCATCCACATACAAAATAAGGATCAGCCAACTACCATCCTTAGCCTTCTTTGTATATAGACAGTGATCGAACTCACTACGTTTGTAGCCTTGAGAAAGCATAAACTTGTGGAATTTATGGTACCATGCCCTCGGTTATTGTTTTAAGCCATAAAGTCTCTTTAACAACTGGCATACCCAATCTTCCTTGCCTTTCTCAACAAACCCTTCTGGCTGCTGCATGTAAATTTCCACATCTAAATCACCATGCAAGAACGTTGTCTTGACATCCATTTGGTGCAACACCAAATCTAATATGGCAACCAATGCAAGAAAGCATCTCAATGTAGTCATCTTGACCACTGGAGAGAAGACTTCATCAAAGTCAATGCCTTGTTCTTGCTTAAAGCCCTTGGCAACAAGCCTTGCTTTGTACTTTGGATGACTATCATGAGCGGTGATCTTATACCTGTAAACCCATTTACAAGGTAGAGCCTTTTTGCCCTGTGGTAATTTAACTAGCTTCCATGTCTTGTTTTTATGCAGAGTTGTCATCTCTGTCTGCATGGCCAATTGCCAATTCCCGGAGTCCTTCATTTGCACTGCTTCCTTGTAACATGAAGACTCATTGCAATCAGTCAACATGACATAGTTCATAGATGGAACAAACCTATCAGGAGGTCGCGTGACACGTCCAAATCTACGCACAATAGGTGGCTCAGGCTCAGTCACAACCTGTGGTTCCACTCTATCCTGTCCTTGCTCCTCTTGAGCCCTGACATTTTGTCTTGCACGTGCAGGTCCATCTTCTTCGAAGACAACTCTTCTAATCTCCTCAACCCTCTCTGGTTTAGAATGATATTTGGATTCATTAAAGTGAACATCATTGCTGCGGACAACCTTTCTGGATTCGGGATCCCAAAGTCTGTACCCCATCTCACCAGAATTACCATAGCCTAGAAAGATGCACTTTCTACTCTTTGGCTCAAGTTTGTTCCTAAATTCCTTTGGAACGTATGAGGGCATTTTGCCTGACCATACCATCTCTGGCACTGAATCCTTCTGCAAAACCTTGCTAGGAGATCTATTTACAAGATGAACAGCTGTTGATACAGCTTCAGCCCAAAACCCATTTGGCAGCTGTGCATTAGACAACATACTTATAACCTTCTCTTGTATGGTCCTATTCATCGACCTCTCAGCAACACCATTTTGAGGAGGATTGTAAGGAGCAGTAAGTTCACGTTTTATACCTTTTGACTCACAAAAGTCTTGAAAGGCCTTTGAAACATACTCTCCACCATTGTCCATGCGTAAGCATTTAAGCTTGACACTCTGATTCTCCACAAGTGTCACAAACGATTTGAAAACACTAAACGCTTCATCCTTGTGCTTGAGAAAGTAAACCCATACTTTCCTCGAGTAATCATCTATAAATGTCATAAAGTAAGAAGCTCCCCCTAGAGATAGGTTAGGCATAGGGCCACACAAATCACTATGAACAAGTGCCAACTGTGTATCTCTTCTACTGCTTCTATGCTTATGTGGCTGCTGTGTTTGCTTACCATATAAACAATGTTCACAGAATTCAAAATCATTAAATGAAAAGCTAGGTAAATAACCAGAACGAGACAAGATTTCCATTCCCTTCTTGGACATATGTCCTAACCAGCTATGCCACAAAGAAACGTTCGGCTGCTCGGTTACATTGATTACATTTTTAGAGACATTTGATACATAAATCATGTAAAGTCCTCCAGACTTTACTCCATGTGCTACTTTCATAGAACCCTTGGATATATTCCACATGTTCTGTCCAAAAGTGGTGACGTAGCCAGCATCATCAAGTAAACCTATGCTGATCAAGCTCTTTGTAATTGCGGGAACATGTCTCACATTCTTCAGCGTGAAAGAAGAGCCATTCTGAAACTTCAATTGAACATCTCCAACACCTAAGATCTCACATGTCTGCCCATTGCCTAGCCAAACATGATCTTTAGTGGTCACATAAGAGGTAAACCACTCCTTGTTTGGAGACACATGAAGTGATGCCCCTGAGTCTATAATCCAGTCACTCAGTGCATTTCCATCAGATGCTGTAAGAAGAGCTGAGTCCATTGTATTCTTCAAGAAGTAGATGTCTCCTGACACTAGATTGTCATCCTCTACAACAGTGCTTGTCACATTTATTTCTTGAATCTTCACTGAGGACTTGTTCTTCTCACCATGGTCTTCAGCTTTCTCTTTGCCTTTTTCTGCTTTCCATTCTCTGCAGTCTCTTTTCATGTGACCCTTCTTGCCACAATGGTAGCATTCTATGTCACTCTTTCCTTTAGCACTGCGGGACTTGCTACGAGACTGATTCCTCTTTCCACCTTTGTACTTTTCTTTGGTCCTTCCCCTGACAACTAAGGTTGTTCCTTTGCCTTTGTCCATTGTCTTTCTATTGGTTTCTTCAGTAAGCAGACTTCCTTCTACACCTGCTATGTTCAAACCATCTAGAGGTGCAGAATTACTCAAAGCTGTGCGAAAAGTGTCCCAACTTTCCGGCAATGTGATCAACAGGAACATAGCTCTAACAGGTTCATCAAACTTGACACCTTGATCTGACAACTGACTGTAGATTGTGTTGAATTCATTCAGATGATTGGACATAGGTGTCCCTTCTTTCATCTTCAAGTCAACAAGCTTCTTAAGCTAGTATACCTGTGAAGCTACACTCTGCTTCTCATAAAGATCACTCAGCTTTAACCATGCTTCATAAGCCGACATCTCGTCTGCTACATTGAAGTAAACGCTTTTTGCCAAAGTCAGCATAATGGTAGAAAGTGCCAATTCATCCATTTCGCTCCATTCATCTTCGTCCATATCTTCTGGTTTTATCCCCTTGAACTTTATAGGTTTTATCTGCTTCTTTTGTACCAACACGTGCCAAATCTGCTTCTTCCACAATGGGAAATTGGTTCCATCCAGCTTCTTGATATTGTAAAGAGCAGTGTCCTGTGATCCAGCCATAGCTACGCTTCACAATAGTTTACTTTCCTGGGGAAAATTCTGCAGAGTTTCCCTTGTAAACTGACCTCTGAACCAATATCAACCTGTCAAATGAACCAAGAAAGCTTCAAATTCTGCATAAATTTTGGCAGAGTCTCCTTTGTAAAATGGCTCTGGTGTACTAAAAATAGACCAAAAAACAGCTCAAAAAACCACTGTCTCTCTGACATTGTAAGCTGTGGGTAAACCTGTCCTGCACATGTACTGTCTCTGACTGTCCTGTCACTGTCCTGTAAGCATAGACTGCAACAATTCCTCAACGGCATTAAAGCAAAGATGCAATCCCAATTGTCTAACTCACAGTCGATACATCCTAGCTGCCTATCTAAGGGTGCTCGAGGGATCGCTCCAAGACCTGTATCACCGAAAGGATCTCAACATTCGAGAATCCCCCAGCTCAATAAAACATCACTCAACCCTCAACAAAGGCTGCAGTAAATCTGACAGTACATAGACTTCCCACAAAGTCATACATCCTCAAATTTCCCACTGTATGCTGTAACCGCTGCGGCGGTTGTTTGCTGCGTGACTCATAGCCAGCAAACCCTCAAAAGAACTAAATCATCTCTGACAATACATCCCATGTGGAAGTACCTGCAATGTCAGGATGAAATCTGGAATATCAAGCAGCAAACACAAGCTACCTGATGAACTAGTGGATGTCGCCTACAGTCTGTGTGTAGATGCGCCCGTGTCGTATGTGACACGCCTCCAAGAACTGTGAGCCGTCCTTCGATGTGTAGACAGCCACAAATCAACACTCTGGGAGTGTCGATATCCTCAGCACCTGCAGTCGTAGGCCGAAAACCCCAAATTTGCAGAGTCGGATCTGCACCTACTGAGACCACGTAGTCGAAAATGGCCTGCGCAGAACTTTGTCGAAGCCGAACGCTGACCGAGATGACCTCAGAATGAAATTCTGAGCACACCAAGCCCTTCGGGCTTACCCATAGGATTTGGGGCCGTGTCTTCGCCTGTCGAATTTCACTCCAATCTGAGCTGGTGACTCTAGCCTCCTGCACTGCTGCCCCGAGCCTCGATCTGAGCTCTGATACCAGTTGAAGGAGTACGAGCAGAAGTGCGATGCGAGAGAGAGTGTGAGAAGAAGAGCACGACGATATGGTGAACTTGGTTCCGTCGCTCTCTATAATGTGTAGAGCATAGTGAGTTCTTATTAGGTTTTTACAAAAGAATATGTGTACATACCTAGGGGTCCGCCCACTTACCTGGGCGACCACATTGGGCTTTATACCCCAACAATTTTCAACTACAATCTACAATGGCTTTAAGAAACTATGATATCCACCGCTTCTTGAATATCTGCACTCAATGCTTCCTCAAGCATATCCACCGTTTCTTGAATATCTAACTCGTGGCTTGGTCATGCCTCCTCAAGCAGGGGAGAGAGAGGAACATATTGCGCTTTGTATCTGGCAAGTTTTTGTGATAAAACAACTAATGTTTTTTTTTTTGAGAAAAAGATCCTTCTATTAGTTAATGAAAATTGCCCATAGGGCTACATCCACCTCTGCAAGAGAGGGCTACAAAAAGCATGGTGGGGAGACTCTCCCAATGAAAAAACAGCATATGTACAATGGGGCTAAATCAAGAGATGGGAGGAGGGAAAAGCCACACAGGTGGACAGCAGTGCCATCTGAGCACCCCCTAGACCATGGAGTAGAACGGCCCAGGGCGCCAGAGTTGAAGGAAAGCCTCGCGGCACTCCCGCATGCGGTCGGAGCTTCCCTGTAGTCCCTCAAGCTGTCCTCTGAGAGTATGGATCAGCTCTAGCCAAAAGTCACGAACAATCTCTGCTGGTGGAACAAGGCAAGCCTCAAAGATGCGGAATTAACGGGACCGCCAGATGAACCAGAGAGCTAGGCCGCTGATGATCTCCCAACACTTCGCTCTCTCACTGCTCCACTCCTGTGGAGTAAGGTCTGTAGCAGGCTGGAGTGTAGGTCGACCCCCCTGTATCACTATCATCCTGCTAGTGGAAGATAGCTCAAACTGAAGTGCCGGGCCCGTGAGGGTGGACCAAGCCGCTGCCCCCCAAGTGTACTGTCGAGCCGTGGAGAGGGCAGGCATCAGCCGAAGAACTCGTAGCCACACCTGCTGGGCCGAGGGATAGTCCCAAAGACAGTGACGCTGACTCTCCACCAACTGGTCACAGGCTGTACATGCGGCCGAGAGACCACTATGTACAAGCCAGCTCCCTACTACTGTGGCTCTGTGTGCAACCAACCACTGGAACAAGGTGACGCGCCTCAGCTGTCTGGAGTCCCACAGCCTCTGCCAAAAAGCTGCCAAGAACTCAACTGTGAGACCCTCCTCCTGCCAATGACGTGCCGCAGCGGGGCGGGCCTCACTCTGTGCTGCAAGTATATGACGTCCAAGCCGAACAGTGTACTGAAAGAAAGGGACTCCTGAGCGGTCTGCAGAAGAGAATGGGTCCCTCCATAGCCACTCACCAGGATCCCACTGTACTCGTGCTAGTGGACAGCACTCCCAAGCCCATAGCCTCCAGTGTCCTGTCTCAAGAGCTACTGGGTCAGGGTCTATGACGCAAGTCCTCCCATAGATGCCCACAACTCTGATCCTCTGGAAACAACACTCTGCTACCTGCGGGGCCTCTACTGCAACTCTCTGTAGTCGTCCCCCACCCTGAAGCTCGAAGAACAGGGCTGGGACAGTCTCTGAGCAAGCCCTAACTGAAATGAGAACCTCCAGTTGTGTGAAGGCTCCCATCCACCGGGGTGCTACTGGCTCGAGAGGCGTGAGCCAGTCAGCTGGAACTGACTCTGAGATGTCCAGACACATGCTCTGAACCCCTCTCATGCCCTGTAGCTGGACAACCTGCACCTCCTCTGACAAACCTGTAAACTCTAGCCAGTCACCTAGAGAGCGCGCTGGACCTGCTGCCATGGGACCCCAAGAAACATGAGGCCTACTCCCAACCAAGTGGCCTCGCTGAGTGCTAACCATGGGGTTCCAGTCGAGGGGCTGCCGTAGGCGCTCCTCCGTGCACGTCGGCTGTCTCTGCTCTAGGCCACGCCGTAATAGCTCCCAAGAACGAAGCAGACTCACAGCGAATCGGTCCTCCAGTCTCCTGCTCAAACCAACTCGACACAACTCTGTAAAGATCCATCTGGTCGAAGTTTGCCAAGGGCCTCCTGACTGAGGCACCCTGGTACGAAGCCTCTACAACAAGAACTCCTTCCAGGGCTCCTCGCCTGGAAGAAGTCCTCTGACGACGAGCTTCCCAAGAAGGGCTCTGCTCTGCTGTGCTGGATCAATGATCCCAAGCCCTCCCTGAGAACAAGGAAGTGTGATGACCGACCAAGCCACCTTGGCTCGGGAAATCTGAGTGTCGCGACCTGACCAAAGGAAGTTCCTGATCAGCCTCTGTACCTGGCTGATGCAAGAACTCGAGAAGATCCAGCAAGAAGTGATGTACCACATAGTCGCCAACAACACCTGGTTGGCAACTACTACTCTACCAGCCAGTGAAAGTCGGGCTGAGCTCCAATGTAACAGATTTCTCCTGATGGACAGGAGAAGAGGAGCAATCTGTTTCTCGGGAAGAGGAGCAATCTGTTTCTCGGGGGACAAATCCAAACCAACCTGACAACCCAAGTACCGAACTGCAGTCCCTGGAGGAATCCACCTGAAACCCTCTCCTGGCATCCAATCTGGCACAGGAGCACTACCAACCGAGAAAGCCATTGTCTTTCTCCAGTTGATCAGTGCGCCCGATGCACAGCAGAAGGTCTCCAAAGCCTGCCCACATCTGTGTAAATTGGCCTCCTGGCCCTCTAAGTACAAGGCTGAGTCGTCGGCAAACTCAGCGTCCAGAAGCTCATCTCCCCGTAGAGGGAGTGCTAAGCCCCTCAAACCAACCTGCTATGACACCAAAAATCTGCTCATCGCCTTCGCATAGAACAGAAAGAGAAAGGGGGCAAGAGGACAACCCTGTCTGACCGATCGTGTGAGCATGAAGCGCTCACCTCTACCTCCTACCAAAAGCACCTGACTGTGAGCCTGTCTGTACAAAGCTGACACCCCTCTGATCCAAGCCTCTGAGAAGCCCATCCTGCGTAGCATACCCTCTAGAAAGTCCCAGTCGACTCTGTCGTATGCCTTCTCAAAATTGAGAAGAAGAATCACAAGGTCCTCCCCACGAAGCCGTGCAAGGGCAGAAGCCTCCCAAAAAGTGAAGATGTTGTCAAGGATACTGCGTTCCTTGACAAAACCTGTCTGAGTCCCATGTATAAGGCTCTCCAAAAGTGGTTGAATCCTCAAACTCAGAGCCTTGGCAAGAATTTTGTAGGCTGAGTTGAGAATGGTGATAGGGCGCCACTGTCGAATCTCATCCAAGGAGCCACCCTCCTTTGGAATGAGGTAAATCAGGCCCTCACTCATGCTATCCGGCATCACTCCTGTGTGCAGAATGTACTGAAAGGCACTACAAAGATCTGGGCCAAGCAGGTCCCAGTACTCCAAGAAGAAGCTGGGAGCCCATCCTCGCCTGGACAGCTACCACGAGGGAGGGCCCTAAGAGCCGTGTGCAGCTCCTCAAGCTGAAGAGGTAACTCAAGCCTCTGCCGCATCTCCTTAGTCACAAGACAGGGCATCTGTGCCCAAACCTGCTCCCTGCATGCATCCTGTCTCTCTAACTCGGGCTCAGCCGACAGTAGCTCACGGTAAAAGTCAGTAGCGACTGCACGCATATCCTCAGGCTCACAAACAACTGACCCATCGGGTCTCCTCAACTGATTGACCTTGGCATGCGAGTGCCGAGGTCCCACTGTCTCAAAAAAACCACCTGTCACCTTGTCACCCACTTGAGTCCACTGAGATGCCTGTCGATGAAAGGAAAACTCATGGCGCCTCTCCTCTGTGCAAGCAAGCTCCTGTCGAGCCTGCTGTAACTGCTCCTCCAACCATGGACTGTCTGGATGCTGCTCCTGCATCCTCTGTAGTGAAGCAATGCCTCGTTTGAGACGTTGCTCCTCCTCTCTCACTGCAGCCCGTCGAGCCAGAGACTCCTGGAGAAAGAAGTGGCTAAGCTGAGCTAGGCCTGAGGCCACTCTGTCTGCAGGTGGAGCCTGGCTATCCATGCCCTCTGTCCATAGAGCCTCGACCCTCTCTCTGAGTGCTGAGTCCAACAAGACCCGCTCTGGGATGCGAAGCATCGTGCTCCCATTCCTCTGCCTATCTGCCACTGTGAGAATCACTGGTGCATGGTCCGAGAAGGATGTCCCTGCCAGGATGCCCACTGATCCCCCCAAGTCACTGAAGTGGTCACTAGTGTAGAAGCGATCTATGCGCGATAGATTCACTCCTCCCACTCTGCGGTCCGATCTAGAGAAGGCAAGACTCTGTGGAGGCCTCACAAAGCCAGAATGCTGCCATGTATCTGAGACCCTCAGCGTCATACAAAACCTCTCCCAAGCTGCTAACTCGACTCCATACACAGTAGCAGGGCTACCTCCGATCCTGTCAGAAGGGTCCTCCAACATGTTGAAGTCCCCTCCTACACACCACTGGTCAACCTGTGGCAAAGACTCAACAATCTGTGACCAAAACTCTGCAGGAGCACTCGCCACATTGGGCGCATAGATGTTCAGGAAACCCACAAGGCTACCCTGAACCTGCATAGTAATCCACTAAGCCCTGCCTGGTACAATAATCACTCTGCCCACAATGGCCTGCTGTAGTGAGTCCGCAATAGTCATACATACCCCACCGTGGATGCCTCCAGGTCCAAAAGCAGCTGACCAAAAGGTATCATAGCGTCCATGCAAAATCTGACCACATCGCCGAATGCGGCTCTCAGACAAATGGTGCTCCTGAAGCATAAGGAGATCAATCTCTCCTCCCACAAGGCAACGCTGAAGCTCCTGACGCAATCGGCCCCGCTGTCGCTGAAACTGGGGCCCACCTAGTCCCTGCACGTTCCACGAGACGATCCTCATGGGGAGCGAGAGAGAACAGATGCTGCCGCAGCAGCAAGACGAGCTATCTTCGAAGCAAGCTTGGATGGGGAGTAATCCGCATCCGAGCGTCCTCTAGATAGGCGAGACTGCAGTGAGTGCCTGGTCCAAGCCCAAGCAGAGCGAGCCGTGCGTAAAGCAACCTCCTCTGTCCAGGAGTCCTCATGAATGAATACATAGCAAGGCAAACACTGCGTATCAGCAAAAAAGTACACCACAATGTGTCTACATCCTGCTGAGTCTGGGGGTGTCACCGCAAACTTGGCCAGTGGCCACAACGTCTGCAGCAAATCTGTAACGCCAAGTTCTCCCATGTGGTGAGAGAACTCGAGAACCTGTGTATGCAACCATCCCACCACTGAGTCGAGGGACCACTCTGTCTCAGTCCTGCCACAGAGGGGGAAGGAGAAACCAACTGCTGAGTCCAAGGCCTCTGTCCCCCTAGCGGCGAGGAACAAAGCGTGGACTCTGAAGCACGTTGCCTCGTGGTCTGCTGCGGAGTCGCCAAGAAAACGAGTAAACCCGTAATCAAAGAAATCCCAGCGGCGTCGGAGGTCAATGCTCATCAAACCATGCGGGATAGCTGCAAGAGAAGATGTCTGAATCTGCAGAGGGGGCCGCATGAAGGGCTGACCCTCTCTCGCTAGGGGACTCGTGGCAAAGGCGCTGCCAAGAGATCTCCTAGCCGCCGGCGAGGGTCCAGTCTCCTGAGCCGACTGAGGTACTGAAGCAGGAGGAGGGGGAGAAGGGGCTGGGGGGGGCGGGGGAGAGGAGAAGCAGGGTGGGGCGGCAGAGACATGGGGGGGGCGAGGTGGGGGGTGAGCGGTAGCAAAGGGCGGGGGAGGGCATGAGGAGGAGGAGGGGAGATCGGAAGGCGGAGCGGCTGGCGAGGGTGAAGCGGAGGTGGAGGCTGGCGAAGGAGGCTCCTCCTGCTCAAGAGGCCCAAAGCGGTTCCCCGTGGGAACCCACTGCTGCTGAGTAGGCACCTGGGGGCCACTCTGAGTGCCAGGCTGTCGCTGTGGCCCTTGGCGTCGACGGCCACGGGCCTGCTGCCACCCCTCCTCCGCTGGAGCCCCAGGCTCGGAGGGTGGCGCTGAATCTGTGCTCTGTGTCACGGGCTGTGGCTGCGGCCCAGCCTTGGCAGGTTGGGGCTGAGGCTGGGGTGCAGGTCGTGGTCTCCTCCGTGGACAGGCCTTCGCTAGGTGGCCCATCTGTCTGCAAATGAATCACTGGTTCGGGAGACCCGAGTACTCCACACTCTGTCGAAACCAACCCCCACTCACCCGAGGCAGAAGGATGACCTTCGAGAGCGTGTGGGTATCTCTGACCAAAACTCGAACTGAAGGGATGCCAGCCACCTTGGCAGCTACTGATGCTGCCGTACGAGGTGTCTCCAGGACTGTCCCAATGGCGGAGCCAATCCTGGAGAGAAGTGGAAGGTACTCCCTCCATAAACCCGGAAAGCAGACTGAGATGGGGATGTCTGCCTCCTCTACTAGCACATCCGAAGTCGGGTCAAAACCATGTCGCCACTGTCGAAAGTGGGGGCATGATGCTCGGATGGCCAGTGGACTCATAGCAATGACCTTGGAGGCCATCTCGGAAGTCTCGAACTCAATCTGGTAGTACCCCCGTCCGAGAATCTGGACATCCAAGATCTTGCCCACCTCTGCGAGAAGGCGGGCCTGGAGAAGGTCTCGCAGCTCTCCTTTGCTAGGTCGAGTGCCGAGAACCTTGCAGATGACCGAAGTCGCCTGCAAGCGCTCTACCTCTGCGGCAAGGCTCGCTTGCTCTGTCAGCAAAAGAGCAAGTCGAATGGTGGGCTCAGCGGGGTCGGGCGAGGGGCCCGGCTTCAGGCGAGTCCCTCTGTGACGAAGCTGGAGCCTCCATCTGTGTCTACTGCTGTGGCGTAAGAAGAGGACAACGGGAGGATGCTGCAAAAGGGCGCGCAAACACTGCTCCAAGGAGTTGGAGCAGATGCCGAGAGTGCCGAAACTGTAGGGAGCAACCGAGGGGGGGGGCCCAAACTGATGGGCGAACGGGCCGAGACGGGGGGGGGGGGATAAAGCGGGTTTGGGCTAAGGGATGAGGGCGTGAGGCGGCAGCATGGGATGAGGCTGAGGGCGGGTGGCGGCAGCAGGGGGCTGAGGGCGGGCAGAAAGGCTGGAACAGGGCAGCGCGAGGGGGGGGGCAGCGGGGGCTGAGGGCAGCACGAGGAGGACAGCGGGCAGCACGTGAGGGAGGGAGGGAGGGGAGGGGGGGAGGAGGCGATGGCGATGGCGCAGCGGGAGAGTACAGCAACAGCGAGCCACTATTCGTCAGGATAAAACAACTAATGTTTCTTCTTTGGCTGCCAACTTCTCTTGTAGCGAGAGGACGCTCTCTCCTTGGCTGGCTAGTGTAGCCCCCTGAGACATGACTTTAACAGTTTGTTCATGCTCATCTGGTAGAAGCACCACTGGCCTCTTTCATGCTGGTGGATCTACCTCCCCACGACATGCTTGTGCCCTTTCTTTAGCTCTTCCAAGTCCGACACCAACATTGAAAGGACGGTCTATCCAAAGGACGCGTTTCTTCATTATATCTTGCATGAACGCTTGCTGGATGACGTACATGGCAACTTGATTATTATTAGGTAGACTGCACTCCTTTTGGATGAAGTGTAGAACCAACACACGTGTGAGCCCTTTTGTGTTGCAAATCTGAGATTTTCAATGGTGTCGTTCCCTTGGCATGACCTGACTTTATGAATAGTACGCCTTTTACAAAAAAGGAGGGAGAGCACTTGCGTACGTCCTCTAATTTGATTCGTTCACCCTCTAAACCCTCGGCTTTGCAACCTCGACAAAGAATAAGGAGAGGTCTTGAGCCCCGTAACGTAGGCTCTCCTCTCTGAGGATGCATTGAGACTCCTTGTGGTTAAGCTCACCATCGACATTGCAAGGAGCATATGGGGCTGCCATTTCCTGTACACATTGATTAAAAAACTACAATCGATGGTATAGCCAATGTTCAACATACACAATTTTAAAATTCACATCTCTCATCACTTTGAAAACACCAATGTAATAAATTAGCATGAAATTTCAAGACAATGGACATGAGACAAGACAAAATTGTTTCATTGCAAAGTATAGACACATTCTCAATTACAAGGTATGATTTCAATCATTGGATGGCCTCAAGCCTGCACTATCTGGGAGGATCCAACCAATACGCTTAATGACTTCTAACATTCTGAGGAGATCATGTGAGGACTTGTGCTGGGTGGGATTGGGAGATACACGAGTCCGCAGGACTTCCTAAAAGCGTATGAGGAAAGTGATATAATTAGTTTCATCATCCTTAGGTAAATATTTAAGGAGTTCTTGAATGAATTTACAAAGGGGGGAGTAGATATCTTGGCTGCGTGTGTAGACTAGAGGATTTGTGGATAAACATTCAGGAGCCACCCACCAATATCGCTTGCTCCAGGTTTCCCTTGTTGATGGGAGAATATTTGGAAACTTTGGAAATGTGTTCTCTATGGGGAACAAGGTTGCACTACCCCAATCACATACGCCCACATGTACTCCAGCCCAACCAAAATGCAACAAGATATTACTTCCATGAACATCATTGTGGGTGATGTTACTCGCGCGCAAAAAGATGAAGGTTTGGATCAACCATTAAGGATAGGACATATATTATTCTTGACGGCTTCAACGGTCCCCTTGACGTCTTTGAAACCCTTGCTAATGGCCACATTCTTCCCCTCCTTTTGGAGTCTCTCTAGCCAGTGGTTGAGGTTTCCACCATTCGACCTCTTGAATATGAGGGTGGGAGCTTGTGTGGCGTGTCTTGCCAATCCCAAAGCAACAATGATTCCACTATGAGTTATATTCATAATTGTGGCCTCATGCAGCGCTATGTCATTCACACTCTTCTGGCCATCACCCTTGACTAGCTTGCCGGAGTAAAATTCATGTGTGAAGGTCTCATGATTGACTTTCACCTTCATGACCATGCCGTATCTACCTTCTCCAATGCTTGCAATTTGTGGAAATTCAATGCAAGCCATACGCGTGATGACGAGGTTGCATGGGTCTAAAATTCCCATGTTGGGTGGCATTGGGACATTGCTAGATATTGGTACTTCCAAAGTAGCACACACTTCAGGTACATCCTTGGGCTCTTCTATGTGCGGTCTCTTTGCCTGTTTCTTCATGCTTCTATAGAGGACCTCCACTTCCTTCATGTGGTCCATGAAACTAGACTTCCCTTTAATTTGCTTGTCAAGGGTTTTTGCAACTCTGCAAACTTGCCCTATGATTTGACTCACGTCATGGCCCAACTGACTACCTGTAGGACTTCAATCCACCTGAAGCACTACAAAATTTTGCAACTAGTGCTGCATATGTAGCACTACATAACTCATCCAAAAATGATTTGTACGAGGAATCTTGCAAGACTTCCTAGAGGCGATCACTTCGTAATCCATAATCCATAAAGATGAGTGCATACGAATTCTTCAACATATTTGCGCTCAACTTTCATTATCTTGCCTATAGTACCCATGATGTGCGTAGAAGCTAAAACTAAGAGACAAAAAACCATAACTTCTCATCGGTATAAGTGACATGTAATGCAACACATATAAGTGACATGTAATGCAACACATTCTTTGCAACCTATATACGCAACACAACACAACCATGAATCAATCACCCTAAACCACAGGTTCACATGAATGTAATTTATGATTAACTACACAAGAGCATCCACACAATTATGCATGATGTTAATTTTGATTTTTCATGTCATAAAAAAATATGTTATGATTTTTCGAATCAAAAACCTCACATGTATGAGATGCTATCAATAGGAATGTGACGATGTCATACAAATATACAAATTACAAAGAACAACGTAAAACGTGGTTTCATGTGTGTATCCCTCTCATTGTAAGGATCTAAGAAAATCCTAAGCACCAAATGCAGGGGTTTTATTCTCGTTGTAAGAGCAAAGGATAAACGTTTGATCCAGACGTCGAGAACGATCCCACTTTAAAAATCAGTAGGTCAACAGATAATGGTTTTTTTTCCACAAATCGTGTCTGAGAGAAACTCCTCTCGTTGTAAGAACCAAAGATCGTGATGCGGCGAGTAGCTTAAAGATTACACTTTTCTCATTATACATATCTAAAATGTAGATCTACAAAATATGTGCTCCATGAATACGTATATTGAAAAGTGTATAGCTTAATGACTCACTAGATAAAAAATGTATTTGCATAGATCGTGTCTAGGAGTAACTTCTTCCATTGTAAGAACCAAGGCTCAGATGCGGGAAGAAGTATGATTTTTTTAAGCTCACATTTCATTGGAGCTTATTTTACCTAAAGCATCGTACAAAGTAAGAGTGTCGTGAGACATATCAAACAAATGCATGTGCTATCTAATGGTCTCCTAAAACACCGTACAAAGTATTAGTGCTGGCAAGCATATCAAAACAATGTACGATGTTATCTAAATTGCTAGAACATTAACTCAATGAGAGTGTTGCAAAGCATACCTGAACAAGAGTCAATGTTTTCTAAATTTTTTCTAGATTACTATGGGAGTAAGATATAAAATCATACAACCCATAGTAATTTCTATACCCTAAATTTTAAATTGTTATGTAACTAAGAGGCTCGAAGGCGTATCATAAAAACATACAATTATATAATCACATAAAAATAAAATTTAAATTAATTTTTTATAGAATAGCAAACATGAAGCGAAAAGATGCTCACTAATACGTGAGATTGACCTGCTCAAAGAACGACTGCAACTTGTGTGAACTAAGGAGAGAGCTAGAGAGAGAGAGAGAGAGAGAGAGAGAGAGAGAGAGAGATTGAGCTAGAGAGAGAGAGAGGGAGAGCAAGAGATAGAGAGAGAGAGAGAGAGAGCTAGAGAGTGTGAGCTCGAGAGAGTGAGAGAGCTCTACAAGCGATCTCGATCAAAAATGTATCGAAGATTGATTTTTTTTTTTAATGGAGATCTACCGTATCGATCGATAGTCTTTCGATCGATCTTGGTATCGAACAATATCGTGTCGATCGATATTGTTTTGATCGAAAGACTATCGATCAAAGGCTATCAATTGAAAGAATATAAATTATTCAAAAATACCACATATTATACGAGAATACGCAAATAATGACGATTTATTTGGTATAGATTGCATTATTTGATCGAATAAATGTAACCCGATTGGCATTCCCCATGAGGCCTTAGTAGAAGTTACAAGGGTTGGAGCAGGATCTTTTGGTGTGTGCACATTGTACACCATCAAAGGCCTCTATTTCTTTCTAGAACACATTACATATGTGGAAAAATGCTACAAGGGAGGGAGTAAGGCAAAATTTGATATCTTCCAGACACAGCAAAGAATGCAAACGCTTCACCCCTCCATTGTAAGATGCATTGGCTTTACAGCCAAAGCTCCCTGGATCACTATATTTCCATACTACAATGGGGACACCTTGGGAGACATGATGTGCCACTTTCTATTTGCCCACGGAGTGTTCACACTCCACATACACAGACTACAACATAGCTGGAGGTCATTGCCACTAGCAAATCAGCACTTACCAGAGATAGATACATCGCGGATCAAAGAAGTGATTGAGCAGATGCCAAAAATCTACACGCCTAAATTGATGGTGTTGTAGTTTCTCATAGCTCGTATAGTGCTCAATGACCTGTACCCGCAAATAAACCCTGTTGGCATTATTGATTGGGGAATGATGCTCAAAATTCCAATAAGTGGGTGTCAATTAATTATCTGCATCCAAGTGCACATTCAGACCCTGAAATTTTGGAGGCCCAGAAAGCAGGGGAAGCAGAGATTACAAAGAGACCGTGGATTGCTTAAGAACTATACAATCCATGGTACACAAATGCGTACACAAAACTGAGTGACATTTTATGAATTTGGTTATCTATTCAACATGCTTATAGTTTTTTGGAGTGCAACCAGGAAAGTTTATTTTCTAGAAGAAGTATTTTATCACCCCAATCAAAATGTTATGAGGGCCATTTAGAATAAAGTAGAATGTTGGATGAAGTTAGCAAAATGGGAAAATAGAAGAAATGCATCTGATGTTTTAATATTTTTCAAAGAATACCTAAAGACAGACCCTAATCCTTTTGGCTGCTTGTTGAAATTGCGCCATCCTAAACATTTGTGTGATATACATTTGTCTTGTCTGGGGTATTTCATTTGTATTGATGTGTATAATCTGGTTCGGGGTGGTTCACCTCATTGAGTCATGTCTTCTATTTCAATTGGATCAATTGTCTTGTATTCTAATCGGATCAATCTTTAGCCATTTCAAATTTGTCGTGTTATCTAGGGTATTTTAAATTTGTCTTGTGGTTCAATTGGGTTTGTGAGTTGTGATTTTGTTTAGTCGCATCAATTGTGATTTGATTTAGTCGGCCTACGATGTCTTATGTAGTGGACAAGACTGATGTGATTTGTGTATCTGTGAGGTTGCTAAATCGTGAGAATATATTTTTGTCAATGATATTGAATATTTGTCTATTTGTTCATTGCAGCTTTAAGATAAAATGGCCAATGAAGAACAATTTTGTGGCACTCAATCAGTGCCTGATGATCAACATCAAGCGACTGTTAATGTATTTCAGCGCATGAAGTCTCTAGCGCACAGTATGTCGGCACAGCAAGCGACGCGCACTGCTTTGACGACTTTCAAAATGGGCAAATCCAAACCACATGCAATGGAAATATATCAATAAAGAAGTGACCAAGTAAATGATCAAAACAATATGTCCATGTGAGGACGCGGAGATAAAGAAAGGAAGGTGGAAGGTATGGAAGTGCCTCCACGAAGAGATTAAAAAAAACAATGAGAGGATCTACTTGGAAGTTTATGGTCATCCACTGCACAATATAGATTGTGCATTATATTTTGCAAAAATGTTATATGTTTATTTTGTGCAATAGCCACCAGTTGACTTTTCGTCAAAGGAGACAACTGCTGCCACCCATGATAGCAGGGAAAGTTGTGTCACTTTCACCCAAGATGAGCTGGCATTGATAGTTGAAGGCATTGATCTACAATTAAAGACAGAAAGATATTTACACGACACAACTGGCAAAGAAAGATACAAAAATAACAAGGCTTTCTATAGCCACCCAAACACCCCAACCCTCATAGGTCCAGATGGAGAAAAATATTCACCGCTTAAGCCAAGACGTTCAAAATCTGACACAGCAAGTGAATCCTCAACCTGTACAAGGGACACACATCAATCACCTTGTCATGCATCCAAATTTGGTCCCCTCGTCTACTTCAGATGGATATTCATCTTCCCAATGTCTTGTTTGCTACAAGAATTTTGACGGATGGAGTGGATACTATACAATGACATGTGGTCATTATTATCAATTTGTCTGTCTTATTTGTTTGATGCAAAATAGTATCCGATGTGCAATCTATTCATAAGATATTCCACAAGGAATATATGTTATGTTTGGCATGGCAAATAAGTATAAATTCAAGAAAACCCGCCAAGATATCCCTAGCACATTTAGAAATATGTTTGATGACCAGGATGTTGGTTTTGAGCATATCAATTGAGATCGACAAACTATGTTTAATCGCAAATATGAAGCATTTTATATGATTGAAACACATTTAAGACATTTAATACAAGCTCCTTCATAATGGTTTTTGATAAATTTTCCTTCTACTCTCAAGCTATATTGAATCTGTGAAGTTGTTATCTAGTTATAAGTCTAAGTGTTGTGGGTCTCCTTGTAATTCAACTTCCACATCTATTACCAGATTCTCTTCTATTTTTTCTATAGTGCAGTGAGATACACCAACATTGAATTCTTTTTCATCTTTCAATTGACAATCATACAACCGGGTTGACATTTTCGCCTCATATCCAGCACTTTCAATGTGATGCAATATCTTTTTGTTTCAAAACATATATTGTAGAACTCTGGGAACTACCGTAGTCCAAATCCTCCACCCAACCTCCCGTTTATAGCCTCCTTTCCCTAGGATTCCTTCTCCACTAGGGAGCCGGCCCTTGGCCAACAGGTCCTTGACCTCCAGGGTGGCCCTTGGCCTGACATTACTCCCCCCTTGGAGAAGCGTTTTCGTCCTCAAAAACACAAATGGTAGTATCTTCGTAAGAACACTGATGTTTTCCTTATTGGCATCCCATATACGTGAGCCAATTGTCCCTATGATACTTGGTGCAATGAGGAGGTTCAATGAACCAATAGCAGCATCTTGATTTTCAACATTGTTGTCCTTTTGCAACCACCTATATCTAATTGGTAACTCAATTTATAACTCACTTGAGTACTTTAAAGGAGTAACCACAACTAAAAGGTGTCTAAAGAGATAACTAGTTTTCAGACTTTGTGAAGATACTGGAAAAATGCAAGAAAACCTTGGTGTAACTTTCCATGAAGTTGTGAGCCAAATTGCCAACTCGCGTGAGTATCTTGAAAAGCTCATAGCTATTGAGGGACAGAATACGGAGTGTCCTCATGTTAGACTTCTAAACACATTGGAACACAGAGAACTACATGTTCACCCCTAATGAAGGTTACCTGCCAACATACTTTGTCAGCACACCTATTAAGTCCTTCACTTATGAAACTATTGAAACCGTATCCAACCCCACCACAACAGGTGTTCAAAGTTGAAAACCTTACTTAAGCAAGCTCTAGAATAGGGAGAGAATCTCGCATTCAGAATGCATTGTGCTAACGTATGCTCTTATCATATCCTTTAGCAAAAAAAAAAAAGAACTAGTAAACTGCCCATCCAACACGCGATGAATAGTAGCAGTAAGAGTGAGTTGTTTTCCCCCAACCACTTACAGACAATCGTCCACGAGTAATGGTAAACTATGACTCAACCATTAAGTATTCAGCCATATACATGATACGGAATGAAGACAACCAACTAGGTTGAGAGTGGGTTGGAGTGGAGTAAGCTCATAGAGTGTAGACCATCCAACCACAGACACGCATCCTGAGCCATTACCTTGTATGGGGAGGGTGTAAACTCATAATAAATCTACGAGAAAAATTGCACTTGAAGTTCAAAAACTTGCATAAACAAGAAAGTGCATGAATTTGCATGCTGCTTCGAACAAATCTATGTTAAACACTAGGGCCCATAACACCTAGTGTGCATGCATTTAACACAAACAAATCCGAACCACAATTCCATGACGAGACTTTCCACGACACGTACGTGAAATCCTTTCAATAAGAGTTGGACCATAACAGAATGTGAAAGCTTAGTTGCACCTAGGGACTAACCATGAGACATTCTCATGAATGTAGCATACTGGGCTATATGTAGAAACCACCCTCCATTAAGGTGGTTTCACAGCACCCATAATCACAACAAGTCAGTACTTAGTACCCAAAAATTTTGTCCACTGAAATTATTCCTGATACGGTGTGCTCAAATGGTCTAATAAATGGATGCAACCAGCACGTAGGGACTTCTTTGTGACACATCATTAGGAATTAGGCACCAATGTCCATCCCAGAGACTCATATTCTCCACATGTGGAATATGTCTCAAATAAGGATGGGCAAAAAAGCGACATCCATCAAGTACAAGATGTACTTGTGTGTGGATGTAACTGCAAAACATTCCGCAACAAGAGTGATAGGGACCCTCATTATCATTTCTCCACATTGGCTAAACCGAACTCCTTGAGTTCCTAGACCATGATGTGTCCCATGTGACAACATGTGCCAAAGAGAACTGTACCATGTAGGTCTGTAATTTTTGCAACAAGATTCAAACCCATGACGGTATCTTGATGAACATGGAAGGGAGAAAATAACAATATTTTCTAAAAATACTATGCTCATCCATGACCTTGTCACTTGGCTAAAGAGAAAGCTGGATGAAAGCCTTCTAGCTCAAACATCCTGGTTACATAATGCATACAAACTTAAGTGGAAAGGAATATAAATCCAAAAAACATGTACTTACAAGGAGATGGAAATTACCTGATACTTACCCAGAAGTCAATTACAACCCTCAACCTGTAAGCGTACGATATCAAAATTTCTTTGACCTGCTATTCACTAACATTAGAGATTAGTGAAGATAAAGAAAGTGAAATTTTGACCCTCGGTGTTTCCTTGGCAATCAAAACCTTTGGGTATATTGTGCCAAACCAACCCCCTTGGTGAAAGTTTGGAAAGAACGTTTTGACTACTCCTTGGTAGATAGTATGTCTTGAAAAAGAAAGTGTGAAGGTGTCCAAAAATGACCATCAACACGTATTGTGTGATTTAATAATCACATATGTGGTCATACCACAAAATTATGCTCCTATATGCACGCCTAGTGCTATAGATAAAACGAGATATCCACGCAGAGCAGACCTCATAGCTCTTATGGATAGCCATTCTATCGGAAATTTTTGTTGCATCTATACACCGTGGTATAGATCAGCCTATGCGAGTGTAAGTTTATCAAAACTCAGCTCAGTTGTTGCGCCAAAACATGTAGTGCTTACAAACTACTCATATGTAATGACAAGACTTTTGCTTGGCATTTAACATCAATGTGGAGTCCACGGGGTAGATCTATTCAAGCTGGAGAACAATTACCCAAGGAATTCCAATAGTTGGGTCTTACCCGAGATTTGACAATGACTCTTAGCTAGCGTGTGTGACTCCTAGCCCTTTGGCAACTAGTGTTCAATCGACGAACCGATGAAGAAGAACGTGGATGGCATCTTGCCCAAGTTCTAGCTAAGATTTAGAGCACCTTGGCTCAGGTTGACTCACAAGCAAAACATGTGCACTGTTCCATGAGAGAAAGAAGAAAGAGAGAGAGAAGGAGAGCATGATGGGATGAGGAACTTTCCTTAAAATACTATGAACTGTATAGTTGGTGCCCACGCTCTTATGCATCTGATGCCAGTGGCAGCTTATCCTATAGGTGTGCAACAATCTAAATGTATGGCGCTCTCATCGAGAGACGCAATAGAAAACATAAGTCACATCTTGACCCATCTACCTTGTATGGGGTTGTGACTGTATGAGAATGACTTGAATATGCCACTTTGCTTGTGAATCAAGTCCTAGGTTTAGGTTTCATTTAGTGATGTTGTGCATTAACAACAATCGAAGAAAATAAATAAAAATAATGTGAAACAATCCATAATGTATCTCGTCCTTGACAGAGCTACTAGTGTGATAGCGGAAGCGTAATCCATGAAGCGATGGAATTCATGCCACCGGTTAGCATGTCTTGCATGCAGAATTGTAAGCCTATGGTGGCGATAGTGATGGCCTCAAAAAAAATAGCCAAAACCATGAGTGCCTTGCACAGATGTACTAATAGGGATTCTAGGAGGTAATTTCTTGATTGTGCCAGTTATCCAAACTTGAATGCCAATGGCCTTGATGCTAAGGCAATGGGCAATATCTTGGCACAAGGGAGAAGCCTTGCTTCATGTAAAACTGTCAAAGCACTTTGCTTTGAACAACATACAATTCTTGTCAAAGTAAATGTGTAAAAACAAACAAAACTTGAAATTGTCTAACCTAGCCATCTTGTTGTAACCATTTGCTTTGAACCTACAAAGAAAAAACTAGATGAAAGGTGGCTCATAGCCATATGTCACATATGCATATATGCCCTCGTATATCCTATACGCCCGTCTGGTATGTAATGAAATAACCTGCAAACACATTGTCCTCCCCAATTTTGTATGCTCCTAGCATATGCCAAACATGGGGAGTCTCAATGCAAGATGCATAAATGGAAGCCTTGCTTCACATAAGATCAGCAAATAGATGAGACAAGAATGTAACCTGAGTGCTCATAGCTAACAGATGCTCTTGTTGACACACATGGCCGAGCAAAAAGGAACGAGTTTGTTAAAATTTCATAGAGAATCGGCCTTGCCAAATTTTTCTACTAATGGAGAATCATAAGATTGCCCGATAGAGAGAGAGGTAGCATCTATAGCTGAACTATCAAATATCAGTGATTGTCCAATACTATTTGATCAAAGCAACCTTTGCGGCATTGTGAAAATTCATGTGGTGGTCAACATTGCATTTAGCTCATAGCTATGGATGTCAATGTTTTTTCCATGATGCTTCATGTACCTATATTGCTTGCTTCCTAGCAAGTTGAAATGGCTTGGAAATGAGTATGCATCCAATGCATAGAGCCGTTCTCCTAGGAGTCATCCTTTCCGCCGTCGCAAGATAGCACAACAAGGAGAGACCCAAAAATTAAAAACCACCGTAAAACACGAGTCGGTTTATTGGAGTGTCGATATAGGAAGCCTTGCTCCTATAAGGTAGCTTATAGTAAACAACTACTTGAAATTGTAATTACCAGTCGGCCTTGCCGAATACTGTAATCAAATAGTTCATAGGCCCTGCCTATCTTGCCATGGTTGCCAAGCAACCTTGTCTAACCATTGACTAAGAGTCGTCAAATGCCTTGCAAAATTGATCGGCGTCCCCTATTGATGCCTTGCATTAGATTTCCAATCCATGTCTCAGTAGAAGCCCTGCTTCCGAAGAATCATGGCTTACACTTTTCATCCCTTATCGCCATCCGTGTCTGCCATCTGTGTCTGCGTTGCATGTCTTGGAGGCTCATTTCAATCCTACCCTAGATAGAGTCCAAGAGATTGAGAGATTCCAAGAGATGTTTTGCGAAAAACATGGGGATTTTATACACCTTCAACTTGTAAATTTCTGCACATGAGCCAATGGATGCAACCATGTCCATCCCGCTATGTGGCTCATCCCCCAATTGCCGATTCTCCTTGCCCATGGGGCAACACCCCTAGGTGGGATGTGTGGCCCAATTAGGGCACAGAAAAAAAGTTTTGTTAAAAAACATAATCAAGGAAAATACCTACACAGGAGGCCGGAGGCTGCTGCCTGTGCGATGGTTGAGGAGGATATGGCGCTCGAAGTAGTAGGAATTTGGCCACGCTGCATCATCAATTTTCATGCCTTGATGCCTTGCACTCCCAAGGAGCCCAAGTAAAGCCAATTTTGGGTAGATCGTAACTGCTTCTCCTTCTCGGCTTAGAGCTTCTACACGCGAGCAAGACCTTTAGCATCCCCTTCCTTCCCGACTTGGGACAACAACACATGATTTTTCCTTGCTTGTGTGTTGCATGCGACATGCAACTTCTCTTTGAGAGAAAGATCAAGAGCACCCCTAGGCTGAGCGTCCATGAACGGAGAGAGAGATAGAAGAGAGAGAGAGAGAGAGAGAGAGAGAGAGAGAGAGAGAGAGAGAGAGAGAGAGAGAGAGAGAGAGAGAGAGAGAGAGAACATGCCAAACCATGCAAATCATTTCCCCCCTCCTCCATAGCCGGCTCCTCCCTGAGCTTTGATACCAATGTAGAACCCTGGGAATTGTCATAGTCCGAATCCTCCACCCAACCTCGCTTTTATAGCCTCCTAGCCCTAGGATCCCTTCTCCACTGGGAATTGCCGTAGTCCGAATCCTCCACCCAACCTCCCTTTTATAGCCTCCTTGGCCTCACAATATACACTAATTTTTTCGGTCTGTCCTAATAGTCTGTTGTAAATATTGCTATGAGCATACTTGTACATAGCCTAGTTTGTCTCTGAACTTGAGTTTGTTGCACAATGTGCCAATAGTTTCATTGCAATGGGACGTAAGGTCAAGTAATTCTCTCCATAATTCATCATACACCACTTCCATGCAAGTTTCTCTTTTTCCATTGACTGTACAAAATCATTTGCAAAAGGACCTTCTTTTAATATAAATGCAATCATTTCTTTGATACAATCAATTCGGTCTGGAATGTTGGAATAGAACGTGTTGACCACGTGATAGAAATCAATGACCACCTCTTTGATGTACATACCAGGAGGGTATACTATATTTGAAAATATATATACCATTGTTGGCATATGGGGAGAAGGACAAGTGCTTCAACTAGCAAACTTACACCAAAGTATAGTTAACAGATTCAAAATGTGTTAGTGTGGGGTTAATAATTAGTCATGAACTTGCAATGAAAACTACAAAAGGGATTAGTATACAATTGAGACAAAAGTGAGACAACTAAGCAGAAATAAAATTTCTCTAGTTCTAATTAAATAGCATAGATCAACTAGTGCCAGTAACCAAAAATTACAAGAACAAAGTGCAATTTTTTACAGGTGGCAAAAGTAAAAGATTTAAGTATGACATTTTACTGGACTCATTACATGAATCGGACAACTCAATAGAAAAGACAAAATTACGTTGACTACTTATCGAGGTCTACCATGATTAGCCTTTTATTGATGAGAAAGTGGGATTATTCTATTTAGATTGTGTAAGAAGATGAGGTAGGCATGTCTTGTATAAAAGGGCTAGTATACTCAGTCAAATAAGCATCGATTTGTCGCTAAAGATATTCTTATGATAAACTCAAAAGGGAATAGGGCCCATTATGGCACGTGTGGCTCTGTCAAAGCATGGTAGAGCCAACCATGGTTATGCATAGACACGATTGCTCAACCCATGCACACAGTCGTCCTGGAGTACGCCATCTAGGAGGGGTGGAATGGCACTAAGTACTAAGTAATTAAGGGCAATGTTTGAAGAGGGAGAAAAAATCCGATGTTAACGTGTGATTTTTTCAAAATTGCCTAATAATGCCCTTTTAATTCATCAAGGGAAAATTCACTGATAATATCTTCTCAATGAGTGTAAATAGTGTATATACTATCAGGAAATTATCAAAAAATAGTCCTTTTTGGGTATTTTTCATCATTTTTATTGATAATGAGGCTTAGAAATAGAAAAATCCAACAAAAAACAATAAAGTTGTGTTTTCCAATGGATTTTCTTAATTATTGGAATTTCCCTTTACCCTTTTTACAGCATTTTGCTATTTTCTTTGATTTTTTTAATAAATAGGTCAAAAATTAATAACAAATAGCAAGGAAGCTCAGATGGAAAAACGGAAGACACGATGGTGATCAGAAAGACAAGGCGGACAAGCACAAAAATATTCAATGAAATCAGAAGATGGAAGCGGGAAGCCTAAATTAGGCGGCCATACCTACTTTTGCAAAATTCTTGCAGAATGAGCTACAGAAATCCAATCAAGGAAGTTTTTGAGTCTAACATAAATTTCATGGCCTAGTAGGACTAACGGGAGATCTGGGGAAAACTGGTTCGGGAAGTCCAAGTATAGATATCCAAGGTAGGCTAAAACCACCTCATTTCCACTTGCGGCCTTTGTAGAGAGAGCTTTCGACCTCTTTCGGGCGTCTTTTCCGAAGTCCACAACTACCTGTTTTCAGCATCATCTCACACGAGACATGAGGGGTAAGCTCTTCACTCGTCAATGATCCATTTTGTACGGCCGGTGGCTAGCCTAAACCCCTTTAAAAACCCCTAGAAATCGAGCAGTGCACGAAGACCTACGACCAAAAACTGACCATAGCTGCCTATCAACAGCTCGACCAAATCAGGTGGGATTTGAACTATAGCATGCCCTAACATAATAGAACCTTTCTATACCATCAGTTGACAATTCGACAAGGGTCGAGGGGGTCCCCTGTAGAAAAGCTACGTTTTGGGCAAATGCCAAAATTCCGATCTGACTCCATAGATAGCTTGCCTACGAGGTTCATATACAATGTATATATTTGGTTTAGTGAAATCAATCAAGCAAAGCCCTCAAAAAGCAGAAAACGACTCGAAGGCTACAAAGCATCAAGTTCGACATACGGGGTCAAACTGACTCCAAATGAGCCAGAATTGGATGAGTTGCTTCACGACTATGTTGCGGACAAGTCTAAAGCCTCAAAGTTGACTGACCAACCCAACATGCATAGTAGTCACAAAAATCGATGATTTCAGAGTCGACAAAGCACAAAGTGATGCCGGCATGACCAAATTTGGCCAAGTTCAATTTAGGACTTGTTTAAGGTGTATAGAATGTGTCTAGGTCAAAATTTGTAAGCTTTGCAAAAAATTTGTCACTGTTGTAAATAATCACGATTATTTACTTTTGCACTATTTTTGCTTGGAAATTGTCACATCACCTCACCTATCATGTGTACACACCTATCACTTGCCAAAAATCATGTATGAGCCAAAATGGGCACGTATACCTTGGAAAATTGCCAAAAAACGCAAAGAAGTCTTTGCAAGGAAATTTTTGGGTTATGGACAACATTTCTTGATCCAAATCACCTCATATCTCATACACAGGGTCTGTACAATGCCTAGAACCAAATTGTACCAAAAGATGTTGATTTTGGTAGAAAAGTTAATAATCGTGATTATTTACTTTCTAGCCAAATTGGGGGAGTTTTGATATGCCATCAAACATCCAAAGTACATGATGTGTTAAGACCACTAGCCAAATTTGAACTAATTTGGAGCTCAAAATCTCAAATTTCCTTTATATCTACTGTTTCAAAGACCTAAAGCCAAAATCTAGTACCATTTTCACCCTATGCATCCAAAGGAGTCCATATTTCACTTAGAGTATGTATTTGGTATATACTTCAAGCCTATGAAGCCAAATTTGCAAAAAGTTGAAAAAAATACTCAACTACTACTATAAATAATCACAATTATTTACTTTGGTTGCAAAAAATTGTTTTGACTTTATAGTTTTGTTCCTTGCATGTTTTTATGCATGTATGCTTGTTCAAAAATTGATTTGAAGAAAATTGGACGAAAATTGTCAGCATTTCAGACTAAAGGACATTTCAGAGAAAAATTCGACAAATCTGCTAACTTTGATAATCTATTCACTCAATAGGAGCCATGCAAGCAGCAGAGAGGGCCAAGAAAGCTCAACCAGAAGGAAACGTTACAGGAACTACCCGCAAAACAATTGGATCCAGATTTAGTCAAAGCAACCAAGGCAGCTTATCTCTCCAAAGAACAGCTAGAAGAGCATCACACCACAGTCTTCACCGGAAAATTCAAGAGTGAGAAGGGACATTAGGTCGAGTTGCAAATCCTACCTAAGGAAGTATATAATGTTACCACAAAGCCTAAGACCAAAAAAGCCAACTGCAGGCTAGGACTCAGAGACTTTTATGAATAGGAGCCGTGCGGTGTGGATTTTAAAAAATCTTACGAGCTTTTGTCCACTATTAAAGAAGATGGAACTGCCCAAATTTTTAACACGCAGGGAAATAAGGTCGAAGTGGTAATAACTAAAGAAATAGTGGCAGAGGCACTCAGACTGCCCACAGAAGGAATGACCATGAGAGAAAGGCACAGGAAAACGATAGGTACATTCACCAAGGAAACCGCAATAGCCACTTTTGCAGATTTAATTCACAAGAAAGTGGAAGAACCAGCCCGGTTATACCACCAGCACTTCCACTTCTTGGCAAAAAGGCCACCAAGGTACACCACGCCAAATCACGCGGTTGCCACCACTTTCACACAGGTTCTCAAGTCAACAACCAGGCAACCGGTGGACCACGCCCAATACATCTTGACCACTCTAAAGGGCACCAAGAAAGAAGGGAAGATCACTTCCTTGGGTGCACCAAAAGTCTTGACAAGGATTGTGTACCATGCCATTGGCATGGGCTACAACCTACGGCCTGCCCCATACCAAAACACATGGATATTGGCAGCACAACCATCTCCTAGAGCTACAAGATCAACCAAGAGATCCTACAGATCTGATGAAGAGTCGGCTAAAAGCTCGCTAGAAAGGCACATCAGCGAGGGATTTGATGAAGAGTCGGCTAAAAGCTCGCTAGAAAGGCACATCAGCGAGGGATTTTATAATGAGGAAAAGAGGGCAAGACGAGAGGAGATGAAGAGAAAATTTTTGGCCTCCCACCAAGAAGAGCCAGTGCAAAAGCAAGCTTGTTTTGAAAGAGAAAGACATGCCTACCAGTGCAGCCGACAAGCACAAGGAAAGGACCCTAAAAAATGGGTACCTAGCGGACTTAAGGGCCCAAGGACAAAGCATCACACGAGAAAAGAGGCTGAAGATCCGAGAGAGTTGGAAAAAATGTACCAAGAAGCAAAAGCCCTAAAGATGAAAGAAGCCCAAGAAGAGGCAAGGAAATCAAAAGAGGTGGAGGAATAGAGACAAGACGAGGAAACAGCAAGGGAAGAAGCACACGACCAAGATCAAGGGTCTCCCCAACCCATTTCACCATCTACTAAACAGTAAGAAAATCCTATGACAAGTCCACCACCATCACGTGCATGTAAGACACCACTAAAGAAGCTGAGCCTGCAAAAGAGAAAGCCACAAAAGCTGAGCTTACAAAACAGACAGAACCCGAATCAAAGGAAGCGGAAGAATGTACACAAGAGGCTGACCAGCAAGAGCAAAAAAAAGAGAAAGAAGATGAGCTTGAACAGCAAAAGGGAGAAGAATCTGCACAACAGGCAACCACTGCACAAGAGGAGACCACAAATTCTGAGCAAACACAGGATCATGGAATAGAACCAGCACCTTCTACTTCCACACAGCAAGAAACAGCCGAGGCATCCACAAAGCTTCAGGAAGACAAGGCAGAAAAAGAATGCCACATCCTCAAGGGCAAGAAGAACCGGCAGCCACGACACAGCAGAAGGATACACTAGAGGCTGCATGCACATTGACCCAGCTAGCAAGATAGGAAGACTGACAGTCTAATGACGAGGTAATACTGTAAGTAAACGAATATGCAAGGCAAATGCAAGATATGATGGAGAGACTCCGATCAGTAGCACTTGGTCGTAGCACAAAGGCCAACGAATTAGAGATGGTGATTGACGCTCTCCAAGGAGAGTTAGAAGACAGAATGAACGTCATCACCGATCTTCAGAGGCAAGTGCACGAAATGAAAGCTGAAGCTGAACAACATCATCTAGCTAGAGATAGACAGCAGAAAGAGATGGAAGAGCTAGGTGATCTGCTCACAAAGTTATCAGATGCTTGCAAAGCAAAAGACGAGCAGCTGCTGACAGAAGTTACAAATGAACTTCTAACGACAACCGTGTCAGCTCAAAAAATACAAGCGCAATTGGATGTTGCAAATGCTTCTTCACAATACTCCGAACAAAGAATAAATGATCAGGCAATCTTCTTACCGCAAATAAGAGAGAATCCAGTTGTAGCCTCGATCAAAGGATCATATGAGGTCTATAAAGCATTGGAGAAGAAGAACAAGGACCTCGAGCTAAAGCTGGAGCAATCTCAGCATAGGGACGTGGCTTTGATGTGGGTCCAAAGAGAATAAGAGCTCCTAAAAGAAATAGTTGATCTCAAAAGAGTTAACCAGCTCATAAGAGAAGGAAAGCCGGAAACGCAAGAAGAGGCAAGCACTTCAGAGCGGCCGCAAATAGATATACCCTCAGTATCACTCGCTCAATTGGAGACACACTCCACAGTAGAGCGGAGTGGTGAGGAGGATTTTTTGATAAACATTACAGATGCACATACAGTGCCCATGGTCCAGCTATGAAAAGCTGAAGAAGATGCATTGAAAGAAAAGATCACACAAGAGGTGGATGAGTAGTGGAAAGCAGCGATGGATTGGGAGTTGAGAGTTATTCACTCTGTCAACGTCACTCAACTCACTCCTAATCAGATCAATGTGCAATGGCATCAGCAATCCCTACCATACCCCTTGATAAAGGTGGAGTTACTCCAAGTAAAAGAAAGGTTGTACGCAGACATGCAAATAGATGGCGCAGAAAAAGACCACCCAAAGTGGAGGTTGAGCTAGTTGAACAAGAATCCGAGGTATTTGATTTTGTTCACAAGAGCACCTGGAGCCCTGCAAAGAGATCCCACTTTCTGTCATTTACCAAGAGTAAGGACTTTGCAAGAGCATGAGGCACTAATGAAGAAGAGGCCAACCTGGCTGATCTACCCAAGACTGCCAGCTCCAGAGAAAGGACAAGCCATAGAGGAATACATGGTGAAAACCCTAACGGGCACCATGTCTTTCTTCAAAAGTCTATCGGATCTCTCATGTGCAATGCTATATAAAATATGCCAAATGCTTCTCACCTGTATTGAAGTTTTTCATGAGCCAAACCAAGAAGGCGCCTCGTGGATGTCATTCCTCGAGGGAAATAGAGGGTTGTGCTATGATCTCAGTGGTCAGCCTTCCGAAGAATTCATCTATGGCTTCTACGCCCGGTGTATGTTCTTACCATCACATAACATGGTGGCATTTGAGGAAGCTTTCTACACAGGATTCTTCATTGGAAAACGAAGATATTTGTGCCAGTGATCGACAACCTCACATCCAGGTTTGTAGGCTACTCAGCGGTGGAGCTGAAGAGCAGAGTAACCATGCAGTTTCTGCAAGTGCCACATAAAGAAAGAAAAATTAGATACCAAAAGGCACTGAATGGGCTTAAAGACTGACTCTCCAGCCACCAGCCCAAAGACTATTTCAGCCCATAAATATGTGTCAAGGGATGACACAGGCGAGGACGGTGTGAATGTTAGCAGCAAGCTAACACGGATACCATTTTTTGGAGTTCTCTTTGTAAAACACTTATTATTTTGATAAATTGGGAATATTGTAACTCCTATTTTCTCAGATAAACTCTGTAATTAATGAGTCAGGGCTACAAGCTTCCAGATTGTATCAACCTGTCATTACCCATCTTTGGTAGAACTCTAGATTATTAGTTTTGACCACCCAAAAACCTTGGTTAAGGTATCAAAGCCAATTTTTGTAAGTTTTTAGTAAGTTTTGGATAATAAAATACACAATGTGAGCTAATGGTTCTCACTCCTCTGCTTCTCGCGCTTCCTACTCCCTCCCCGGTTGTGACATTGTAGTCGCGTTTGTTGCATTGCAACCACAGGTAAGAGCTCTGTGCATTGACGTAAGCAGTTCACAGTAATTCGTAGCTTTTGGCGTCACCAACCCATGGCCTAATTTCATCATAACTAGGAATTTATAATTTCAAATTGAAAACTAATCATAGGTGGGGTATTGGGGTATCATTGCTAAGCATTTAGATCCATTCTCAGTCAAAAATGACTAGGTCAAAAATCCACTACTGTTAATAATCACGATTTTGGAACTTGGCCTAAAGTGGGATTTGAAACCATAAGCATGTGTCCTTAGGTTTTATAAACATGTCCTAGAAGTTTCGTTACGTTTGGATGTCATTTGATGTTGTAATGGATGTGATTTGTTTGCTGATGTGAGCGATTGGCTTTTAGTGATTTCAGTCACTTGAGTGTAGCTTGAGTTAGATGCGAGTTGTTAGTTGTTTTCCAAGAGATTGAAAACCTCTTGTAGCCTCTATGCACTAGTTGAGTCACCTTCATACCATGGATTGAAAAATTAATTGTGGTTCTCGCTAATACTGCAATAAGATAGGATGGTGAGGTTAGACATGCGTCCCACATTTATCTTGTAAAGATGTGGTTCTACATTGTTCCACAACTTCCACCGGAATGCTGCATAGTAAGGCAAAAGAGCTGATCAAAAAAGGTGCACAATGGTTGATAAGCTCAAAATTCCAAAGTTGGTTGTCAAGCCGAATAGAATCCAACTCTACTTGCCTAAGAGAAATGAGAGGGACTACACCAGATAATATATGTGACATAGATTTTTCACGTTTAGATGATGAAGGAGTACCAACAAGGGCAAAGAGGGCTTCTTGTTCTTGTGGATCAAGGAGATCAAAATCTAAAAGAGAGTTGATCACATTTTCAGTTTGTTTTATTTCTAAAGGCAAGACAAGGATATTATTAATAAAGTAAAGTTTGTTTACAATATTAAGAAGAGATGAAAAGTAAAAGTCCAAATCAACACTATCTTGAGTATGAATAAAGGGAACATAAAGAAGGAAGTTCTCAAGAAAGGAAAGAAGGATAGAAGGGTCTTTTCTAGAAGATACAAGGCGTGAAATCCAATCATTAACCGAAGAGATGTTCAGAACAGATAAGGAACTACTAGAGAATGCTTCAAATTCAAAATCTAAGAGTCTTTTATGAAACTCAGGTGCATTGAAACATGAAAGAATACATTGTGTGGTTGTAGGTGGAATTGATATCCTCTGTTTGCGAGCATAGCCCAGTTGTTTTAGGGATGAAATCCATCCTACTTGCTATGGAGAAATACATATTAGTAATTGTGGGACGCATGTCTAACCTCACTATCCTATCTTATTGGTACAGTATTAGAGAGAACCACGATTAAATTGTCAATCCATGGGATGGAGCTGACTCGACTAGTTCATAGAGGCTACAAGAGGGTGTCAATCTCTCAGAAAACAACTAACAACTCACATCTAACTCAAGCTGCACTCAAGTGACTAAAATCACCAAAAGCCAATCTCTCATTGACAAACAATTCACATCCATTACAGCATCAAATGGCATCCAAACGTAATGAAACTTCTAGGACAACTTTATAAGACCTAAGCACACATGCTTATGGTCTCAAACCTCACTTTAGGTCAAGTTCCAAAATCGCGATTATTAACAACAGTGGATTTTTGACCTAGTCGTTTTCGACCCAAAATGCATCTAAATGCTTAGCAATGATGCCCCAATACCCTGCCTATGCTTAGTTTTTTATTTTAATGTGTAAATTCTTAGTTATGATGAAATTAGATGGCGGTTCGGCGACACCAAAAGCTACGAAATATTGTGAACTGCTTACGTCAATGCGTAGAGCTCTTACCTGCGGTTGCAATGCAACAAACGCTACTGCAATGTGACAACCGGGGAGGGAGTAGGAAGCGTGAGAAGGAGAGGAGTGAGCGTTGTTAGCTCACGCTGTGTATTTCTTATCCAAAAAACTTACAGAAATAGGCTTTTATACCTTAGACAAGGTTTTTGGGTGGTCAAAACTAATAATCTAGAGTTCTACCAAAGCTGTGTAATGACAGGTTGATACAATTTGGAAGCTTGTAGCTCCAGCTCATTAATTACAGAGTTTATTTGAGAAAATAGGAGTTACAATATTCTCGATTTATCAAAATAATAAGTGTTTTACAAAGAGAGCTTTGAAAATTGGTGTCCGCGTTAGCTTACTGCTAACATTCCCTCCCTCCTCACCTGTGTCGTCCCTTAACACAGCTTTATGGGCTGAAATAGTCTTCGGGCTGGCGGCTGACAAGGCGAACTTTAAGCGCATTCAGTGTCTTCTAGTATCTGAATTTTCTTTCTTTATCTGGCACTTGCAGAAACTGCATGGTCACTCTGTTCTTCAGCTCCACCACTGAGTAACCTACAAATCTTGAGGTTAGGTTGCTGATCACTGGCACAAATATCTTCGTTCACCAAGTGAAGAATCCCATGTAGAAAGCTTCCTCAAATGCCAACATATTATGTGAAGGTAAGAACATACACCAGACATAGAATCCATAGAGTAATTGTTTGGAAGGTTGACCACTGAGATCATAGCATAATCCTTTATTTCCCTTGAGGAATGACATCCACGGGGAACCTGCTTGCTCTGGCTTATGAAAAACTTCAATACACGTAAGCAGCATTCTGCATATCTTATATAACATTACGCATGAGAGATTTGGTAGACTCTTGAAGAAATACATGGCGCCTGTTAGGGTTTTTCACCATGTATTCCTTTGTGGCTTGGCCTTTCTCTGGAGATGGCAGTCTTGGGTAGTTCAGCCAGGTTGGCCGCTTCTTCGTTAGTGCCTCATGCTCTTGCCATGTCCTTACTCTAAGTATAGACAGAAAGTGGGATCTCTTTGCAGGGTTGCAGTTGCTCTTGTGAACATAATCAAATACCTCGGATTCTTATTCAACCAGCTCAACCTCCATTTTGGGTAGTCTTTATATGCACCATCTTCTTGCATGTCTTTGTAGAGCCTCTCTTTTACCTATAGTAATTCCATTTTTATGAGAGGGTATGGCAGGGATTGTTGATGCCATTGCGCATTGATCTGATTGGGAGTGAGTTGAGTGACATTGACAGAGTGAAGAACTCTCAACTCCCAATCCATCGTGGCCTTCCACTGCTCATCAACCTCTTGGGTTCTTTCCTTTCAGTGCGTCCTCGTCAGCTTTTGTTAGCTGGACCATAGGCACTGTGTCTGCATGTGTAACATTTATCTGAAAATCCTCTTCACCGCTCAGCTCTGCTGTGGACTGTGTCTCAAATTCAATAAATAAGACCGAGGGTATATTTATTTGTGGCTACCTTGAAGGGCCTACCTCTTCCTGCGTATCCAACTTTCCTTCCCTCGGGAGCTGGTTAACCAGACTCTCGAACTTGCAGTGAGCATAATGTGCACAGTCGATTTGACTCTTCTTCATTGCCCCAATGCCCTGTCTCACATCGAAGGAAATGGAAGCTAACACAAATTGTTGCGATAGTGCGTATTGCCAACAAGGGGATAGGCTCAAGCATGTAAGTGTGAGTATGGTTTCCTCTTTTAGCGAAGAACATGGTTTCGTAGTTGGGGAAAATATGGGTGGTGTAATGTATGAAGTGTGACCCACCGGATTTCTCCCAAGCTGTAATACATTGGCGTTGTAGAAAATCTTTATTCACTTGGGAGTCAATTGAAGCATCATGTAGCAAGTGTAATGCATCCCATCTCCCAAACCACTTCTTCATGTCTTGCATCCATCCCGTGCTCAAGATCTTGCTTTTATGCATATTTTGAAATTTTTGCTTGCTTCCCATGAAATTGAAGGAAGTCAATGTGAGGGATTTTGACGCATATTTATCATGTACTCCACAACCCTTACCATGGCCATAACCTCAATTGGAAGAGATCCTCACTCAAGAAGTAGGAGCATATATGGTGTTTGTGTCTTAACTTGGAAAAAGTTTGTAACAAAACACTTATGGACATTCTCAAACTCTTTCCAAACAGACTTTGAGATGCTCCCGTCCCACATTTCAACTCCATAATAAGAACCGGTGTCACCAATGCATCAAAAAGATACTTCTTGAGAACCCAACACTTGATGTTTCCCGCATTACACATGTTATCAAATCCATAATATACTCTATCCCGCTTCCAAACGATGCATAGCATATCCATGCCACTTGTGATTGGATGGAACCTCAAGGCCAAGATACTTAAAGCTCTCAACAACTTCAAGTGTCTCATTTTTGTACACAATGCATGGCTTCTCCTTATGGTTGGTTTTCACAAGAATAACCTTTGTTTTGGATTCATTCACAATCAGCCCACCAAGCTTGCAAAAGTTCTCAAGGAGAACCATAAGCTTTTGTGAATCTTCTAAAGTGTGTGCTAGAGGCACTACATCATCCGCATACAACAAAAGCATGATTTCCGCATTGCAAATAGTGACCTCTTCAATGCCTTCTTCTTGCATAAATTCAAATACCATTTTCTCCAATTGATCTATGCATAGACCAACGAGAGTTGGTGACAACGGACATCCTTGTTTAACCCCAATAGTGCTTACAAAAATTTCTAAAATTTCTCTTCCCATGCACAATTGATAAATCACCTTCTCATAGATTCGAGAAACCGCAAGCATAAACTCACTTGGCACTTGCAGTTCTTCCATCCTTCTCCACAAATTCTTATGTGGAATCATATCAAAGGCTTTCTTAAAGTCCAAAAAATCAAAAATATAATCACTTGCCTTTCAACCAACTTTTTCTCCATGAGAACACAAAGAGTGACAAGTTGATCAATGGTACTATGGCATCAACAAAAACCCGCTTGTCCTTTTGCATGCTTGTCATTCTCTTTAGTCCAATCACTCAATTTCATCTCCATTATTCACCCAAAAAACTTTTCCATAAGAGACCCAATTATTATAATCTGGTAGTTGTTTATTTCTTTACATCCTCTCCTTTATGCAAAGGCTTAACCCAATTAGTACTCCAATCATCAGGCATCCATGTTGAAGTGCAAGGTTGAGCATATCACACATCCACTCATGGATAAAATATCACGTCCATTTGATCATCTCTAGCTTGATACTTTAAAGATCTCCCACTTTGCGAGTGGCCAACTTTTCAAGCCCAACGCATACATCCTCCATACTAAAAAAAAACAGCATACAAGGGAGTAAACCTTAAAATGGTATTTTTTCAACATTTACTTGCTCATATAATTTCCTACAATGTGTGTACATATCCACAAGACTCAAGTTACCAAAATGTTCAACCCACTTGCCCCTCAAGTTTCTCCAAAATCTTCGACATGCATGTGCCTTTTCTTGGACTTGAAAAAGTTTTTGCTTTACTTCCCATCTTCTTCTCTTCTTTTGAATCAATGCCTTATATGTATGCAAATGACTTTGATAGTTGTCTTTGTCCATAGTTGCATCAAGATTTATCAAGGACTTTCAAGCATCTTGACATTCCTTATCAAACCACCTTTTGCGTGATCTATCTTTTGTTGATACCATGGAGATGCTTTATGGAAAAGCATTCTTCTGCACAAGAACAAATAACTTTCTTGAAAGCTTCCCATCTAGTTTCCAATGGTGCATCATATTGAAGCTTTGTCATTCATAACTTTTGCTCAACCATTTCAATGTACATTGGTGCCCGTTTGAAATCCATACATAGTGATAATTTCTCTTCCCTTTGGCTGAGATTATCATGCTTAGCTGCTTCTGCACATGAGAGGTCAATACATAAGTTCCGATGGTCGGATTCCGGGGTCCATTGACCAAACATAAAACTCTCTTTTAAAAATAAAAATATTGCTTTCAGTATCTGTTTTGTCAAATTTTGATTTAAGATGCTTGATTGATAATATTGTAAGGTTCTAAAGTAAAAAGCAAGGTCGTTTCCATATTCCAATAGGTTAAACGAACGTTTGATTCAGTTTTGAAAAAATCTGTTATTTTTAGCTTTTTCATGCTTTTTATGCTTTTAGGTGTTTTTTTGCAAAAAGCAAGGTATGATCCTTAATCTACGTGTTGCGGGGAAATTATGGTTCAATTTTGTAAAAATTTACTTTTTGAGTGATTTCCACGCTATTTTTAGCTTTTCATAATTTTAGTGCTTTTTAGTGAAAAGCAAGTCCACTTTCTTATTCCTGTGGACAAGGGGAACTTGTGATTCTATTTTAGGAATTTTTGCTTTTTTTCTTTTTTTTGCTTTTTATGTTAATTTTAGCTTCTTTTCGGTGTTTTTGAAAAGCAATGTGCTTTTTAGGATGACCTTAATATAAAAATTTTAATTTTAGTCTTTATCGGATTTAAGAATGATCACCCGGAGCAAAAACAAGACCAAACGAGATTTTTATGAGAATTATTTTTATAAAAAGCGATATGCCGGGGCAGTATGGGAAAGTCATAATTATGTCGGGACATTACGGTGTGGCATAGTCTAGCTAAGGTTCCATTAGTTGGTTGGATACTCTTCAATTGACCAATTTTGCTGTAAAAATTGAATGATAAGTGGGAAAGTTGACCACTAAAAGCAAAGGCATATTTTTAGGAAAGTTTCCAGTTTCTGCTAGCTGTGAAACTAGCGCTACCTTCAGCTTGGGGCACACTTCAGGAAGTTGGAAAACCTATAAATTGGCATAGACACCTCAATTTCTAGTGTCGTCGTCTATTGCGTCTACTACCGCAAGGCTATACGTATCTATTATACGGAGTGGTGCAAGCTCTTCATCACCATCTCCATAAGCTCTTCTCTCTCATGTACATGAAGAAGAAGAAGAAGAAGAAGAAGGATTTTCTCCCGCTACTTGCTTACTCTCTCCTCTTTCGTTTGAAGGTGTACACGCTCTCCGGAAGCTCTCGTGGTAAAAACCTCTACATAGCTCTCATCATCGCTCTCTTTCTGCAAAGCAAGAAGCCTTTCGACAGGCCCTGATCGATTCTAAAGCGCGATGAGAAGCTCTAAACTCCATAGCCATCATCATCTCTCTCTCTATGTCGTTTTGCTGAGAGTCACCCTCTCGGTGATTGTTTTTTTGTATACGAGTGCATGTATGGATTAACCGAGTACGTATGAAGTTTTCCCATGATTATTTCATCATGTTTAACACATTGAGCATAAACGCACATGATGTGTTTATGATCACGTACGTGCATAAAGAGCGCTTTTTGTTTCACGTCATAGAGATGGTAGGAACACTGTTTTGGTCATAACTCACAAACCATTATGAATCAGTCCGAAACCTTCAAAGTAGGAGATAAAACACATCATTTAGAAAATTTTCTCTCTTTGGTGTCATGTAAAAATCATCCACGAGCTAAGAGATATGGTCAAAAAACAACTTGCTCTCCACTGCACAGCCAAGTTTTTTGACTCCAGGCTCCTTGGAGAACCACTATATAGATTCACCTAATGAGAAAACCCACTTAACCAATTGAAAAGCTTGATAAAAATTGATGATAAATAAATTTAGGTCTCCATTACCACCTCGGGAATGCGAGTTATTAATCGTTCCATAATCCGTTTTACCTATGCGTGTAGGGGTGTTACCAAGGGGGAGTACCATATGACGTCGTGAGTTAACCGAACTGTTTTGGTGATTTGATTTCAGTTATTAGATGCCCATAAATTTATGTAAGGGTATATGGTTAGATAACCCGAACCGCATAGGCAGATATGATTAAAGTGGCTTTCTTTTTGGGTTATCGTTTGTTGTGTAAGTACCATATGGGTAAAATGATATGATAGAGTGCTAGTCTATATTATGGAGTTTAGCTTGATGCATTGGGTTGAGGTCAAATACTTTGATTTTCAGGTTATGCATGCTCCCAAAAATGTCAAAAAGTTTTTTTTTGCATATGTGTGAAGTTATGGTTTATGGTTGCCCTAAAGGTCGGGACTGTTTTGCATCATGTTTATGGTGATGGAATGTTATCATATGATGTATGGAATCTTATGGATTGATGTGGATGCCTCATATGCATGGTTATGATTGCTTCCCACCTTTCTACGTTAAAACTAGCTCTATGTGCTAAGGAGGTGAAGTGCAAATGTGATGCATCAACTTTGCATGGTTGGATGTTGTCAAAATTGGATTTTTATATCATGATTATTTGTTGGTCGGACTCTTTTTATGCAGGAAAGGCTCATGTCTTAAGGGTCATATGTGTGTAGACTCTGATTGACTGTTGTAGGGGATATGTCAAACTTCAAGTGTGGGAGTTGGTTCAATGTGATTATGATTTGTGGTTAAGGGCTGAGATTCCCTCATGGATTATGGCTGTGATTTTATGGTGGAAGCCAGTGTGGCTCATGGACTTTTTTCTGGATATGGTTATGCTGTCGAAAGTTTTGTAGCCATGTTATGCTCTAAAGTGTTATGCAGGATTGGTTGTGCCTCACCCAAGTTGGGTGGAGTGCTCACCCGTGTGATGTGATTGGAGTATGGTTTATGGTTTTGGGATTGGATCATGAAGTGATCTAGATGGTTTATGGTGGACCTCTAAGGGTAGAGACCCTATACAGTTTAACTGCTTGGAAAACATTGTTTGTGCATATGGAAAGTTCTATTGTGATGGACTCACGCGTTATGTTTCTCATGGCAATGTTGCTACAAGACTAGGATCACCTACATCATTTAGTCTTAGACTAAAGGGTCGTTGACCTGGGCTTTGCTGGATTGGGGGTGTTATCTAGGTCTTCTTCTTTTTTTGTTAGGCTCATCTACACGGTTAGTGCGTTGGGGGTTGAATGACCTACACGGCTAACGTGTCGGGATTCTTCCTTGGCTCTACCTAAAAACCCGATGTTGGGCATCCAAGATGAGTGGTGCCTAAATTGGTATGATTGGTGTTGATACCCTACCACCTATCGGTACTTAGGATCATATCAGAGCTCCGGTTCATGGAGGGAGGTGAAGTGGCCTCATCTTATGTCTGTCTCAGGTAGATTGTAGTTGTTCTGGTTCACTCCCGACAAAGTAAAATTCTCTTTGTCCGTAGTAGAGCAGATGTGGATGGGTGGACTGGTCGATCCCTACACAGGGTCCGGTTCTCTGCTAGTTTGTTTTTGTCATAAACTTTTGATGTTATGGTACACCCAAATTTTGTCATTGCATTAATACATGGTTGCGTGTTTTATTTAGATGGGGCATTTAAAGAATCTCTGTTGTCATTCTCTCATGTATCTCTACACTCTATTTCACCCTCCACTATATTCTCTCTCTCTCTCTCTCTCTCTCTCTCTCTCTCTCTCTCTCTCTCTCTCTCTCTCTCTCTCTCTCTTCGCGCAACGCCGTGTGCACATATATTCACCCTCCACAATTGTTATATTTTTCTTGGGTACGCTTTCATTCATAACACCCATTCAGGGGTAGCACTTGTCGCTAGGTACCTCTAGATGCAGTCGAGCTCATGGCCTAAACTCCATGCTTGGTCGGGCTCTGAGAACTCCTCCCCTTATGCAAATGCTTCCACAACTCTAATGTATATTGAAAATTGTATAAAGGTGTAAATTGTATGTTTTGTGCATAGACCCCCCTGGGGAGGGGTATCTCTCACTTGGTATTAGAGAGTATGCTTAAGGTTATGGGGATAGCCTATAGCTTGATACTAGTTGGGTTAGTTATGCATCATGCACGCATTCAAGCATGTTGTTTGGGAAAGGATATTGTATTCATAATGCATCTATAAGTGACATTGGTTGGTGGTACTTGTTTGGCTTGTCTTCTTGAGTGGAAGTGCTTGGTTTGAGTTATTGTGAAGTGGTTGAAGTGTTCAACAATGGTGTTGTGATTTCTTTGAATGTTTGTTTTTTAGTAACAAATGGCTTCCAGAGTGACATTGTTAGCATGCAAACGAGAAGGAAAATGAATTTTTCTATAGCCTTCCGCGAGCCACACCATCGGAAGGAAGAACTATTGCACGACCAAAAACACATGTGGTAAAGACCTATAGAGATTTATGAAAAACCATCCAAGCATGGAACACACTCAAAATCAGGAAAAATAAAGGACATCATGACAAATATTGTCTCGTGGATATGTCCGTAGAGTATCCATAGGCAAAAATCAAATGAAGTATGAAGAGTTATCGTCGCTCGAAGTCGGGGGTGCACTCTTTCTTGCTCAAAAATGAGCTCTCTAGAAGTTGTGCAGGTGTTGCAGTTATTAAAATGGGGGCTTTCTTATCTTTTAACCCTAATATTTTTCTCTCTTCTTAGCCGACAAGTTTCTCTCCTCAGGTATCTTTTAATTGGTCCAGTTTTGGCATTTTTTGGGTGAAAAATGAGCTATCAGTGACCCTTTGACCAAGGAATGGGATGGGGGCAATTGGCCAGGGACCAAAAAAGTGGCTAGACGCATGTCCAAGTAGTGGGAAGTCAAAAAATGCACCATTTCCTTCCCCATGAGCCCACAAGTCCCCATAGCCAAGCCTTGATAGAGCTCCTCTCACCTTTGATACACCTATAGTGGGCTCCCAGAGTGCCCTATATACCCCCCACTTTCTCCTTTTCTCTTCTCGTGTGGGACCACTCCCATGCCACATGGCAACTTTCTCAAGCTTCCCAACCTCCCCAAAATTTACCAATATCTTCCTCAAGTAGGAGGACTTCTTGGACAATTTTCCACGAGGCATAACTTGCTGCTCCGTCACCAAATGACACACCGTAACACACGGAACGAAGCCCATCACCTTGGCTATCTCCAAAAATGTAAAGCTTCAACATTTCTAATCCTAGACCCCCAAGTTGGACAAGTTTCCCTTGTCGCATGCACCCGCAATCACCTTCTAAGTTGAGACTGCCCGCTTTGGATGTTCATAACTCATGATGTACAAGTCCAATTCACAAGCAATAAAGCACGGCTGAAAATACTTCTTAAAAACCATGTTTTGGAGTCTCAAACAACCCAAAAAATCAGCATTCAAGCTTGGCAAAATCACACCTTTGTACATGAATTTTTACATGGTCACTTCCATGACTTGCAGGGCTATGTACATGTATATACATGAGGCTAGTGGGCAAGCTTCCTAACATGACTTAGTGACTTTATGCGCATTAAAAAAATACATGACATAGCTTTCCAACCCGCCCCCCCAACGTGCTTGATCGTTCATGACAAGCAGAGGTTCCTAGGGTAAATAAGTGATGCATCTCATCCCCAGAAACCTCATCCACATCCTCAAATGTTTCCACACTGTCTTCCTCTATTGATAGCATCTCATCTATCACAATTATCATCAAACATGCCAGTTATTTATTCAATCTATAACCATTAACATGATATTTATATTGTGCACCACTCAGATCAGCCAAGTGATATGTACCATTATCAAATTTGTTCACACCTATAAAAGGACCTTCCCATTTGATTTGAAACTTCTTCTGAAAGGTATCGTCCAATTTACTATTGTATGGCAATACCAAATCATCCTTTTAAATTTTCTTATCCTCCATGCATTCATTGGCTTTTAGTTGATCCTTCTTTGACACTTCCTCATAGAAGCTCAAAGCTAAAACTCTGTCTAATTGCAAACATTGTAAATCCAATAACCTTTTCTGCCAGGCATTTATTTTCTCTTCATCTCCCAATGACAACAGCTTGAGTGCAGGAATTTTCACTTCAATTGGCAATAAAAATTCCTTGCCATAAACCAAGTGGTAAGGAGAAAATCTTGTGCTTGTTGTGACAGCAGTTTTGTAGGCCCATAATACACAAGGCAACTCTGAATCCCAAGTCTTCCCATGCGTCTTGGTCATCTTTGTCAAGATCTTTACCAACTCTCTATTGAACCTCTCATTGAGACTATTGCATTGTGGATGATAAGGAGAATTGTATTTATGTTGTATATTGAGCTTCTCACATTAAAAATCAAACAGCTCTCCTCTAAATGTTGGTCCTCTGTCAAAAAGTAGCTCTAGAGGCACACCAAATTTGCAACATATATGCTCATAAACAAATTTCCCCATCTCCTTACTAGTAATCTGTTTGACAACCTTGTCTTCTACCCATCATGACAATGAATCCACTGCTATCAAAATGTAAGCATTTCTTTTGCTGGTCATAGGTAAGGGTCCAGTAGCATCAAGAGCCCATTTTTCAAACGCATCAAAAGATAGAACTATATGTCGCAGTTCGGGCTTCAAAATTCTCTTTCCTGTCTTCTGGCAAGGGAAACACAACTTGCACCGATGATTAACGTCTTGCTAAATGCTTGGCCATACATAGCCTTCTTGCAAAATTTTATGCAACATAATCTTCATGGCAAAATGGCCTCCACAAGATCCCTCACGATTTTCTTCCAAGACCTTGTAGATTTCCTCTTTCCAAGGCACACGATGCAAAACCAAATCACTTCCTTTCATGTAAAGCACATCATCAATCATTTTGTACTTCTTGGCTTTTCTTATAAGCGCATACTTTTGGAAGATGGTAAACCTTCAGGTATGACACCTGTCAACAAGAAATCTATATCCTTTGATAACACTTCCCTCCCATGATATAAAGGAGCATTTGCCTTCAGCACAAACACAGGTGATCATTTCTTGGGCAGCATCATGAGCTTCTTCATTTTGAGACCTCTCAATATGTTGTAAACTCCATGCTTTAAACTATTTGAGCAACAATTTCACTTTGTAGCATAAATTCTTCAGTTTAGGATTCTTATTCTTCCATACTCCCAATACTTGCGTCACGACCAACAAGGCATCTCCTTTGATCTGTAAGCGTCTAATCCCCAACTGCAAACAGATGTGCAAACCACCTTCAAGAGCCATGTATTCTGCTTCATTGTTGCTTTTTGCATCATGTTTTAGCCCTTGTTTCCTTACAAGCTTTCCTTGTGCATCATAAATGGCAATGCCTTATGAAGCAGCATCATGACTTCTTTGATAAGATCCATCAAAGTATAACAGTGAAGCATCAGAAACGGCAAGAGTCTTGACTTTCTTCTTTCGCATCACCTCTTATTTAACCAAAACAGGAGTGTCTTTATAAGTGAATAAATATTCCAGGGTAGCTCGAGTACTCTCTTCCACCAAAAATGTGAACTGAAACTCCTAAAGCTCAATGACCCATCTCATCACACTATTTTTTATATATTGGAACTATTGAGCAGTTGGGGAAGCAATGAATAACTGGTCAGAAAGGTGAATGATTTTTGCAGCTAGTAGTGTCTGAATCATCTGCAAGCATACATCACATTGATCCATCACCAATTCAATTTCAGAAAAATCTCTTTCATGAGGAGTCTTCACTCTGCTAGCATAATGAACAAGCTTCATATATTGCGACTCTTTCCCTTTTTTCAACAACATGGCCCCAATGGCATCATCTCCCACTAATGGGTTAACATAAAACTCCTTTTCCCAGTCATCAGGAGCTTGCATAATGGGTAGTGTACTCAAAACTTATTTAACTTTGTCAAAACCATCATCACAATCACGAGACCACTCCAAGGGATCACTCTTAAATGTTTGTTGCAATGGATACAATAACTGTGATGCCAAAGGTATGAAACAAGACAGATATTTAACCTTTTGTATGAAAGTGTCCAACTGTCTAGTATCTTTTGGAGATGACAGCAGCAACAAAGCCTCCACTTTCTCTGGATCTACTTCAATCCCATTTTCCAAAATCACATGTCCCAGAAGATTCACCGATGGCTGTGCCAAATGACACTTCTTAGGGTTCAACTGACCCCCGCATTCATCATATCTTGCAAAAGTCATTTCAAGCATTTGAACTGCTCTTTCCTTGATCTATATACACAAAAATCATCTATGAATCCTTTGAAAAACTTCCCAAGGAACGGAGTAACGACCCAATCCACTTTTCTTTCAAAAGCTCCAGGCCCATTTGTCAACCCAAAAGGAAGGCATACCCCATGGCGTGATAAAAGTTGTCTTTTTCCGGTCTTCAAGAGCAAGGATAAGCTGAAAATATCTTGAATAACCATCACAGACACTGTATCTTTCAAAACCAGCCATTGTATCTAAAAGTTGATCAATGAAAGGCAAAGGGTAAGGATCTTTCTTGGTCATTGCATTTAATGGCTTGTAATCAACACAAACTCTCCAACACCCATCTTTCTTTGAAGTGACCACTATAAGGCTCACCCATTCAACATTATCCACTTGCATAATGAACCCTGTATCCAAAATCTTATCCACTTCTTCCTTTAAAGTATCCATTTGCTCCTTACCCATCCTTCGTAATTTCTATCCTATTGGCTTTGCCCCTTCAACTAGCTCGATCTTCACAGGATCCCCAACAAAACTCCTTATTTCCTCGTATGAAGTGATGAAAAAATTTTGGAAACCTATGCAACACTGCTAAGTATTCCCTTCTTTCTCCTTACACCAAATTTTTGAGATAAAAATTTCAAGAAGTTGACCAAAACTCAGATTATTTACTTTTTCTTGACATTTTAGGCCAAATTAAGTTTTGACTTGATTTATAGGCTTAAAAAACATCATAAAAAGATTGTCTTTGAAAAAATTGCAAAAAAGTGCTCATTTTAAGCCTCAAGTTAATAATCACGATTATCAACTTCTTGCTTCAAATTGGCCAAGATTCATACCATTGACTCATTTCATGTGTACAAACAACTTTTGTAAAGGCTCAAAAGATTTGGATCACTAAACTGACAAGAATTTGGGTAAAAACTAAAGTTTGTACTGACTTTTTGAATCTTGAGTGTGAATTGAGGACAAATTTATCCAAACTTGTTGAAAATTGATTCATAGGCTTATATTGATGTGATAAAAATGTATATATGCTCAATTGACCAAAAACTTGCAAAATTTTGGCATAAGTAAATGATCGCGATTATTCACATCTGCCCTGTTTTTGAACTTTTTTGACCAAGTTGGCATACCACTAGTTGTCAACGTAGTCCAAGTGATGCCTAGTAGCTCATCAGAGAGTGAACCGATTGTTCCAATCAAGGTAATCACTAAAGCCCAGGCAAAGAAAAAGAAACACGATTCCTCTGATGATTTGGACAACACGAAATTTTCTTCTCAAAGAATCAAAAGGAGGAGCAGCAAAAGATATGATATGAGAAAACAAAAACAACGGGTTGAAAACGAAGAAAAAGCAAAAAATTTAGCCCTGGACAAGTTGAAAGAAACTGACAGTGAATTCAAGGAAACAACCGTGAAATCTGGAGGATCCATTCTGGTTGATAAAATTTTTGAGCCTATCAATAACTATCCATCTCCAGACATGGAAGCAGCTAAGCTGGAAGCTTATCAAAACTTGGTAAGAATCACGCAAGAAATGCTAGATAAACAAAAACCCAAGCTTGAAATTATTGCAAAACCAGAAGCGGCTTGCGGTAGAAGAAACGAAAGCAAAATCCAATGTGGTGGCAGAACCCCACCTTGAAACAAATGAACCACAGCTCATCATACTGCCGAACAGCGAAGATGCCTTAGACGAAATTCCATTCGTAGAGGAAGATTGGCCAGGACACTTATGGGAAAAGGTAAGAGAGATCAATGATGGGAGCCTAACTTTAAAGTCAGTTCCTATAGAGGAAGTCTGGATGGATAACCTACCATCTGATATGAACATGGATTTATAATCCTTGTACGGAGATTGTGGATCGGAGGCTTCGAGAATATCTAAACCTATGACATTAAAAACACTACCTTCTTACTCGGGAGATAACGAAGATGAATCTATCATTTGCAAGACCACTCAAGTAAAAAGAGTCAAACAGACCCAAGAAGTAGACAACATTCATTCAATCACACTCTTACTTTGGGAGAACTGTTGAAACTCAGGCCATACTTATGGAACGATTTACAGAAAACCCTAGAGAAGGTGGGGATAACGGGGTTAATCTCTAAGAATCTTGGCAAGTTGAAAAATGAAACGGAAAACAAAGAGATTGGATCAGTTTCTATGAACAAGATCGGGGAATATTATGAAGGGAAAGAAGGAAACACTACCCTCCCATTGAAATATAATGACATTTAAACCATGGCAATACTGGATAGTGGAGCTGGCATAGCCATAGCCACTAAAGCAGTATGGGAATCCTGGGGACAGCTAGCCATTAGACAAACGCGAATGAAATTGCCGTTGGCTGACAGACCACTAGGGCTACTAGAAAAAGTGATAGTCAACTCGTGTGGAATTGAATATCAACACACTTTTGCCATAGTAGACTTTGGGAAAAAACTCAACTATGAAATCATATTGGGAAGACCTTTCATGCGATAAGTACATCTTATCCAAGATTGGGGAAAGGACTCTCTGTACTTGAAGCAAGTGGGATCTATAACAAGAGTCAATCTAAAAGATCACACTTATAGAGACTTCTTCAAAACACCCATCCAAGAGTTTGATTCAGTCTCTTCGGCTGAAACTAAACTCCCATCTTGGTTAAACAAAGACACTCCTATTTGGATGTGCGGAGCTTCAGAAAATGGAAGCTTGAGATGAGAGGAATGTATCCTAGAAAGGGACTGTACAGACGAAGCCTACATACTTGAACCCTTTCCGGAACATTTATTCGAACCATTCGAGTGGACTCAAATCTTAGCGACATGGATGTATGTGTGAATACGTCTATGCCTACTCAATTTTGCAATGAGGATGGCTACGACATAATTTCTATCCAAATGATGTCAGTCCTTAACATTGAAAACAAAGATGAGGAAACAAAGGACTTGCTGAAAGCTCAAAAAAAAAATTATGACCTCTATTACGACGCAACTGATGAGTTAAATGAATACTCAGCTACCTCAGAAGATTCGGGATCAGAAAAAGAGCATACTCTTAAAGGGAGGGGAGGAAAAGTTTTTTGACTTTTCAAACCAGAAATCAAGAAGATGAAAATGGCATAGAAGAAAGAGAGACACTAAAATTGTGAAAGCACGACCTATGCCATCAGTCTCTAGTAAAACACAATTCCTGATGCAGATAGATGCTAATGATTGTGTCAAGGACAAAATAAATGGCAGATATCCTTCAAACGGAAACTCAAAAATGTCTCAGATATCGAGAAAAATAAGGAAGGGTACTCACAAAGAACATCAGGATAAACAACCACTCATGACCAGAGTCGAGCGGAAAAAGAAATATCAAGAGTTGAAAAAAGCTCTAAAGGAGATATAAACCACGGAAGAGGATGGTAAGGATGTAATGCATGTTCCATCCCATTACAAAAAGTATATTTTCCAAGATCGGAAAATCATAATCGAACAACCTGTTAGGGAACTACAAAAACAAGGCGAGTCTTACGAAGGACCTGAAAACACTAAAAGGGTAGACTTGGCTGAACCAGGAGAAGAGCCTAGACCGGCTTACATTGCAAATGACCTAACAGAAGAAGAAGAAAAGCTTTTGTTGAGCTTGTTAAAGGAATACCGGGATATCTTCACTTGGTCTTACAAGGATCTCAAGGGTGTCAATCCAAAAATCTATCAACATACTATACCCATGAGATATGATGCAAAACCAAGTAGACAGTGACCATACACTTATAATGAACAACCTGTTAGGGAACTACAAAAACAAGGCGAGTCTTACGAAGGACCTGAAAATGCTAAAAGGGTAGACTTGGCTGAGAGCCTAGACCGGCTTACATTGCAAATGACCTAACAGAAGAAGAAGAAAAGCTTTTCACTATAAGAGGCTATTCATATTAGTGACGCTCACACAGCGACGCTCAATAAACAAAAATCCCGGCGTCGCTATGAGCGTCGCAAATTTACAAGTAAATTTGCGACGCTCATAGCGACGCCGGCTGGGCTAAAAAAAATAACAGAGAGCGCCCAAAAACTCAGATCTCAGATTGCTTAAAGAGCACATACTACCAGCTGAAAATGTGATGCCAGATTCTCGAGATGAAGCAAGAAATATTTTGCAAAACTTGGGGATGGATTACAATTCTATCCACGCTTGTCCTAATGACTGCATTCTTTTCAGAGGGGAATACATAGACATGGAGAAGTTTCCGAAATGTGATTCTGAAAGATATCGAGTAGATCTCCACGGGACAAAAATTCCACAAAAGGTTTTGCGACATTTTCCTCTGCTTCCTCGCATCAAGCATTTCTTCGAATGTAAGTCCATGGCCGCCCTAGCATCATGGCATGAGGAGAATAAATCTTCGAATGGTGTGCTACGAATTCCTGCAGATTGCGTAGCCTGGAAACATATACATGGAACATGGTCGGATTTTGCCAGGGAAGCTCGAAATTTGCGCTTAGGCCTGGCTATGGATGGCGTAAATCCATTTGGTCAAAGATCAACATCTTACAGTGTATGGCCCGTTGTCATCGTCAACTACAACATTCCCCCGTGGTTGACTACGAAGAAGGGGCACCTATGGCTAAGCTTGATTGTGCCAGGGCGATATAAAGTGGAGAATATGGATGTGTATCTTCGTCCACTATTGGAAGAGCTACAACAATTGTGGATTGGCATAGAGGGGGTGGATATGAGCCGACACAAAGGACGACGGAATGCTTTGATCAGAGGCATTCTAATGTGGACCATGCATGACTATCCCGGGCTAACGAATGCTCAGGTGATCTATTGACACTCCTCACTCACACACTGTAAATCTTGTTTTTTCCCATAGTTGATCTATTATCATGTGTATACATGCAGGGCTTCAAACAAGCGGATACAGAGCATGTGTCACATGTGGACCCAGACTGAATGCACGTAGGGCGCCCTCACTGAAGAAGCAAATCTACGAAGGTCATCAAGCATATCTTCCAGAGAATCATGTGTTACGCGACGGCGTTTTGGGAAAAGAGCCACCAAGGATGTCTGCACAAGCATGGTTAGAGCAGAAGGAGATGTGCGATGACGGATTGCCTCCAGGGATGAAGAGACTATCTCTATGGTACGAGTTACCATACTGGCCCCGACTCATGATCAATCACTTGCTCGATCCAATGCACATATTCAAGAATGTGGGTAATCTACTATGGGACCATCTGACCGGCAAGAAAGATACTTTGGGAGCCAGAGTTGACCTTAGAAATGTGGATCGTATGGAGCAATATTGGCCGCAAACAGCGTCTGATGGATCAATAAAACTCCCTAAAGCACCATGGATTTTCACACGAGCCCAAGAATGCAAAGTAAAAGAGACCATTCGATCTTTGCGGTATTGGTGGTACGTCATAGAGGTAGCCCCTCGTAGTGCAAGGACGTATGAAGGCTACCATGTGCCAATCACAACGGCATCAATGGAGGAGATCAGAGAATATTCTCAATCAGAAGCCGCTGCGGTGGTGCCAGACAAGCATCAAGATGCTACTACTCTATATGGGGTGCATGCAGAGGAGCTACAAAATGAAACAGAGGATATGTGTTTAAACGGAGAGCTCTATATAGATATAGGAAGTTATGCTGAGTTATGCGAGGATGAGAGAGAGATCTCTTAAAGCCACAAATATTGTATTTGAACAATTTTGCTCCGTGTTGTAAAAGCTCTGGCTCTCTAAGTACCTTCCATGGTGTATAACGCTCTTTTCTACTCGCGCTCACATCTTTTGATTGAAAATTCTGAGTTTTCGACTTGCCTCTTCTATCACTCAATTCATTGTGTCATTGTATTTATATGCGTCATTACGTCATTGTATTTAATGGTCTTTGCGTCATTGTCTACTCTATTCATTCAATACTAAGTTTAAATATTCGTGTGTTTAATGCAGGTATGGATGATGAGGAGTTTCTTTCTTCTTTGTCACCGGAGCAGAGACAGTGGTACGTGGAGCGTCATCGCTCTGGCGCATCATCGCACATTCCTACTCCATCCGCATCTCCCTCTCTTTCGGAGCATTCGGCGCGCTCCGAAGCTTCGGTGTCGACGAGACGATCTTCACACTCGTCTAGACACCGGCGCTCTAGTGGTGGCGGTGGCGGTTGTTGTGGGGATTCCGCCGCCAATGCCTCCACACCGCCTCATGTTCGACGATGCTCTTTACCCTCCCCTTCTTTGCCCGCCCCCACACCAACCACAGCATCGCCATCTACGCCAGCTACACACCTCTACCTACTCCGCCAAGAGCCACCCCACTCGACACTCCTCGCTTCGGGGCCCAGACGCCGGTGGAGACACCTGACGTCCGTACCCCCATCGACACGCCGCTAGAGACCCCTGCCGGGACACCCAGGTTCACGCGTCACCGGCTAGAGGGCTTGCCTTACTCCGTCGACTTCAACGGCGGCATCATCATGGATGATGACGGCAAGAAGGTGATCTCGCGCATGCGTGGTCTTTGCTCTCAGCTGTTTGGACACTACATACTAAACAAATGGAGTGAAGTACCAAGTGATTTAAAAGCCAGAGTCATCATCATACTTCATGATGAGTTTCCCGTTCCAACACGGGATCAGCGCTTCAATGAAGACCTGATGAAGATTCGAATGCGCGAATACTGTAAACACAAGTGTTCTGAAGTGCAAAAAGCAATCAAGCATGGGTGGAACAGGCCAGATTGGCTGGCCAAAGAAGATTGGAAGAATGCGAAGAAAGCAGCGCGCGAGAATCCCGACAAGTGGAAGCAACAAAAGGATGCAGCCAGAGCGCGAGTAGAGGCAGGGAGCTCGCACCACTTGGGGAGCGGTGGATGGGCATCATTTGAGGCCGATTTTGTAAGTGTTTTCGCATTGCTCTTTATGTTCGATAGTTTAGGGTTTATGAGTTTTTTAATTCTAACATAATGAAATCTTTGTATGTTTTGACAGTGGTCGATGACAGGACATGATCCCACACCGTACGAGCGCGAGTACGCAGGCAAGAAGGGCTTAAACGCCCTGATGGACATTCTCAGTTCTCGCGGCGGCATGGTTAGTATTAGGGTTTACTATTTTCTATTTTTTGTATTGTTTTATAAATGTCGTTATATGTTTATACTTACTGAAAGCTGTCTTATTGTCTTTTTTTACAGAATCCGACAGATACGCCGCTTGGACGCGATGAGACGTCTGACTAGACGACGTCAGTTTAGTCATAGCTAGATAGCATTAGTTTAGGGTTTCTCATAGCTTATGTATCATGAGACGGATTTTATACGTCTTTTTGAACCATGTATATTATTACATTTGTCACCGCAGTTCATTTTGCCAATCAATTCTTTATGCCTATGATGTTGTACAATTGTCATTATTACATTTGCCAATCAATTCATTTTGCCTATGATGTGTACAATTGTCAATTTTACGCTTGTCAATTTTGCAAACAATGCGTCTTGTGGGTGACTATTTTGGGTCTATTATCTACCCTTGCACTTTTTTTAAAAAGTGAATCAAATACAATATGGTTGATGGGTGGCAGGGCATTCAATGCCATGTCACCAAAAAAAAATTCTCTCGGGCGTCGCTATAACCGTCGCTATTTATGGCTCTAGAGCGTCGCTATAGACTTCTGTGTAAACGTCGCTATAACCGTCGCTATGAGCGTCGCTGTAACCGTCGCTATATAGCGACGTATATAGCGACGCTCTCGTAGCGACCCTATTAGCGACGGTTTTAGCGACGTCGGGGGTTATAAAAACCCAGTGTATTTCCGTCGCTAATAGCGGCACAAGAGCACATAACCTCTTGTAGTGTTTGTTGAGCTTGTTAAAGGAATACCAGGATATCTTTGCTTGGTCTTACAAGGATCTCAAGGGTGTCGATCCAAAAATCTATCAACATACTATACCCATGAGAGATGATGTGAAACCAAATAGACAGAGGCCATACACTTATAATGAAACATTTTCCAGAAAGATCAAAGAAGAGATTGAAAAAGAAGAAGGAAGCTAAATTCATTTACGAAATTGAACACACAGATTGGGTGTCTCCAATTGTGCTGGTACCTAAGAAGAATGGGAAACTACGAGTGTGTGTTAATCTCAAAAAACTGAATGCAGCTACTATTAGAGATAACTTTCCTCTTCCGATAACTGAGCATGTTTTAGAATGAGTGGCAGGAAAAGAATCTTACAGCTTCTTAGATGGTTTTTTGGGATACAATCAACTTTTGGTAGACCCAAAAGATCAGCATAAAACTGCTTTTGCAATAGAATGGGGTATATTTGCCTCATTAGGAAAAATATGAACCCTGTAGGGGCCCTTTGGGATTAAGGTTAATTAGAGGCCAGCCAATAGGAAGAGGGTGGTGGACACACTCTATATCCTCAAAAAAGTAGGGGGACAAGGTAGCCTTACACCTCTTAATGGCCTCTTACCTAGTGAGAAGGTAAGGGAGGTGGCTAGGGGAAAGGGAGGGAGGGGGGGACCACTTTGACCTTGTTTCCCCCACTTTTTGGCCCGGATTTAAAAATACACTAAAAATTTTAAATTTTCAAAAAATTCTGAATTTCAAGTTTTCCCTCCTCAAAAGGTCCCCTAACCTATTTCATGGTCAAAAAAGTGTTTTTGACCTCCAAAAGTAAAAAACGTGCACTAAAAAATTCCAAAAAATTAAAATTTTTCAAAAAAATTCAAAACATCATTTTCCACCCTCCAAAGTCTTTCCAAACCTATTCTATAGCTAAAAGTGATTTTCTCTCTCTACAAACCCTTTTCCAAGCTCTCCATGGCTGCAACAACCACATGCATCCCCTATAGTCCAACATTATCTCTCTACTAGCTTTCTCCCATCTCCATTGTAGCACCAAGCAAGCTTCTCCCCCATCTCTTGCCCTGGCCCACCACATAGTTCCACACCAAGCTAGCTCCTCTCCCTTCTCTCACCTCCATTACAGCATGAAACAAGATTCTCCTCCTTCTACTTTCACTCACTCGCACTACATGGAAACCTCTACTCCCGAAGGTGGAAAAAGCATCAACTCACATGACTTGCATACCACAAGAACAGGAGGTGTGAATAGTGCATGGGCATTGCAAGGATTCATCTCCAACATAAAGATAGAATGGTGAGAAAACTACCCTTGTAGCTTACATTCAGAGCTTAAGATCATCTCCATCTGTAAGTTTATCATGCTGGAGGGAATTAACCTCTTTATGGATTTCAATGTTTAGGCTTCACATCTCATAACATTGGGTGGTTCTATTTTGTTGATGGCTTTGGTGTGCCACCTATAGTTTTGTAGCATGTGATTGAGTCTCACAATGTAAGTAAGTTGTGTTATCTATGGAGAGTCATCAAATATTTTTCTTATAATTTATTCTTTGTATAGTTGTCATTAGATTATTAGAATGATATCATTTTGTACTTTATAACTTTGTGCTCACATAATCTGTTGTTTACTTACAGAGTCAACTTGTTTTGAGAGGACATGAGCAAGCAACCATTTGCAGAGATGGAAATCACCCTATTTTTGTTCCGTGAGGAACCTTTCACTACCGTGTTAAAAGATTTTGATAAGAATAGTAGGATTTTTGTAGAATCTTGAACCAAAAGGTACTCTCTAGGAGCTCTTAGAAAAGCCATCCCTATAGTACTACTATCTTCCCTAGTGTCATAGACACACAAATACTCGTGTATATGAATCTCTAGATGAGAAAGACAAATACTTGTAAGAGAAGCCTAACAACAACAACATTGTCTCCATTTGTAATTATTTTTATGAGGCTGGATTCCTCTATAAATGCAATATAAATATTTCTTTTTGTTAAATGGTGTCGCACTGAGTGAGTATTTTATTTAGATTACTGGAGTTTCATACAGATTTGAGAAATATTGTTGATTTTTTTGGATACTCTGCTTTGCCTGTAAGATATTTGAAGTTTCAAGTCTTAATCATTCCACCATGAAGAGATTCATGCAATATTTTGATTTCAGTTTAATCACTAATGGTTATTCTTATTAAGTGGATCATAACCTTTGTCAAGATGTCCTCATTTGGGGATGTTGAATATATATCAATAGCAACATTTCAAAAGTTGAGAAAGCTAAATTCTTGCTTTCCAAAATGTTATTGTTTCGATACTATGCCTATGCCAAGCTTGACTTAGATAAATGACAACTTGAGATGGAGGTGTAGATATATAGGGGTGACTTATTATTGATTCTTGTTTCATCATATATATTATAAAGCCTTTGAGTTTCCACCTTTTTGAGTAGTGTTGACAAGTTTTTGGTATCAAACCTTTTTAAATATCCCTATTCATTTGCTATTGGTAGCTATTTATTTGGTATTGCTAAAGATCATACCAATAGCTATCACCTTGTGAACTTAATTTTTGAATTGCGGATTTTATTTTTACTATGTAGCTCATTTGGATAGATAAAGTGTAAACATAAATTATAGATACATACATTGTGAACATAGAAGATATGTATCACTCGAACCTATATATAACTGCTAATCAAGAAACCTTTGGTCAGACACTATAACAATAGGGGTCACATGTGGTTTTAAATACCAAAGAAATGGCTTAACCAAAACATTCCCAAGAACACGAGGTGAACACAAGGAAGTAAAAATTGGCTCCTTGTTTGGTTGATTTCTAGTGCTAAATGTTCTGAGTGCACAAAATTTGTGAGGCCTTTGACCTTGCGAGTTCACTAAAGTATATGTAACATAGCATATGTTTTCAACAGAAGGGAATTTATATTCTTGTAAAGTTACAGAAACATGTGTAGGTAAGGCCTATAAGGGCTACTTTCAATCCATTGTGGTGAACGCACATGATATAGGAAAATTTGACATAGTGAATACTCCGGACATCAAACACTACAACTCTATCTCATGGCCATACATTAAAACAAAGCCCCTATTTGTCATTTTGAAGCCCCAGGGACCCTCAACAAGAGGTACCACAATGGCGCGTAGAATGCCCATCCAGACACAAATAGAGACCAAGATATTTCCAAGAACAGGGGATGGACCATGCATTAAAAAAAGCTTGTACTTGTCATTTTAGGGGCCCAGGGACCCTCAACAAGAGGGGTCACAAGGGCGCGCAAACTGGCCATCCAAAAATTTTGGATGGCCAGTTTGCGCGCCCTTGTGGCCCCTCTTGTTGAGGGTCCCAAGTACAAGCTTTTTTTAATGCATGGTATGATACAATGTTTAGCTATTTTCCAGGGGGGAGGGGGGGAGTTTGCTATGAATACATTAATTTGCCCAATTCTATCTCATGGCTATGCATCAAAAAAAGCCTGTACTTGTCATTTTAGGGCCCCAGGGACCCTCAACATGAGGGGCCACAAGGGCGCGTAAATCGGCCATCCAACCGATTTGCGCGCCCTTGTGGCCCCTCATGTTGAGGGTCCCTGGGGCCCTAAAATGACAAGTATAAGGTTTATTTTTATGCATGGCATGATACAATGTTTAGCTATTTGCCATTGTGGGGGGGGGGGGGGGGTTGCTATGAATACATCAATTTGCCCAATTCTATCTCATGACTATGCATCAAAAAAAGCCTATACTTGTCATTTTAGGGCCCCAAGGACCCTCAACATGAGGGGCCACAAGGGTGCGCAAATCAGCCATCCAAACTTTATGGATGGCTGATTTGCGCGCCCTTGTGGCCCCTCATGTTGAGGGTCCCTGGGGGCCTAAAATGACAAGTACAAGATTTATTTTTATGCATGGTCATAATTCAAGTGGTAAGTTTTTTTTTTTTTTTTAATAAGTGTTGAACTTTTAGGCTGTTTTCAAGAGCTTCTAGTGTTCAATTGGCTCCGAATCTGTCTGGGCTTGTCTCACATAAATTTGTTCATCTCGTCGCGTCTTCGACCATCGTGTGATGCAAAAAAATCATATCCTACTCGGATTTTCCAAAAATCAACGTGCAAGTTGGCAATTTCTTTAAAAATGATGTAAAATAGACATTTCTTACTTTTTCCTTAATCTACGGGCTCGAACGGGCATTAAAACCATGGAATCTGAAAATACTCAGAGAACCAATGTTTTTTATTGTGTTAAGGACTGCATTTTCTACATACAAAACTTTCTCAAAATCTCACCCTAACACCTTCAAAAGTGGCTTCCAAGGAGTGCCCTCGATCAAAAATTGAAACTGAAGGAAAACAATTAGAATGAACTCCTAGACTATGTACAAACTTTTAAATAACCAAAATTTCCTTTTAAAAAAAGTTATTGCTAAAAATTTGAAAATAGACCACCCTTACACTTCCCACAATGATAGAAATCAAAAGCTTCAAGGAGAGGTCTAGTGTCACAAGTGCATGGTAGAAATCTAATCGAGACTTATTCCGTCAAGATCTCTTATACTTTATTATGTCTTCTCATGTACAATCTTACCAAACAAAAACAAACTTACACTTTAAATGACTACAAATTTTATTTAACTTATCAAACAATCTAAAATATGGTAGACCTAGAGTGCTCTGACACATCAACAAACAAAAAAATCCAAATTTCTTCTCATTAACTTTGATAAACATACATCTGTGAACACTTTACAAGGAGTAGTGTGGTCATAGTTCTTACATCCATTCCATGACATGGTATGCTCCTGGGGTGACCTATCACATAAAAATATCTTTGGTAGGAGTGCCCTCATGTTAGGAAAGAGTGTGTTGCTGCTGATGAAAAGTTTTTGCATTGTCCTACTAGGGATCTCTTCATGTCAGCATAATGATTTTTGGTGTAGTGGGAGCCACATTGCCGCTGAGGAGAGCTTTGTGCCACCGTAAAAGCTTCATGTTATGCCAGTTCCTTGAGCCATTCTTGCAAACAACGCCACTCAAATAACATAGCAAGAGGTCACCTTGTAACAAAAACATGTATGAATTCAACATTTGCAAGCTATATAATGAAGACACTTGTTAAGTATATGTTGTACAAATTTTCAAGTATTTCTATCTAGCTGGGAATAAACAATACAAAAATATATATTAGGATGGGACTACCACCCCTAATAAGCATGGATTTGAAGCACCTACCTGCAAGATGTAACAAAGAATACTGTTTTAGAGGAAAAGTGGTGACACTTGGCCTCTCTAACCTGCATCCTTTCACTATTTGTGCATAAAAGCAACCTTTGTGCCAAGCACTACAAAACAAGTAGAGGCAACACCTTAGACTTCAAAGTTTATGATAAGAAGAACACAGTCAAAAGTAAGAAGTATATTGTTATCTTGCATAAAGGGGTGTTTTATTAAAATATGTGATGGTATTGGCAAGATATTGAAGAATCGTCAACATTCATCTCACCGATGGTACGACGTTTCTGGGATGACCTCTGCTCACCCTTACGTGCGGCCTTCGATGCAAACGTTGCGAACAAGCAAATATGTATGCATACGATTTATGATGTCCTTGAGCACCATGGTAGCTGTTGTATGAGGAAGCAAAGGATGAAAAGAGAGAGGGGAGAGGGAGAGAGAGGAACATGGGAGAAGACAAGGGGGTAGTGGGGGGGGGAGAGAGAGAGAGAGAGAGAGAGAGTGGAGAAGGAGGAGAGAAGGGGGCAGGGAGGGAGAGGGAGGAACATGGGAGGAGAGAAGGGGACATTGGGGGAGAGGGAGAGAGGGGAGGAGGAGGAGAGAAGGGGCAGGGAGGGAGAGGAGAGGGAGAAAGGAGGGAGGAGGAAGAGAGAAGAAAGTTTTTTTTTTTTTGGGAGTTTTTTTTTTGAAAAATTGGACTTTTAGTACTTGTAAGTTTAAAAAAATGTCAAAAAATACTTTTTTGATATGGATATATGTTGGGGGGGAGTTTTAAGTCAAAAATAAGTAAAAATAACTTTTTTTTTAAAAAGTCAAATTTTGGCTCTTAGTGATCCACGTTTTTTGATGATGTGGTCACACCTCTTTACTCCCTTCACTTTCAAAAAGCTAGAGAGAGAAGGTGACCTCCTAGGTCCACATCCTACATGTGTCTTAAAAAAAAGCTAGAAAAGCCTACTCAAAACTAGCTTCTTGAATGCCCTTGGCCCCTTAACCCTACACACCATTAGCCTTAATATCTAAAAATTAGGATTCCTTACAAGGCCCATGCAAGGTTCATATTTCTCCTAATGTATCGGGTTATGCCGTTTGGATTAACTAATGCTCCACCAACATTTCAGAGATTGATGAGCCATGCTTTCAAAGATTATCTTCGAAAATTCTTAGAAGTATACATGGATGATTTATGCGTACATTCGTCAATCCGAGCTGATCATTTTGAACACGTCAGAAAGGTATTCAAGAAATGTAGACTTTACAGGATTTTCTTAAACCCTGAAAAGTGCACATTCATGGGAAGACAAGGGAAAATTCTTGGACATATAGTGTCTAAAAATGGCATAGATACCGATATTGAAAAGATTCATGCCATTGTTGAATTGCCTAGACCAACAATAGTCAAAGGGGTACAAGCCTTCATGGGACATTGTGGATATTACCGACGATTCATCTACATGTATGCTATAATTGCAAAACCCATGTATATCTTGATTATGCACTTTGAATGGACCGAAGCATGTGAAGAATCCTGCATGAAGCTTAAGCAAGCTCTCACCTCATCTCCAATATTGAAAGCACTCGATTGGGATAAGGTATTCCATGTACATGTAGATGCTTCAAACTTTTCTATTGGTTGTAGACTAGCTCAACCAAGAGATGGGAAAATTGACTTTCCTATTTCTTATGCTAGCCGAAAATTGAATATTGCAGAAAAGAATTACACCACCACTAAAAGAGAAGGACGAGGAATGATCTATGCCATTAAAAAGTATAGACATTACCTATTAGCCAACAAGTTTGTGTTTTTTGTAGACCACCAAAACTTGTTATATTTGGTCAACGAACCATGCAGCACAAGGAGAATAGTAAGATGGTTCATCATTATTCTCGAATTTGATTTCACTGTGGTTGTAAAAAAAGGCACTACACACCAAAGAGCAGATCATTTGTCCAGGATTTTTTCAGGGGAATCACCTAAAGGGGTAGATGATGATCTACCAGATGTCTATTTGTTCTCTATGGAAATGATACCTAGATGGTCGGAAAAAATTGTGTCATTAATGACAATAGCTCAACTGGATTCACCACTTCCTATCACAATTGATTTAATCGAGCAATTGGCTATGTATCAATTACTAGTTGGGCAGCTATATAAAAGACATCGAGACGGGATATTTCTTTTATGTATTAATCATGAAGAAAAGGAACAATACCTAAGTCAAGCACATGTTACCATAGTAAGACTTCACTTTGCGGAAGACCAAAATATGCAATGAATCTTAAGACTTGGAGTATTTTGGGCGACTATGAGGATAGATGTTCGATCTTTTGTGAAAGATTTACCTGAGTGTCAAAAACAACCACCCATTCCTTATGTAACATTGTTTCAAATGTCACCTGCTCCTAAGTGGAGTAACTATCTGGTTACTTAATTATCAAGCCAAACATTTCCTGAGGATATGAGTAAACACCGTCAAAGAGAAATTGAAACGGAAGCAAGAGACTATGCTCTCATAGGGAACCAATTGTATCGGAGAGGTAAAGATCAACATTTGCGTCTATGTGCAAATGAAAACGAGTATATTCCGATTATAGAACAAGCACATGTTGGCTTAGCTGGAGGTCACTTTTCTAGTGAGACCACCGCAAGAGCAATCTTGATGGCAGGCATATGGTGGCCAACACTTTTTGCAGGTGCCAAAGAATATGTTCGAAGGTGTGATGCTTGTCAACGAGCAAAAATGCCAACACGAGTAGACAGCATGCCCTTAAGATCAATGATGGGGGCTAGAGCCTTCGCAAAATGGGGTATAGATTTGGTCTGACCGATACAACAACCTGCTTATAGAACCCAAGCTCAATATATCATTGTAGCTACGGACTATTTGACCAAGTGGGCCGAGCCTAAAGCAACCCAAAAGAATGATGCCAGAACCACTGCTCAATTCTTATATGAGTATGTATTCGTAAGATATGGACTGCCAATAGAGATTGTCAGTGATCGGGGAACTCATTTCCTCAATGAGGTAATAGAGTATTTGCTTAATGAGTTTATGGTTATCAATAACAAATCTGCTCCCTGTCACCCACAAGCAAACAGACAAGCTGAGCATACAAATAAAATTCTTAGCTCAGTATTGACCAAAGTGGTTAGTTCAGGAAGGACAGACTGGGAAATGAATCTCCATGCTTCTCTATGGGTTTATCCAGTTTCATTCAAAACAGCTTTAAATGCTACACTCTTTAACCTTGTTTATGGTCTTGATACCATACTGCCAATAGAATTTCTATTGTCAACATTAAGGGTAGCACAGACTCTTGAGTGGACCGGACATGAATTTTTATAAAGACTTGAAGATTTCGAAAAGCTAGACAAGCAAAGGCTAACTGTTGTAGCTCATATCTATGCACAAAAGCGGAAACAAAAACAGTTTTTTGATTCCCACTTAGTCACAAACAATTTCAAGAAAGGGGACTTAGTTCTAGTCTATTCCCTTAAAGCAACACATTCCTAAGTTTAAGAAGAAGGGAAATGGACCATTTATCATGGAAGATGTATCTCCAAGTGGAGCAGTAAAATTGTCAACCCTAGATGGTGAACCAATGGCTAATTGGATTAGTGGATTTCGTTTAAAGAAATACAGTTTACCACTAACCAATGAATTGCTAGAGAGAATGCATGCAGCCAAACAAAGGAAGATGAAGCAATAGCAGGTTATTGATGAAGCTCAAGAGGAAGCTAGACTTTGAGTGCTCAAGCGTAAAGCTACCCTCAAGAAGCAACAGATAATGATTCCCATCAACACTTTGGAGATAGATGATTGACAATGGGAATTACTTAAAGACACAGTTTCAACAGATGACAACTGGTTAGATGGAATGGATCTGTGCATAAAAGTATAGCTCAACAATCATAGCACCAATGCTTTGGTGGACACAAGAGCTAGAGTGAATGCAGTTAGTTATTCCACATACAGGAAGGCAACAAGTCAAGCATTACCACAGGAATAACGACAATCAAAGGATGCAACAAGAATCCAACTCCAACACTTAGAGTAGTCAACTTGAACGTGGTAGTACATGGATGCTCATGTCCGCATTAGTTTGTATGCTTGCCAAATGAACACATGAATGAGACGATGATTCTTGGCATTCCTTGGATGCGTACATACAAAGCAGTACCAGATTGGGATATGAATCAGCTAAAGCTATCACTTAAAGGAGGGCAACTCATTGTTCCTATTGCACCAAGAAAGGAGGAATGGAAAAGATGCAATCAGAAGACCACTCCACGAAGCAAATCCTCTCCGTCCCCTCGACAAACAAATGCTACAAGTAGCATGCAAGGAGTCAGGCAAATTTGGGTACCAAAAGCACAACTTGTGGATAAACCAAATCCGATCTGGGTGCCTAAAACTTCACCGAAGAAATAGAAGACGGTTCCAAGGATTCGAGCACAAAATCAAGAATCTATGAACAAGGAACCTAACATGAAAAAGGTTTGGAAGAAAAAGGAACACTTATCTTTTCCACACACCACGACACCAAACAAAGAGTGGCAAGTTAAGTCTCAAAAGACTCTAAAACACCATGCACCAAGCAGACCGAGCTACCAATGGCAAAAAAAGCTCGACAACCGTCTAATGTGCTACCAACAGCTCAACCAATCAGCATGCTTAAACACCCTGATGGTACTATCAAACAGAGAACACAAAGGCTACAAGATTTGCTCTTTGGAAGACATCATCAGCAAACCTCGACATCCAAAACCCTTGAGTTGTTTACTCAAGACCCAGCTCGTGCACAACATATTGAGTTGAATTGCATTGATCTTCACATCATGGTAGACCCAATCATGGCTATCCATAGACACAACTATTCAACCCATGCACGCAGTCGTCTCGGAGAACGTTGGAGAGAGGGAATGGGGGAACACACCCGGCACAAACACAAGGGCCTCTTTATAGCTCAGGGTATTCACAGCACCCCTATCCTCTCAGAAAACACCTTCAAAGAAACACTTAACACTAGCAGACCACCGCCTTCTCAATTTCCACTACTCACACACTCCACAAATCCACCACACAAGGTACACTTGCTACCACTGCCTGTCTCCACCCTTACATACACACACAGCCACTCAATCTCACTCTCTCACACAAAACACCGTCGGTCCGGGGGGGCACACACTTCCACACATACAGCCACTCAATCTCACTCTCTCACACAAAACACCGTCGGTCCGGGGGGGCACACACTTCCACACATACAGCCACTCAATCTCACTCTCTCTATCTGACTCCTCCTTTTTCCTCTTCTTTTCCTCTCTCCATTTGGCTCCTCTTTGGTCCAACTTCAACCTTGCCCTTTTTCTCTGCTTGGCCGGCCTGGAAATGGCCCTCTTGCCCTTGCATTTTCTTTGTCCACTTGACGGCCTCCTAGCTCCTTTCTCTTTGCCTACTACCCATGGCCTGGGACCCGCTTCTCTTGTACCTAATCCTACGGCTGACTTTGGACCTCTCCTCAGCGGGAAACACCCCTTACCCTACCATTAGCAACATCGCTAATGGGGGGTGGGGCTTCTTTTCAAAAGAGCTCCCCTAGTGGACGCAGGCGTGGGCCCTGATTCTCTGCCACGTCATCACTCCGTAGCCACTGACTCAACACCGTCTCCTTACATGAGCGTGCGCCACCTGTGCCACCCCACCCAGCCAAAACCGGCCCATTTTCTCCCCGCAGGGCCGTCTCCGGCCAATGCAGCGCCCATGGCCGCTTGCAGCGTGCAACACCATAGCCATGAGCTCACCGAGATCCAAGGTTTCGCCTCACCTTGTGATGCCATTTAGGGTGACTTGCCCCAGCCCATATACCGTGTGAAGTTTGTTTCTGACAGCACATGTGGGGCTGTTCCGCCTGCCACGTGGCAGCCCCCGGGAGAACCTCCCTACAATGGCCTCCAAGGCCCTCAAAGACCCCCCACTTCAACTCAAAAAATACCCTTTTTTTTGTTTGCATTGGGTGCTTTGCTATGCATTGCCGAGTTAGCCTATGCGACGACCACCGAGCCCATCTGAAAACCTGCACTCCAACCTTCAAGTTCCCATACCGATCCCGCGAGGTGGCTTTAACCCGATCTCGATCTGTGCGCCCCAAACCGGGAAAAAAAACATGTGACTCTTCATGCTTGCCACAAACTACTAACTTTGGCTGAGCATATCTCCGTGCTCTGGACTCTGATCCATGTGCTGTCACTTCTTGCTTGCATCATACGCTGCCCATTACGCACCAAACACCTGATGAGCTCATGAAAACACCAGATGGTGCATTTCTCAATGCGGTCCAATCGGCTCAAACCCGGCCCCTGAAAAATCTTCAACTGATCATAACTTACTATCGAGAGATCGGATCCGCAATCCGAGGAGATAGGCATGCTCCATAAATCGAGCTCTATACATGTATGGACTGGCATTAGCCTGGGTCACCTGTCCCTAGCTGCCCTGTCCATCGGGGATCTGCTCCATACTCTTTCTTTAAACTGCAATATCTAGAGCACCGGGGCTTCGTTTGACGAGCCGTCTGGACCGGCTTCTAGAGCACACTGAGCACTACATTCTAGGACACTGATTTGGCATTTGGGACACCTTCACCTGCCATCCCATCTGGACCACCCTATAGCCCTTTTGGCCTAAAAAGCCGCTTCAAGCATATATTCCCGCTACCCTTTGGCTGCCTAGGGCTTTGGTACCTGCCCTAGCCTTCTGCAATGTACCTGCTTGTTACCTCTACCTGGCATGGACCATCTCCTAGCTCGGACCAAATTTGGTTGCACCATCATTGCCCACCCCCTCGTTGAACATTTATGTTCAACCACACATAAGCACACTGCACTAAAAAATTGTACACCGAAAGCAAACTGTTTGTACATTGCAAAACACCCACCATACGTACAAAATTGACACCTGTAACCCGCCACCTTTGCTTATGCGGGCTGCCTAACCCCCTGCTTTAGTTGTCACCAACCTCCTAGGTCGAACACCTTGCATTGGTCTCTTCCATCCACCTGCAACAACATTGTGTAGTACCACACCAAGGCACATATCCAACATGCCACCACCAGAATGATTCTACCACCCCAAGCATTTATTGGAAAATTACCCACTCACAACCCAGCATCTCCAAAAACACTTAATAGAGCACCCTCGTGCTCACCATCCAAAGACGTGCTTGTACCATCACTCGCACCAAACAGACCTAACATATCGGACCCGCCCTCCCATCCATGTAAAGCTAGATCTTCGTCTATCAGATCCTATACCTGCTCAATAGCATACTACACATCTACCTTTATTACCATTCCTTTCAACCACCACTCACAGACCTCCATACAAAGCTTAGAAACCGCCTTGGAATTTGCATCACCTGTCATAGAGGGCACTGACTGCATAGGAAGCACCTCTAACTTTGACTCCGCTTTGCCCTTCTCACCTGCCATGAACTCAATTCCAACATCGTTGAGCTCCTCCTTGTCAACTGGCCCTTCAAGGTCGATAAGCATCGCTTGCTTGTCGACTTCAACCACCTGCTCTTCTATTGTTGCATCCTCAAGCTCTACCAAGGAAGAGAGAAACTCGTTCTCTATCACCTCCTCCTCGTCCTCTTCCATAGGTACCACTTCTCTAACCCTTTTGGAAAAATTTTGCACCTATTGCACCACTATGGCATACTCCACTGCTATCTTCATCAACATGGCCATTAGCATGGCACTGCACACCAGTTTTACCTGCTCTTCACCACCTGTAGGCCTAGACTGCTCCATTTGGTCTCCACTAAGCGCTTTGGCTTGCACTTCATGTTGCTCCTCGCACACATTTATAGCCTCTCCACTCACATGTAAGAGGTCGAACTCATCATACCTGGATTGAGATGACTCGGTCTCCTAACTCGTGTCTGCATCCATATAGCTACTGTCATTCGACACAGTCTCTTCTTCGGTTTCAAGCTCGGGAATCTTCTCTAGCTTCACTGCTTCAACCTTGTCTGCAAACCGCACTCCTTACTCTTTACCACATTTTAATGGAGCTTCAACAGCTTCACTCAAACCTGGCAGCACTTCCTTGTCCACTCTGGAACCACCTGCACATCCTCCACCATTGGAACTGCTCTAGCCGGCATCTTTGGCATATGAACCATCCTACCTCTCTGTATCCAAAGAACCCTTGGTTCTTCTTGCACTTGCATTTCTCTTTGTACCACCTGCGGCTCCGCTAACACCACATTATACTGCTTTGGCATCATTGCTTTTGGAAAATTCTGCCTAGCCTCACGCTTCTTCAAAATCTTCTTGGTTCGCCCTCTTGCTAGAGCTACCGCCTCTTCATACGACATTGGGTCATCTAACTCCACTTTATCTCGCACTTCCTCATGCAGGCAATCCATGAATTTACACAATTGTGTTTGTGCCGGATAACTTCCCCCAAAGGGCTTCGAACTCCCACTCGAACGCATGAAAATCACCCTCCAGGCTTTGCTTCAAAGCATCCAACTTCCGCTTTACTTCATCAAGTTGCGCATCCGCTACGAATAGGATTCAAAAAGCCGCCTCCAAGGCTTCGCAATCTGCTTTTTCCTCATCACCAAGGCTATCGAACCATAGCTTTTCTTTACCACGATCGGGAGCGGGAACACGTGCACCGCACCGTCTTCTCTCGATAAACCTCTTTCTAACACGAACAATCCGTAGTCTTGAATCCAAGTGTCCGCATCTTCAACCCCAGTGAAAATGGGAAATCCCATCCAAGCCATCACTAGTAGCACCTCCTCTTCAAAAGCCGCACCTTTGGCATCACCGAAATCACCGCTTTGTTTTCAACTAGGAGCATCAGCATACTCCTCAGTGGGGGCACCAGAAGATGGAGAGTGGGAATGGGGGAACACACCTGGCACAAACACAAGGGCCTCTCTATAGCTCAGGGTATTCACAGCACCCCTATCCTCTCAGAAAACACCTTCAAAGAAACACTCAACCCTAGCAGACCAACTCCTGCTCAATTTCCACTCCTCACACACTCCACAAATCCACCACACAAGGTACACCTGCTACCACTACATGAGGCTCCACCCTTACACACACACACACAGCCACTCAATCTCACTCTCTCACACAAAACACCATCGGTCGAGGGGGGCACACACTTCCACACACACAGCCACTCAATATCACTCTCTCTATCCGACTCCTCCTTTTTCCTCTTCTTTTCCTCTCTCCATTTGGCTCCTCTTTGGCCCAACTTCAACCTTGCCCTTTTTCTCTGCTTGGCCGGCCTAGAAATGGCCCTCTTGCCCTTGCATTTTCTTTGTCCACTTGACAACCTCCCGGCTCCTTTCTCTTTGCCTACTGCCCATGGCGTGGGACCCGCTTCTCTTGTACCTAATCCTACGGCTGCCTTCGGGCCTCTCCTCAGCGGGATACACCCCTTAACCTACCATTAGCTACATCGTCAATGGGCGGTGGGGCTTCTTTTCAAAAGAGCTCCCCTAGTGGGCGCGGGCACGAGCCCTGACTGTCCGCCACGGCATCACTATGTAGCCACCGAATCAACACCGCCTCCCCACGCGGGCGCACGCCACCTGCGTTGTCCCGCCCAGCCAAAACCGGCCCGTTTCCGCCCCACAAGGCCGCCTCCGGCCAATGCAGCACCCACGGCCGTCTGCAGCGTGCAACACCATAGCCATGAGCTCACGGAGCTCCAAGGTTTCGCCTCACCTTGTGATGCCATTGAGGGTGACTTGCCCCAGCCCATATACCGTGTGAAGTTTGTTTCCGACAGCGCACGTGGGGCGGTTCCACCTGCCACGTGGCAGCCCCTGAGAGAACCTCCCTACAATGGCCTCCAAGGCCCTCAAAGACCCCCCACTTCAACTCAAAAAATACCCTTTTTTTGGTTTGCATTGCGTGCTTTGCTACGCATTGCCCAGTTGGCCTATGCGACAGCCGCCGAGCTCATCTGAAAACCTGCACTCCAACCTTCAAGTTCCCATACCGATCCCGCGAGGTGGCTTTCTTGATCTGTGCGCCCCAAATCGGGGAAAAAAACATCTGACTCTTCATGCTTGCCAAAAACTACTAACTTTGGCTGAGCATATCTCCGTGGTCCTGGCTCCGATCCACGTGCTATCACTTACTGCTAGCATCATAAGCTGCCCATTACGCACCAAACACCTGACGAGCTCATGAAAACACTAGATGGCGCATTTCTCACTGCGGTCCAATGGGTTCAGACCCGGCCCCTGAAAAATCTTCAACTGATCATAACTTACTATCCAGAGCTCCGATCCGCAATCAGAGAAGACAGGCATGCTCCATAACTCAAGCTCTACACATGTATGCACTGACATCAGCCTGGGTCACCTGTCCCCAGCTGCCGTGTCCGTCGGGGATCTGCTCCACACTCTTTCTTTAAACTGCAATATCTAGAGCACCGGGGCTCCGTTTGACGAGCCGTTTGGATCGGCTTCTAGAGCACACTGAGCACTACATTCTAGGACATTGATTTGGAATTTTGGACACCTTCACCTGCCATCCCATTTGGACCACCCTGTAGCCCTTTTGGCCTAAAAAGCCGCTTTAAGCATATATTCCCGCTACCCTTTTCTGGCTGCCTAGGGCTTTGGTACCTGCCCTAGCCTTCTGCACTGCACCTGCCTGCTGCCTCTTCCTGGCATAGACCATCTCCTAGCTCAGATCAACGTTGGTTGCACCAACACCATCTAGGAGGGGTGGAAGGGTACTGAGTACTAAGTAACTAAGGGCAATGTTTGGAGAGGGAGGAAAAAGTTCAATGTTAACGTGTGATTTCTTTGCAAAAGTACCTAATAATGCCCTTATAATTCATTAACAAGGAAAAATTCACTGATAATATCGTCCCGATGAGTGTAAATAGTGTATATACTATCAGAAAACCATCAAAAATAGTCCTTTTTGGGTATTTTTCATCATTTTTGTTGATAAGGAGGCTTAAAATCCAACAAAAAATAATCAACCTGTGTTTTTCAAGGGATTTTCTTCATTATTGGATTTTGACTTTACTTTTTTAGAGCATTTTTCTATTTTCTTTGACTTTTTCAAATAAAAAGGTCAAAAATTAATAATAAATAGCAGGGAAGCTCAGATGAAAAAACGAAAGACACGATGGTGATCAGAAAGACAAGGCTGACAAGCACAAAAAAATTCAACAAAATCAAAAGATGGAAATGGGAAGCCCAAATTAGGTGGCCAAGCCTACTTTTGCAAAATTCTTGCAGAATGAGCTACAGGAATGCGATTTTGGAAATTTTTGAGCGTAACATAGATTTCATGGCCTAATAGGACTAACGGGAGAATCTAGGGAAAATTGGTTCGGATATCCAGCCTAGGCTAAAACCACCTCATTTCCACTTGGAGCCTTTGCAGAGAGAGCATTTCAGCTTCTTTCGTGCATCATTTCCAGAGCCCATAGTTGACCTTTTTCAGCGCCATCTCACACGAGACATAAGGGGTAAGTTCTTTACTCATCAATGATCCATTTTGTACGACCGGTAGCTAGTCTAAAGCCCTAGACCCTCGAAATCGAGCTGTGCAAGAAGACCTACAACCTGAAACTGACCATAGTGGCTTGCCAGCTTGACCAAATTGAACGGGATTTGAACCATAGCATGCCCTAACATAATAGAACCTCTCCATACCATCAGATGATCATTCGGTTGGGGCCAAGGGGGTCCCAAGTAGAGAAATTAGGGTTTTTGGGAAAGGCCAGAATTTCGACCTAACTCCACAGATGGCTTGCTAATGAGGTTCATATACAATGTATATGATTAGCTTGGTGAAATCCATCAAGCAAACCCCTCGAAAAGCAGAAAATGGCTCGAAGGTTACAAAGCATCAAATTCGACATACGAGGCCAAATTGACTTCAAATGAGCCAGAATTGGAGAGGTAGCTTCACGACTATGTTACGGACAAGTCCAAAGCCTCAAAGTTGATCGGCCAACCCAACAGACAAAGTAATCACAAAAAAACGATGATTTCAGAGTCAACAGAGCACAAAGTGATGCCAGCATGACCAAACTTGACCAAATTCAATTTAGGACTTGTATTAGGTGTATGAAACATGTTTAGGTCAAAATTCGTGAGATTTGCAAAGTTTTTTTCACTGTAGTAAATAATCACGATTATTTACTTTTGCATCATTTTTGCTTGGCAATTGTCAATTCACCTCACGTATCATGTGTACACACCTATTATATGCCAAAAATCAAGTATGAGCCAAAATGGCCACCCATTACTTCCAAAATTGCCAAAAAACGCAAAGAAGTCTTTGAAAGCCAAAATCTGGGTTATGAACAACTTTTCTTGATCCAAATCACCTCATAATTTATACCCAAGCTCTATACCATACCTAGAACCAATGCATGCCAAAAAATGTCAATTTTGGAAGAAAAGTTAATAATCGCGATTATTTACTTTTTGGTCAAAATTGGGGACTTTGGATAATTTGTCATCATACATCCAAAGTACATGTTGAGATAAGCCCACTAGCCAATTTTGAGTCAATTTGGATTTCAAAATCTCAAATTTTCTTTATATCTACTGTTTCAGAGACCTAAAGCCAAAATCTGGTACCATTTTCACCCTGTGCATCCAAATGAGTCCATATTTCCCTCAGAGTATGTAATTGGCATATACTTGAAGCCTATAAGGCCAAGTTTGCAAAAAAGTTGAAATTTTTCCCAACTGTAAATAATCGTGATTATTTACTTTGGTTGCAAATTTTTGTTTTGACCATATAGTTTTGTTCCTTGCATGATTTTATGTATTTTTTCTTGTTCAAAGATTGATTTGAAGCAATTTGGACCAGATTATTAGCATTTCAGTCTAAAAGGACATTCTAGAGAAAAATCCGACAACTCTGCTGACTTTGCACTCTATTGACTGAACAGGAGCAATACAAGCCGCGGAAAAGGCCAAGAAGAAGTTAAAACAAAAGGAGAAACTGCAAGAATTGCCCCCGTATCAACTGGACCCTGAGTCAGTAAAGGCTGCAAAAGCATCCTACCTATCTAAAGAACAGTTGGAAGAACACCACACCACGGTTTTCACTGGCAGGTTTAAGAGTGAAGAAGGCATCCGGTGGAGTTGCAGCTCTTGCCTAAAGAGGTCTATGATGTAGCTGCAAGCCAAAACCCAAAGAGGCTAACCGTAGGTTGGGGCTCCAACATTTCTATGAACAAGAGCCTTGCGGAGTGGACTTTCAAAAAGCTTACGAGCTTCTGTCCACAATCAAAGAAGACGGAACTGCCCAAATATCAGACAACCAGGGAAACAAGGTCGAGGTTGTAATTAAAAAATATATTGTGATAGGGATACTCAAACTGCCCACCGAAGGGATGACCATGCGGGCAAGAGACAGGAAGACAGCGGGCAGATTTACCAAGGAAATAGTTGTGGCTACATTCGCCGATCTCATCCACAAACAGGTGGAAGAGCTAGCCAGTCTGTACCATTAACACTTTCATTTCCTGGCAAAAAGGCCACCAAGGTACACGACACCAAATCATGCCATGGCCACCACTTTTACACAAGTTCTGAAGTCAACAACAAGGCAGCCTGTGGACCACGTACAGTATGTTTTGACAACATTGAAGGCCACCAAAAAGGAGGGGAAAATAACATACTTGGGCGCACCATAAGTATTAACAAGAATATTCTATCATGCCATCGGCATGGCTGACAACCTACCGCTTGCCCCTGATTAGAATACATGGATCTTGGCAGCACAACCCTCTCCAAGAGCTACAAGATCAGGTAAAAGATCATTTTAATCAGGTGATGAATCAGATGACAGCTCATCAAAGCAACACAGCAGTGAAAGCTCTGACACGAAGAAAAAAGAGCTAGGAGGGAAGAGATGAAGAGAAAAGTTGTGGCTGCCCACCAAGAGGAGCCATCTCAGAAACATGAAAGATTTGAAAGAGAAAAATAGGCGTATCAACGCACTAGGCAAGCACAGGGAAAAGACCCAGAAAAGTGGGTACCCACAGGCCTGAAAGGACTTCTAACGAAGCATCATTCAAGAAAAGAGTCCGAGGATCCCAAAGATTATTTATAAAGAATGTACCAAGAGGCAGAAGCTTTAAAGTTGAAAGAGGCTGAAGAAGTGGCAAAGAAAACTGAGGAAGCGGCTACTCAAGAGCAAAGCCAGGCATCTCCCCGATCCACCTCACCGCCGCCGGAACAATAGGACCAGCCCTTGCCTACTCCACCATCATCACCGCCAGGCCAAGAGACCAATGAAGAAGCCAAGACCGATAAGGAAAAAGATTCTGAATTCACCCACCAAACGGAATCTACACAACAAGGTGACCAAGCCGAACAACATGAGGAAAAGGAAGCTGAACCAAAACCAGAGCAAAGAGCCGAGGAAACTCATAAGCCGGCGGATGAAACTGATAGAGAGGAAGATACATAAAAAGAGCAAACCACTACACATGAGGAAGAACCCGAGACTGAGAAGGCAAAAAGGCCTACAATCGAAGAAACGGTAAGGGTTGAGACCACACAGGTTATTTCCACTCAACCAGAAACTGCCGAGGTATCAAAGCCTCAGGATGGGCAACGAGAAGAACAACCATCCACCTCTACATACCCACCAGCACCTACATCACAGCAAGAAGCAACACAGGAGGCTACCAACACATCACAACTCGCAAGACAGGAGGAGTGGCAGTCCAATGACAAAGTGATTTTACAAGTAAACGAGTATGCAAGGTAGATGCAAGTCATGACAGAGAAACTCCGCTCAGCAGCCTTTGACCGTAGTACAAAAGCCAAAGAACTAGAAATGGTCATCGATGCTCTTCAAGGAGAGCTCGACGACAGGATGGCTACCATCACTGATCTCCAAAGGCAAGTACAAGAGCTAAAGACTGAAGCAGAACGGCATCAGATATCTAGGGACAAACAATAGAAGGAAATGGAGGAGTTGGGTCACCTCCTTACTAAATTATTTGATGCATGCAAGGTGAAAGACGAGCAGCTGACAGAAGTGACAAACGAACTTCTTACCACCTCTCTGTTAGCTCAGAAAATTCAAGTACAGTTAGATTTTGCTAACGCTTCTCTCCAATATTCCGCACAAAGAATCAATGATCATGCCACTTTCTTGCGGCAAATAAGAGAAAATCCAGTCGTGGCATTGATCAAGGGAATAGATGAAGTGTACAAGGCACTTGAAAAGAAAAACAGAGATAATTGGAGTTGAAGCTTGAACACTCACAACACAGAGACCTGGCACTGATGCGGGTCCAAAGAGAGGAGGAACTCCTTCAGGAAATTGCAAAACTGAAAAGAATGAATCAACTCCTCAGAGATGGAAAGCCCGATACATAGGAAGAGGTAGGCACTTCAAAACCACCCCAAATGGAAATCCCCTTGGTCTCATTTTCTGACTTTGAGACGAAGTGTACAGGAGAGCCGAGTGGTGACGAATACTTCCAGGTCCAAATTACAAACAAACATACTGTGCCAATGGTCCAGCTATCAAAGGATGAAGAGGACGCACTGAAAGAGAAGATCACCTTAGAGGAAGATGAGCAGTGGAAGGCCGCTATGGATTGGGAGTTGAGAGTTTTACACTCTGCCAACGTCACTCAACTCACTCCCAATCAAATCAATGCTCAATGGCACCAACAATCTTTGCCATACCCTCTCATCAAGGTAGCACTCTTACAGGTAAAGGAAAGATTATACAAGGATATGCAAGAAGATGGCGCAGATAAAGAACACCCGAAGTGGAGGTTAAGTTGGCTGAACAACAATCCAAGATACCTGATTCTGTTCACAAGAGCACCTGCAGCCCTACAAAAAGATCCGACATTTTGTCTTATACCTCGAGTAAGGACATGGCAAGCACATGAAGCACTGCAGAAGAAGAGGCCAACATGGCTCAATTTTCCCAGGCTTCCAACTCCAGAGAAAGGCCAAGCCTTAGAGGAATACATGGTGAAAACCCTAACAGGCGACATGACATTCTTCAAGAGTCTGCTAGATCTCTCCTGTGCAATGTTATATAAGATCTACAGGATGCTGCTTACATGCATACAGGTTTTCAATGAGCCTCAGCAGACAAGAGCCCCCTGGCTCTCATTCTTGGAGGGGAACAAAGGCCTATGCTATGATCTAAGTGGGCAACCCTCAGAGGAAATTCTTTATGGATTTTATGCCAGATGCATGTTCCGACCCTTGCATAATATGCTAGCTTTTGAGGAGGCATTCTACACTGGCTTCTTCACCTGGCGAGCGAAGATATTTGCACTGGTGATAAGCAACCTCACGTCAAGATTTGTAGGATACTCAGCAGTGGAACTGAAAAACAGAGTCACCATGCAGTTTTTGCAAGTTCTAGGAAAAGAAAGCAAAATCATATACCAAAAGGCACTAGAAGTACTGAAAGACCGCCTCGCCTGCTGTCAACCCAAAGATTACTTCAGCCCATAAAGCAGTGTCAAGAGACGACTGAGGCGAGGAGGGGGAGAATGTTAGCAGCAAGCTAACGCGGACACCATTTTTTGGAGTTCTCCTTGTAAAACAATTATTATTTTGATAAATCGGGAATATTGTAACTCCTATTTTCTTGGTAAACTTTGTAATTAATGAGCCGGGGCTACAAGCTTCCAGATTGTATCATAGCCAGTCAATTCCCAGTGGTAGAACTCCAGATTATTACTTTTGACCACCTAAAAACCTTGGCTATAGTATAAAAGCCAATTTTTGTAAGTTTTTATAAGATTTTGGATAAGAAATACATAGCGTGAGCTAACGGTGCTCACTTCTCTCCTTCTCCCGCTTCCTACTCCCTCCCCGGTTATCACATTGCAAATGTGTTTGTTGCATTGTAACCGCAGGTAAGAGCTCTACGCATTGACGTAAGCCATTCATAGTATTTCGTAGCTTTTGGCGTCGCCGATCCGCGGCCTAATTTCATCATAACTAGGAATTTACACTTTTAAAACAAAAACTAAGCATAGGCGAGGTATTGGGGCATCATTGCTAAACATTTAGACGCATTCTGGGTCGAAAACGACTAGGTCAAAAATCCACTGCTGTTAATAATCACGATTTTGGAACTTGACCTAAAGTGGGGTTTGAGGCCATATGCATGTGTGCTTAGGTCTTGTAAACTTGTCCTAGAAGTTTCATTACATTTGGATGTCATTTGATGTTGTAATGGATGTGATTTTCTTGCCGATGAGCGATGGTTTTTGGTGATTTCAGTCACTTGAGTGTAGCTTAAGTTAGATGCGAATTGTTAGTTGTTTTTCGAGAGATTGACAACCTCTTGTAGCCTCTATGCACTAGTCAAGTCAGCTTCGTCCCATGGTTTGATAAATGAATCGTGGTTTTCACCTAATACTGCAATAAGATAGGATGGTGAGGTTAGACATGCATCCCACACCTCATCACTAGAACTGGAAGCAGAGCTACTTTTTAAATCTTGAGAACTATCTACATGGGTATCTTTGGATTGATCATTCTCACTCACATTTTCTAGTGCCATAGGTTGCTTGGTAGTCATATCAAACACCCTCTTTTCACCCTTTCTGCCATACACACAGATTGTGCCTTGCCCCAATCTTGCACAGCACCAACAGCTCTCAACCAAGGTCATTCCAAAATGAGAGGAAAAGCTTCCAAGCCATCTGGAATAACATGAAAATTTACTATAACCTTCATGTTAAAGACTTCAACTTCCAAATTCTTAATCATCCCCAAACACTTCACTTTGGCATGGTTTGCTAGTCAAATCCCAAACCTATAGCTTTCACATGTAATGAGACCCAGTCTCTCAACACATGACTGTGTGATCACACAAACTTGAGCACCTCCATCAATGTAGGCCTCTCCCATGCCCACACCTTTGTGCCAAGCGTTCACCACAGGACAAATGTCGGGTAATTCTCCCACAGCCAACACTCTGACTTGTCCATGCTTTAGCGCTTTTTTTGTATTCACTAATGACTTCCACTGCCTCTTGAGTTTGGGCACCATATTCATCAATTGTCCAAAAGTACAATCTACTTTCCTCCCAATCAGATTTTCCTTTAAACTATAAGTTGTTTGGCCTTCTCCCAAAGATAAATCTACCACTTCAAACCGTCTACGAGGTATTCTCTTCCTCTTGGATTTTTCATATTCACCCTCTTTCTCTTTCCCTTTCTTTTTGCTAGGACCTAGCACAGCATAGCCTTCCCTCTCTCTTTTTCCCACACGCAACACATCTGCTTCCTTCTTTTCAACCCGCACAATACCCACATGACCACCAAAGGTTGAGGCATGATTTTCTTGTTCAGCACCCTGATCTCCCCGTATATCCAATGCATAATCATTAACCATGTTAGGAGTCTGTTGGGGGAGTGGGAACATATCACCTCCCATCCTTGTTGGCTTTGAGCAATAAGTGCTAATGTGACCAAGGTAGGGATGAATCTTCTCTACGGTTCAAAACCGCCTTGTCCACAATCTGCATTAGCATTAGGCTAAGCTTCACGTGCCTGGGCCATTCCTCTACCACGTCCACAACCACAACCACCTCCAACTCCAAGAACAGTAAGTTGCAATTCCTACATCATGGTCATCATGTCTTGCATATTTCACTGTAACTGTTTAGTATTAGCATCCCTTTGAACAGGTTGGCCTCAACCTTCTCCCTGATTTTTCTCCTTTTTCCCACCATTACTTTGCTCAGGGACCGCTTTCCCATACTCATTAAGGTTTTGAGCCTTCCATTCTTTCTCTCTAGCGATAGCGATTGCCTCCTCGAAGGTGGTGGGTCTTTTCAGCTCAACTTTGAACTTCAGACTCTCTTTTAAGTTTGCCACAAAATGGTCCTTCTTTAACATGGATGGAGGGATCTCATTTCCCAAAGCTTGGGCCCATTTATCCCATAAACAGGTGAACAGCATGACAAAATCATCAACACTCTGATAACTCTTTTGATTGTATCCCAAAATTTCATGCCAAACTTCATCAAGTACTTCAATGGATCTAAATTGTGCCAGGAAATCTTGCTTCACACAATTGTAGTCCAAAACCACCCCTGGAGTTTGTGCCTACACAAACTCTCCATGATTGTGTAACCAAACTCTTCCTTCATCCTGTAAACTATATTGCATAAATCTTCCAAAAGTGAATTAAAATAATTTTTGTAAGAATTTTCCAAAAATAGTAAGTTTTTGGTCACCCGACCCATCTAGTTTTGACCGTCTCGATAAACTGCACCTGTAACCCAAATTTGAAAAAAATGCATTTTCGGACGTCGGGAGCTGCTAAATATGGCAGGTACTCGGGATTATGCACCTTGGTTCTAGCTTAACATAGCAAGTTTCGGCAGCAAAATCTGATTAGAATTGCCCGTCTAGGATTAAAAACAATTTTTCCTAAGGTTGTGCGGGGAGGCACCTGGGCTCGGGAGCTGTGTGGGAACCGGCTCCAGGCCACTGCTGAGATGATATGGCACGTAGAGGGCTCCCTCACACACAGATAGGGCTCGTGGGCTATTTTCCCAGCTTGAGAGATAGTGAGTGAGTGAGTTAGAATAGCAAATGGGACACTCTGCAACCCATGCACCCCATGAAGGTAACCCTGCCCATGAAGGCTTGAGTGGACTCCAGACCAACATAGCAGGTGATTTCAAAATTTTGAGGTTGTGAGCCTATAAAAGAGCATGCTCACACACACACAAGGACATATATGCTCACACACACATTTAGTATACACACACACACACACACACCTTGGGGAGCTGCTGTCGGCACACATAGCCTTTGGAGAAGGAGCAAAAGATGGAAGTGTTGCCCAATTCTCGCCACAAGAAGCTGCATTGGATCAAAAAATTGATTCAAATTCAGCCCAAACTACGATAACATAGAGCTAATTTCACGTTATGTTATAATTCCTTCTATGGTTCTCATAATTCCGCTGCTAGTATGCATAATCGCAGTTAAATTTCTCATTAGACACTCTCTAAATTGCTATATGATTATTCCATTGCACATTTTTAATTCTAATTGTCAATTATGCAAACAATTAATCTCTCCTTATCATAGATTAATGTACGATTAGCAATAAGAGAATTATCCACTAAGTCATTATAGTTAATGAATGATAGAATCAAGCCAGCAATGTGATAAGGTTAGTCTATTTAATTCTATTACCACACAATGTTTATATAGCTATGTTTAGATTCAAATTGTTCAAATATTAGGATGTAATTAGTGTAATTAATTCCACAATTAATCCACTAGGAAAAAGGAATCCTCTCACCTATGCATGCGGTAAATCTGCAAATCTCTACTTGCATTAGGAAGTGATTAAGCATGCCTAATTCATCTCTAGTAAATAGATCAAGTAGAAATATGAAATTCTTAATTATCTAGGCCAAATAATTAACCTTAGGGCCAATTCCCATAGAACAAGTAAGGGGCTATCAGAAATCTCTATGTCTTGAAGTAATCAAACCTCTCGTATAAAGGAGTTTGCTTATTGAAACTAATCCGTCATTTTGGTCGTATGTGCTCTCGAATATTAGCTCTCTTTTTCCAAGTTGTCAATTTAAGTAGTGAGTATAATATGGCCCCGGTAAAGAGAACTCGTTTCGGTGTTTCCCACGACCGCGAGGTTGGGACAAGCACCACAAATGGGAAGGGAAAAGCTCACATGGTCGACCAAGTACCGGCCAACTCACGGAGCAATGACGAGGAAATTGTGGAGGTAGGTCACATTTTTAATTCAAGTTTTGCTTAATTTAACATTGCATTCGATAAGTTAGGAAAGAACATATCCCTAAACATGTTGGAGAAATCCGACGGAGATCACAGCATTTGAATTGAAATATATTTTAATTTCCAAGTAGGAAAGAATGATTGTTGGATATACTGTTTGAGATAGGAAAGAATGTTTGCTAGGGAAAATTTAGCTCGGCCTGTTCATTTCTATTTTCAATGTTGATACTAGTCCGAACCCCCTCCTGATGGGCAGAGTTCATGGTTAAGGGCTCTTGAATCCACGACTGCTGGTTAAGTGGTGGATACCCACGTCTGCTGGTTAAGCGGTGGGAACGTCTTGCATTCTATGCGGTGGGAATGTCCACGTCTGCTGGTTAAGCGGTGGACATACCTAGTTGTATGGGCAACTAGGCGATAACGGGAGGAGTAAACTCTCGCTGCAGGAGGGATGTTGTACCTCCAGAGCATTGGAATTTTAATGAATAAGTCTGAGTATAATTTTTACTAGGATTACTGTCTTGGTGCCGCTTTGCAATACTGGTTGAAGGGTTGTATTAAGGAACTTGTGAATTGGAAACTAATCAATGAACTTATGTGTTGAACAACCATGTGTGGTAGTAATTAGATAACAAAAAGGAAGTGTGAGTGTGGGGGTGGACAGTGGGGGCTTGGCTCAGGTTGCCAATGCCTATGAGAAGGGTGGTCCCGATTAGTCGGGAACTCTCCGTCCCCATAGTGTTATAAATCGACACTAGTATTACTCATTGCCCAAAGAGCGGCGAAGTCTCAAGTGTACATGCCTCTGAAAGCTATAGGAAAAAAGGCACTAGGGACTTCCCTCCTCTTGGAAGGTGGGTCTTAGGATCGCTAGATAAGTTAATCACGCTTCCCCTGCGGGGTGGAACTAGATCTCGATGCTAGTAGGCTCGAACTCGACTCACTTTGTGATGAGAGATCGTCCACTAGATGAACCTTAAACCACATTGTTTGCTTCCGTTGTAGATCTAGTGTCCACCAGGTTTACCATCAGATCCGTTGTTTGAGACGACGGGGTGGTGACCTCACACTCCAGTACTACCTAATCCACCTCAAACTGAGTAACCTGGACCCCTGTGCTTGGCTTCACAAAACCTCACAACCCTCCAAAGGCTGCAATCCCAATTATACCACCGCCTCAAGTGTTGTCCACAATTTGCACAGACATAGGTGGTTGTCCATAAGGACCCATATCCCTTTTACATTCTCTGCCTGCAGAATAGACATATTTCATAGGAATTGGAGCAAGGAGCACTTGCTCCTTAGTGGGATAACCAAAACAATGCTATCATGCAAACAATAAGGAAAATGAATGCCTCTATAGCCTTGCGCGAGCCACACCGTCGGAAGGAAGAACTATTGCACGATCGAAAACACCTGTGGTAAACACCTGTAGAGATTTATGAAAAACCCTCCAAGCATGGAACACACTCTAAATCAGGAAAAATGAAGGACATCATGATGAAGCTCGTCTTGTAGAGATGTCCGTAAAGTATCCATAGGCAAAAAATAGATGAAGTATGAAAGAGTTATTGCCGCTCGAAGTCGGTGGTGCACTCTTTCTTGCTCAAAAATGAGCTCTGTGAAAGTTGTGCGGGTGTTGTAGCTATTAAAATGGGGGCTTTCTTATCTTTCATCCACAAGATTTTTCTCTCTCTTCTTAGCCGACAACGTTCTCTCCTCAGGCATCTTTTAATTGGTCCAATTTTGGCCTTTTTGGGGTGAAAAATGAGTTGTCAGGGACCCTTTGACCAAGGAATGTGGGGGGGGGCGAGTTGTCGAGGACCAAAAAAGTGTCCACGCACCTGTCTAGGTCGTGGGAACTCAAAAAATGTACCATCTCCTTCCCCATGAGCCCACGAGTCCCCAACAGCCAAGCCTTGAGAGAGCTCCTCTCACCTTTGATACACCTATAGTGGGCTCCCAAATTGCCCTATATATCCCCCACTTTCCCGTTTCCTCTTCTCATGTGCGATTACTCCCATTCCACATGGAAACTTACTCAAGCTTTCCAACTTCCCCAAAAATCTCCAGCTTCTCCCTCAAGCAGGAGGACTTCTCGGACAATTTTCCATGAGGCATAACTTGTTGCTCCGGTCACCGAATAACAGACCAAACACACGGCTCGAAGCCCATCACCTCAATTATCTCCAAAAATGTAAAATTTCAGCATTTCTAATCTTAGATCCCCAAAGTTGGCCGAGTTGCCCTTGTCGCATGCACCCACAATCACCTTCTAAGTTTAGATCGCCCGCTTCGGATGCTCATAACTCGTGATGTACAAGTCGGATTCACAAGCTATAAATCACGGCTGAAAATAATTATTAAAAACCATGTTTTGGAGTCTTGAACAACCTAAAACATCAGCATTCAAGCTTGGCAAAATCACACCTTTGTACGTGAATTTTTACATGGTCACTTCCAAGACTTGAAGGGCTATGTACATGTATATACATGAGGCTAGTGGGCAAGGTTCCTGGCATGACTTAGTGACTTTATGCACATTCAAAAAATGCCTGAAAATTTTTGAATTCTTTAGCCAGGGGAATGAGGTTTTCGCCATTGTGTTCAACAATATGGCGACACGGTTGTCAACAAGGGATGAAAGGGAACTCTTTCACTTCAAAATCGGGACCAAAGTCTTTGGCATGCCAGGAAGCACAACTTTTTGGAAGAGTGTTGATTGTAGTTACCTTACCCATCAGCAAGAACCCTTCTGTCAGTTCTTTATCTACATAGACGACAGTCCAAGAGATTGGTTTGCCAACCTCATAATACTTCAACTCAGAATATGATTAGGCCTAGAAGACATGTTCTACTACTTGGGCAATGTGCTTCCAAATGTTATGAATTGTCAAAGTTGCTAAGAAGTTTGAAGCTCTTGCAGCTATCATAGGGAAAGAAAAACTAGAAGATAACTACAAACCATGTTGTCGCGTGGGAGGTTTGAGAGAATACCATGTCATGAGAGTTAAAAAAATATTTACAGAATTAGCTCTGAGATAACCATAATATTGTATTGAAGCCGTAAAAATCAAATTTTGATTAATAAAAGAAGCATAGACTCAGTTTTGGTTCTAAGTTTCTCTCTCCTTGTTTTGTTTTTAGATAGATCTTCTTAATTGTTTAGATGAACTTCCAAGTGATTTTGCACAAAGGGTCTTTTTCAATTATGTGGTTGGATTCAGTCTCCATTGGGGAATTGAAGTGATTCAAGTTTCAAAGAGGACTAGAGACTACCTTGTATCGAACACTTACGTAGCATGTGAGCTATATATTGAAGCTCAACCTAGACATAGAACACAAGTTCCTGATAGGTTTATGAGACCAACCCCCAGCTTTGGGTAAAGGAAAAGATCCAAGAAGGCAATAATAAAATGCAAGTATATGTTCTTTACCTTAACATATGTTCTCTTTTGTACATACCGAGTCATGAACTCATACTTAGTAAGAAGGCCCTCATGCTAAACCAAAGATACGGATTTTGTGAAAAGGTCATAATCAGAGTATGGAAGAAGTCAAATGGTAGTATATGGCCTATTCTCAAATACATCCCTCACAATGTCACAATTACCTTTGATGACTACAAGAAGCCCAAGTGCATTAGTGACTTTGACCAAGCACAACCAATGGCAATGAACTCGAGTAGAAATCTCTATAGAGGTGATTTAAATAAATGACATGCTCATGTAAACTACTTTAATGGATTACTACCCACAAATGTATCACGAGGAGAGGAATGGTACGAAAAGAAAGACGTGAATTTTAACGCACAAGTTGAAGATCTAAACTTTGACACTCGAGGTGTAAACAAGTATAGGGGTAGAACCTTGGTTATAGGAACCAAGAATTGGATCATAGGACCCTTTTGTATTTATGTATCTCCCTAGAAACACTATGTATCTTTTTGGTCTTCTACGGTTATAAAATTTGATTAACACATATTTCTTTGAGGATATAATATTTGAGTTTGAATCTTGGTTTTATCATTCTAAGTAACTTGAGTGATGGGGTGTGTGTGTGTAGATGATTGACATCTTACCTCAAGGAATATGGACGGATATACTCTCTCGCCTTATGGTAAAGGAGCATTTCTAAACTAGAGTGGAAGTGCAAAGGCTTATCACTAACACCCATAATGGGGAAGAGAAGAAAAGGTTGATGTCCATGTATTGTATTGTACCTAATACATTCCAAGATTGGTACCATTACACTGCAGGGAACTCCGAGTTTAGACTACCTGAATGTAAACCCTTTTCTGTTGGGAGTATCGAGTGGATACAATCCAGGTTGGGAAAGAATATTGTTATCACTAATCAAATATTGTATATAAATTCTTATGAACTTACCCTGAGATCGACAAAAGAAACATGGATGTCTAGAGACATACTTCCCTTAGTAATGGCTATGGGATTCTTCGACATTGTTATGTTCAATGTATGGGGCCATCAATACAAAAACAAAAACCGACATTCCTTTAGCTTGGTATCTTGGAAGTTGTTCTTTGACTTATTTGGAAAGTCACTAATCCACAATCCTCGCCATGTAAAAGTCTTACACAATGCCTACAACAGACCCAGTGCCTTGCAGATTGTGCAAATATACACATCTCAGTTGGGTGGGACACACGGGATGTGTTTCCAAAAGAATCTGCTTACTTTGATGACTACTTTGGGTACAAGAAGGCAATTTTTCACGCCAAGATGGGGGTACCTGTAAAAAACAAATTCCTTACTCACAGCAATGGTATGACTCACACACCAACGAAGAAGTATTTCAACCAAAGATTAAAAAAAGGATTATTGGGATCACCCATCCAATATACTCAAGGAATGGGATAGCTATGCTCCATTGGTGGAAGGATGTCACAATGGATATTACCAGCACTACAACACAACATGGAGATATCGACGCGCATATATCGATGAAATTAGCGAGTGTCGCTATACGCGTCGATATACGCGTCGATATATGCGTGGAAAGTCTTTACTTCCCACGTGTATAGCGACGCAAAAAAAATTGGGGGAAAAAAGCGAAACCCACGAGCAGCAGGGGCCATTTTCGCCTGCGCTCTACTCAAATCTTGGCCTTCACCTGCTGCGCAGGTATTATGCCCCCCCCCCCAACCCCTCTCTCTCTCTCTCTCTCTCTCTACATCGTGTGTGTGTGTGTAGGAAAGAGAGAGAGAGAGAGAGAGAGAGAGAGAGAGAGAGAGAGAGAGAGAGCGGTGTGTGTGTGTAGGAAAGAGAGAGAGAGAGCGGTGTGTGTGTGTAGGAAAGAGAGAGAGAGAGAGGTGTGTGTGTAGAGGAAAGAGAGAGAGATAGATAGATAGATAGATAGTTCTATTATCGTCCTGGGAGGTCAAATATGACCTATGGGACCAAATGAACATGTCACGTGGTGTGAGTGGAGTTCATAAGTGACTCTCGATGCTCAAAAATGGCTGAAATGAGCGTCGCAATAGAGAGTCCACATCGTGGTTGGGAGAGGAAGGTATGTAGGGAGAGCTCATGGCTGAATATATGGGGAAAAGAGGACCTAATGTGGTCAAAAGCTGAGCACTCAAGTAGTGTGTGGTACTCACTCTCTCGCACTTGACGAGGGCATAAGGTGCAAAGTCGATGACACTCCTCGCCAGTGCCCCAACGTCCTGTCTCGCAGCGTAGAGAATGGGAGCTAAGACGAATGGAGGCAATGGTGCGGATCGCACTCAACGGGATGGGCTCAAGGATGTAGGAATGGGTTCGGTTACCTCGTTCCGAGAAGAAGAGAGATTTGTAGTTTGGGGCAACGTGTGTGGTGTAATGGCTGAAGCGAGAACCTCCGGATTTCTCCCAAGCCATGATACATTGGCGTTGTAAGAAGGCCTCATTAACTTGGGAGTCGATCGACGCATCCTTGACCAAGTGACATGCATCCCATCTTCCAAACCATTTCTTGATATCAAGCATCCACCCCGAACTTAGTATTTTGCTCTTGCATGTCTTTTGAACCTTTTGACTTGCTTCATATGCGATTCTAGGAAGTCGATGCAAAGGGCTACGTTGTGTCTTACGCATGTACTCCACAACCCTTTCCATGCCCAAGACCTCAATGGGAAGCGATCCGGACTCAAGAAGTAAGAGCATGTAGGGTGTTTGTGTCTTGACTTGGAGAAAGTTGGTGAGAAAATGCTTTTGGACATTCTCAAACTCTTTCCAAGTAGACTTCCCGATGCTTCCACCCCACACCTCCACTCCATAAAGAAGCACCGGTGTCACCAATGTGTCAAAGAGGTACTTTTTGAGAGCCCAACACTTGATCTCTCCTGCATTGCACATGTTCTCAAATGCATAATAAGCCCTCTTTCCGGCTTCCAAGCGACGCATTGCACAATCCTTCCATTTATGATTGGATGGAACCTCAAGGCCAAGGTACTTGAAGTGATCTACCACTTCAAGTTTCTCATTGTTGTATACAATGCATGGATTTTCGTCATTGAGGGTCTTTACAAGCATAACCTTGGTTTTGGATCCATTCACGATCAGCCCGCTATGTAGGCAAAAGCGTTCCAAGACACTCATAAGCTTTTGTGCATCTTCTAAGGTATGTGCCAAGAGCACTACATCATCGGCATAAAGCAAAAGCATGATCACCGCATTTCCAATCTTAACCTCTTCTATGCCTTCTTGCTGCATAAAATCAAGAACCATGTATTCCAATTCATCAATGAGTAGCCCAAAGAGGGTTGGGGAAAGTGGGCATCCTTGTTTGACACCAATAGTGCTTGCAAAAAATTCTGAAATTCCATCTCCCATACGTAATCGACATATCACTTTTTGGTAGATGCGAAAGACTACATGCATAAATTCTCTCGGCACTTGAAGGCTTTGCATACGTCTCCAAAGATTTCCTCGCGGTACCATGTCAAAAGCTTTCTTGAAATCCACAAAGCAACAATACAACTTTTTTCCTTTCAATCGAGACGCTTCCATAAGAACTCGAAGAGTGACAAGGTGATCAATAGTGCTATGATGCTTTCGAAAACCTGCTTGGCCAAGCGCACGTTTGCCATTCTTTTCAGCCCATTCACTTATCTTCATCTCCATGATACATCCAAATAACTTTTCCATCAAAGAACCAACCATTATAGTGCGATAGTTGTTCACATTGTTTACATCTCCTCCTTTGTGCAAAGGTTTGATCCAATTTGCACTCCAATCATGAGGCATGCCATACTGAAGTGCAAGGTTAAACATATCACATATCCAATATCGTGTTTTCTTGCTTGTCCATTTAATCATTTCAGCCTTGACACCTTGAAGGTCACCTGCCTTGCGAGTAGCAAGTTTCTCAAGCGCGCGGCATACATCTTCAATGGTAAAGAAGGGAGACATAAATGGAAGGGAGCTACAACCCTCCATCTTATCAACATTGGGTTGCTCATAGAGGTTCTTACAATGCATATACATATCCTCAAGAGTCAAGTCACCAAAGCTCTCAACGCGCTTGCCTTTTAGATTTTGCCAAAACTTGCCACATGCATGTGCTTTCTCTTGTGCTAAAAGAAGTTGTTTTTCGACTTCCCACCTTCTCCTCTTCTTTTGAACAAGTGCTTTGTATGTGTGTGAACATTCCAAGTAAACTTCCTTGTCTTTGATTGCATCCAATCTTAGCAAGTGTTTTCGGGCTTGACTACATTCCATGTCAAACCATTTCTTCTTGGTGCTACCCTTCTTAGACCTTTTGCAAGACATGTGTTTCACCGAAAAGCATTCCTTCGCACAAGAGAAAATTACTTCTTTGAAAAATTTCCACTTGCATTCTAATGTTGGGCTCCCTTGATGCTCTATCATGCTTAACATTTGGTCCACCATATCAGCATATATAAGTGCTCGTTTGAAGTCTAGACGTAGGTACAAATGATTCACATCATGATTGGAGGCTACATGCTCGGGCCGTTTACCACACTTGAGGTCAATACATAACATCCTATGATCCGATTCCGGATTCCATTCACCAAGTGTAAAGCTTTGTATGCATTCTAGAGTGGCTTCTGAGAACAACATATAGTCAATCACGCTAGCACCATTGTGCTTTCTACATGTAAAGTCATTGGTGCCTTGCCATAGAGATACACCATTTGCAATGAGCATTCCGGTACTATTGCACATATGTAGAAGTGACTTTCCATAGTGATCCACTTCTTTTACATCATTAGAACTTCGATTATACATGTATGAGTCATCCACTCTTCTTGATACATGCGGCATGTCGACTTGTTGTGTGTCGTGTTGTAACATATTTGTGCGAGCATTCATGTCTCCAAAAACAATGACTTCACCTTGATCTTTGTAATGAGCAATGTCTTCCTCTAGTTCAACAAAGGGCTGATCTCTATCCATATTCAAGCGAGCATAAAAGTTGGAGTCATAGTGAGGAATGTAGCAGCCGGCCACAAACATGACTTGACCATTTGGTGGGCTGATTTTCAGCCATAAGTAGCGTTTATACTTATCTTCTTTGACAATGGAAACATCTTTCAAACCCTTTTTGGTCATACATGCTACGCCTCCTTGGCCTCTTCGTTGCTTTGGATTTTTGGCCCACATCAAAGAATGTACATCGTATTTGTCAAATCCAAGAATTTGTTGCGCATCATGCTCCCATGTTTCGACAAGAAGTATCACATCGGAGTCATTGGTAAGCTCATCAATGCCAATTCCCGCATTCCATGGATACCCGTTACAATTCCAAAAGCTTATTCGCAAGCGTGAGTTGGTCTCATAGATCATGTGTCCCTATTTGTTGGGTGGACTTGCATCCTCCTCAAGTGACTTTTCTTCTTGAGATGATACCTTAACCTTCTTGCTTCTTTCCTCGTATGCTTTGCGACGTACATTTTGTTGCATAAGAGTGCGATCCTCATATACATTACAACCCGTTCCTTTGAGGTAGATCCAACCATTGTCAAGGATGATCTTTCTCTTTACCTCATCAGCCATGGTACATACTCGATGTGTGTAGGTAATCAAAGAGAGAGAGAGAGAGAGAGAGAGAAGTGTGTGTGTGTGTGTGTGTAGGTAATCAAAGAGAGAGAGAGAGAGAGAGAGAGAGAGAGATAGAGAATTAATGTATGCTTAGGAAATTAAAATTAACGAAAAATAATTAAAGAGAGAAATGAAATGAAATGTTATATTAACGCCTTCGAAAGGCCAAAGTGACCTATGAGACATGAGACAAGAAAGTTACAATGTGATGGATCTGATATAGAGTCAGAGTAAGAAGATGACAAAATAAAATATTATGGAATCCTAAACTGCTAGGTATGGACTAAACGGTTAAACCAACTAGCTGGGATAGGTAGATCATAGGAGATCCAGCAGCTATCGCTGGCGGATCTCATCAATCTCCTCCATGGTCAGTAGTCTGACCGGGCGTTATGCATGTCGAGCCAAAGTGACCTAGCTAGATCCTCTGATGCAGCCTCTGTCGATGTTGTGTAGTCCTCCGTAGTCATGGACGTCTAGATCTCCCTAGCTCAGTCGCTCGTTCGATCAGTAGAGAGATAGGAAAGTAGAGAGTGAGAGAGAGAGAGAGAGAGAGAGAGGGGTAAGTAGAGAGAGAGAGATAGGAAATAGAGATATAGAGAAAGAGAGTTATATATATATATATATAGAGAGAGAGAGAGAGAGAGAGAGATAGGAAATAGAGAGATGGAGAAAGAGAGTTATATATATATATATATATATATATATATATATAGAGAGAGAGAGAGAGAGAGAGAGAGAGGTAGGGAAGTGAAGAGCGAGACAGAGAGAGAGATAGGAAAATAAGGAAATATAGAGAGAAAGAGAGATAGCGAGAGCGAGATCGAGAGAGAGAGAGAGAGAGAGAGAGAGAGAGAGAGAGAGAGAGAGAGAGAGAGAGAGAGAGAGAGAGAAAGAGAGATAGCAAGAGTGAGATCGAGAGAGAAAGAGAGATCGAGATCGCTTTTTTGAGCAAGAACCATGAAAGGCTTCTGAATCTTTATCAAGTTGCTCATCCATCTCCACATTATCTTATGGCTTGGACATGGAGGCCCCGTCCGGTTTACAATCAGGTAATAAACTTTCATTGGGCTGAGAACTTCCATGGCTTGTGCTTTCATCAAGTGCGGCATTGGAAAGCTATCTCTGACAGGCTACCTCGGAATGGAGGTAGGTGGGTTCGTAGACAGAGAAGAAACTATGGAACTAAAAGAGGCAAAGGGGTTTTGTCTGCTACATGCATTGCCATGTACACCTGGGAGTGCGTATGTGTCTACCCATATAGGATTTGACCAATAAAGACAAGATTTTGACCCGCTGATCCTGATCTCCGTACACCTCTGGACCGAGGTGTACGGAGATTGGGCAAGACTAGAGAATGCGAGGTAGTTTACATTGTGAGGAGTATATATATATATATTAAAACAACATTCATAATCATTGTAGATAGCAACGTCATCAACTAACATGGAGGAAAATATTGCATGCTCGTGCACGCTCTGCAAGTATCAAATCCTGCGCAAGCGTAGGATATGTAATGAGCATGTGCACAAGTACAGAGAGTTTGCTAGAGAAACCGTACAGAATCTGCGATACGACTCCTACGGAACGGGCATTGATTTCCGCAACATAGCACCTACATCTGCGAGAGAGAGAAAAAATATTATGCGTGAAGGTCCGACCAATATAGATCCACGGATGGAAGCAGAAAAGGGCTTACAGACAGAAGACGACGGCATGGTGGAGATGCTAGATGCCTTCTTCAGACAAGCGAGGAGAACGCGAACAAAGCAGCACTAGAAGCCGTGCGCCTATCTCCTAAAGACATGTTGAGGAAGTTGGCACGTCAACCAATCTATGAAGGCGCCAAAATATCTGTGCTTCATACTTGTCTTGCGTTTTTGAATCTTCAGTCAGTGTATGGGTGGTCAGATGCAAGCGTCACTGCTTTGTTTAGGTATGTAATTTACAAAAGAGATTTTCCGATTGCAACGGTGATGTGCTCGGAGAGCTTTTTAATTTAATGTGGCTTAAACAGGTTATTGCGGGAGCAACTTCTCCCAGCTGGCAATGAAATGCCCCCCTCTAGGCCAGACGCAAAGCAACTTCTGACCTGAGTTGGCTTGGACTACAACAAGATTCATGCATGTCCAAATGATTGCATTCTTTTTCGAAATGAATTTGCAGATTGTCTGTCATGTCCTAAGTGCGGAGCAATGCGCTACAAACAAGATGCAGTTGGCAAGACAATGCCAGCTAAATTTTACTTTCTGACGCTTTATTTTACTTTCTTTGTGCAGGACTTTAGTATGGCACACGAGATTCCAGATCCCGCTTCCATGAGTGCAGATGCATTCATGGGCTTCGTTACACGAATGACGCCTGCTTAGATGGCAGAGGCTTCTCAGTACTGGGTAGCCAAAGGCACTGGTACTACGCCGCAGGGCTTCACACTCGAGGGACCGACGCCTAGGGGGGGGACGCCTACGGGGTTCAGGACGCCTATGGGTACGACTCCTTCTTCTCCCATCACGGCCGCTTCGACACCTAGGGGTGGGGCAGAGGCGGGTACGTCCTCATCTCCGCAGCACAAGGGCACTCGCCGATCTCGGCGATCGTCAAGTGGAGGTGGTGGTTGCTGTGGAGGAGGGTCCATAGATGCTTCGACCCCTCCTCGCTCACGACCCCCATCTTACCCAGGCACACCTCTTGACACACCTCTTGGCACACCTCGGACACCTTGGGGGGCACACAATCCTAGTGCCTCCAAGCTCTATACTATACGAGGAGATGGTTCTGTTGACATGGATAGAGTCGGGACTGAGATGTGACAGCGGATTTGCCAGCTCGTGGAGCTGCAGTTTTTGACCAACATTCTGACGTCTTGGGATCAGCAAGACAAGGAAAAAGTCACTTACATAGTGGAGACCATCCTGAGAGAGAACCAGCCTGCTTCGGGTTCTTCCATTGTTTCGGCGTGGTGGATCAAGGGTGTTGCATGGGACACCATCAAACATCAACGAGATGCAGCTCAGAAGGCCTTCAGGACCGGCTCGCTGAAGCCTTCGGGCATCCCACACGAGACGTGGCTGCAGATTAGGGAGGATGAGCGGATAGCGGCCACGCGGTTCAGACAGCAGCGTGAGGCCGCGCAGGTACGACAGATGACTAGGGGGACATCTCATCTTGGCAGCGGAGGCTTCGACACCTTTCGCTATGAGTTTGTGAGTTTCTAATCCAATCTTAACTATGGCGTTTTTTAAAACGCGATGAATCATATATTCTTATTACTTTGATTTTTGTATAAACGCAGAATCTTGCGATGCATTGAGCTCCATCAGGCGAGGAGGAGTCAGATGGATATCGCAGAGGTATCTATGAAGTACTGAATGATATTAAAGCTTCAGGAGAGCCTGTAGACTGGGAGGCCTTACAGTCTCGCTGATCGCTTGAGGTGAGACGTTAATATGTGTGAGTTGATTTAATTAAGTCTGTATATGTGAAGAAATATCAATACTAATTTTGTGAGTTGTCCTATGTGCAGGTTGCGACGCCTAGTCATTAGTGGACCAAATTTCATCTATATGCTTTGTGAGACACAGACACGCTTCTGTGTCTCTTTTTTGTACAAACAGTTAGTGTTCAGACAGTTATTGTTTCCCTTATGGTTATGATTATTGTCATTGTCATTGTATAGACAGTTATTGTTTCTCTTTCTGGTTATGCTTATGGTTATTGTTAATTTTGTTTATGGTTATGGTTATCTGCATTATGGTTTTGATCAAAGTGGTTATAGCCGGTTATGCTTTTAAGTTATGGTTATAGTTCGTTATGGTTATGCTTTTAAGTTATGGCTATGCTTTTCAGTTGGTACGGTTGTCTTTCATTGGCCTTAAATCTCATGTGAGATCCTACATGGATAGCATGTAGGAGGCGTATACATGATATGGTTTTTTTTTTAAAGTTTATGTAAAAACAAAGGGAACTCTGCCGAAATTTCTGCGCGCGGGAGCATGGTTGATATTTTGGTGCTGCTCGCTTTCTTGGGCAGAGGGCAGGAAGTCTGGCTGTGGCTGTGTCCATCTTTTAACTGGGCACAGGCTAGGCTACCTGCCCTCTACCCAAGAAAAAAAAATTCTGCTATGGTCGTCGCTATATGCGTCGCTATGCCCGTCGCTATCCGCGTCGCTAATAGCGATTGGTTTCAAAGTGACGCGTATAGCGACGCGCATAGCGATATATGCGTCGATAACACCTATTTTTGTTGTAGTGCAGGTGCATTATGTCAGAGCCATTAGAATTTATGCTAGCAACAAGCTAACTCGGATACCATTTTCGGAGCTCTCATTGTAAAAACATTTATTATTTTGATGAATCAAGAATATTGTAACCTCCTATTTTCCAGATAAATATTGTAATTGATGAGCCGGGGCTACAAGCTTCCAAATTGTATCAACCTGTCTCTAGTTAGAGCTCCTAGATTATTAGTTTTGACCACCAAAAACCTTGGCTAAGGTATAAAAGCCAATTTTTGTAATTTATTATTAAGTTTTGGATAACAAAAACACAGCGTGAGCTAACAGTACTCTCTTCTCTCCTTCTCGCGCTTCCTACTCCCTCCTAGATTGTCACATTGGACTCATGTCTGTTGCATTGCAACCGCAGGTAACAGCTCTACGCATTGACGTAAGCATTTCGCGGTATTTCGTAGCTTTTGGCATCGCCGACCCACGGCCTGATTTCATCATAAGTAGGAATTGACACTTCAAAATAAAAAACTAAGCATAGAAGGGGTATTGGGGCATTGTTGCTAAGCATTTAGATGCATTCTGGGTCGAAAACGACAGGGTAAAAAATCCACTGTTGTTAATAAGTTCGACGTTTGCACTTGACCTAAATTTGAATTTGAGACCATAAGCATGTGTACTTAGGTCTTATAAACATGTTCTAGAAGTTTCATTATGTTTGGATGTCATTTGATGCTGTAACGCATATGATTTGTTTCATTAGGGCCAAAAATGAATCAAAAAGGGATGTTTGTTAATCTAAGGATTAAGGAATAGTCCAATCGTCATTTGACACGTATGCAAAAGAATGGCACTTTTGTCTGCTCTATTTTGGGTTTTGGTGGTCCTATTTTGACGGAGAACAGCTAAATGTCTTGACCATAAGGCTGAAACTGCTATATTTAGGTGCTTTTGGCGAGTGAGCTCATTAAATTTGTGGCCCAAAGCAATGAAGTCTCATCTTTTATTCTATTTTATATTTCACAAAAGCGTTGTCAAAAGATACGAAATCTATGTCAGAAGGCTCTTAAAACAAGGCCATTGATGACAAATCACCTACTTTTTTCAAAAGTATACTTTTTTCATTCTTTCTCTATTTTGTGAGAGGTTTAAGTCTTTCTGTCTCTATATTTTCTTTCTTCTTCTCTAATCTCTGAGTTTCCATGGTGTCTTTTGTACGTCGCCCTTCACATAACATAACTTCTTGTGACTTTCATAACATTAGAGAGGATGGTCTTTGGAAGCCTATATCTTTTGGTGTGAATGACTGGGTAACAATGCTTCCTTCATGCAAAGGTGTACACAGAGTGAAGAGAACTAAACATGATAAAGTAAAAAACCATTGGAAAGGTCGTGTTCTTGCTTTCAAAGTGATTGACAATGGCTGGCTAGCTAAGGTTTAACATGTGTACATGGCCAAGGATATGGTGCTAGACTAGGAAGAACATCCCACACTGCATTCTTACTGTAAGTAAAAAAAAAACTTCTATTTGATACAATAAATTTTTCATTCTCCCATTGTTTTTTCTCATTTTTTGATTCCATTCCACATATTTTTTCTTCAACAGCTGTGGAATGGCAGCCTGTGGAGAGTCTAAGTGGGACGTTCAAAGCAATGCATAAAGGGATTGCAGATGCTATGTATGCTGACAAGCCACGTTCCTTTTACAAAACAATGGATTTGTTTGTCTATTTTGCAGAATACAAGGTTCCATCACGAGAAGGTGCATATGGAGAACTATATCAGTTACCCATTCCCACCATAAGTTCACTTGGCTGGGAAGCTCCTAATGCATGTACTATATCAAGCTTCAAATCCAAGATCAAAGAAGACATCCTTAAAGCTATGTCTTTGGGCAGGATATCAAGAAGAATTAAAGTTCAATGGTTCTTGCCTGTACATGTCTTTGTGGCATGTTTCAAAACAATGGACTTGCATAGGACAAAGACGATGTGGCTTAATAGAAGACTTTCTATGACTGAAGTGGATAATATACTCGGAGACGGATAGAGTACCAAAGAAACTTTCCATATTGGCAGTAATATTAGTTGTAGAGTAAGCCCAAATTCTATGTCTATCTCATATCAACTATGTTGTCAATCATTAGTTCTCGACTATGACTATAGGAGATGGAGAAGCAAATTAAGTAGATGTGTTCCTCTTGACTCTGAGGAAAATTGTCCAAAGTTTGAACTAAAGGTCACAGTCCATCCACACACCGAGTATAGAAGCCTTATAGTAACAACAAATTGAAGACTACATGATGTTAGATAATCTCTTGAGTTTCTTGATGGAACATCTCTTGAGTATAGATTCAAAGTGGTTGGATTTGTGGTGAGCACAAGGATGGAGAATTCAACCTCTTGCATCACATGCCTTCCCCCAAAAAGAGTTGAATTTGAGCCACTTGCAAGGACTTGAAAAAACAAGTTCAATATTGTAATCATTGCATTTTGCAAACGTATTTATCTTTTCTCTACCTTATTGTGATCATTATTTATGTTGTTTTAAGCTTACGTGACACCATGATACACATTTAAGAATCGATAGTTGGTATTAAGTATTTTGAAGTACAAAATTATGAATCACCAAAGGGTATATGTCATATGGACAAAATGAACAGAAGTGTAGATAACTTTTGTGGATTAATCAATCATGAAACTCCACTTTTCTTTTTGCCTGAGAGGATTTTGCATCCTCAGAGACCCTTTTTCTTTTGTGTTCAGGAGGGGGTGAAAGTTCAGGAGTGGGTGGTGGTGACTTGGGCTCCTCAAGGCTTGGCACAGGGGACTTGTGGCAGGGGTTGGTGCTTTGGGCTCCTGAGGGGTGTTTGGCTTGGGTGACTTGGCAACCTTCTTTGGCAACATGAATGGTAGCTTGAAAGGTGAGCTAGGTGCCTCCCCCTTACTGTTCTTAGTTGTACGACGCTTTTGAACCTTGAATTTCAATGGTGAGTGGAATGGCTGGCCCTTTGTATCTGCTCTTCTTTTCGCAGGGCTCTTCTTCTTGGTGGGACTCTTCCCCTTGGCAGGACTCTTCTTGGCATGGCTCTTCTTTGTAGGACTCTTCTTCTTGTGATCCCTTTTCTTTGAAGGGATTTCTTTGTATGGATCTTCTTTGCAGGACTCTTCTTCTTGTCATCCATTTTCTTTGCATCCAAACCCTTGGTGGCTCTACCTTTCTTTGGTGGCAAAGGAGATTCTGGATCATTTGGGTTTATTGATCTTTCCAAAACCATAGAAACAGCCTTCTCTCTCACCCACATGACCAAAGACTCTGGATAGTCATGCAACTGAAACAAATAGAAAAAGGAATTAAAGGACATGAGTACATACATACATAGTTAAGAAATCAAAATAAATCAATGGCACATGAGATACACACTTACAGTGAGTGTAGTCATCCTACACCTTGACTCAAGATATCGCCATGCATTGGCAAGCACCTTCCATCCACAAGATGTTGAGTCTGTTTGTAAAGGCACTTTTTGATTGTAGTACTTGAAACCTTCTATATTGTAATCCTTATTTGTGGTACTAAGGTGACCAACAATAAGTTTGGCAGCACTGCAAGAAGACAATCAAAAAGCTACTAATAGAAACAATGAGCCATCAAGCATAGATCATACTTCATACTTACAGCTTACTTCTCCCATGGATACTTGACAATGAATTCATAAATATAATATCTTTCTCCAAAAGATTGAAGATAATAAGACTCCAATGTCCTCTACAAAAAATAACAATTAGCTAGGAATACCACAAAAAGTTTTTAATAACATGTTAGGAGCTATAAGAGTTACCCTTCAACATAGGCGTATATTATGTAATTGTAGGTCAGCATGTTAAAATCTTCAAAAAAACTTGAAAGGCTTCCTTGCTTGTTAAAAAGGCACTGTGTCACTATAGGATCAAGTATGGAAATTTGCATAGCTATAGCCTTTGGAAGATTTCTCATAAGACACCTGAAAAAGAAAACACATCCCCCAATGAGGCCCCTGTGCCTGCACGTGCACTAATAATTAGCAAAGGGGGAACACATACCTGAGATAGATAAAGAGCACAGTATCACCAAGCTCAATGCTGGGGTTTACAAGCATAAAGGTGTCTTGAGGGAATATGTCATAGTACACCTTATCATCCCCACACAAGGAGACATCCACCACCATTTGGCTTGTAACTTTTTCATAAAGGAAAGAGTTGGATGCTCTTAAAATTTCTGGTTGCTCTGTAAGGATAGCATCCTCTGACATCATGTCTTGCTCCCTCTCAACCTCCTTGCCTACTTTAATATATTGGGCCTTTCTTTTCTCATACTGATGTGTAACATCTTCAATGACAACCCTTGAATCTTTCTGCTGCCTGGAAGGGGGGATATTTAAAATTTGGAAGGCTTTAAGATACTCACTAGGAATAATCTCAAGAGCGTTATCAAACATGTACCTCAACCTTGACACAAGCACAAAATTTTTGCTCATAAGTGTGACCCTGTGAGAAAATGCAGCTGCAATGTAGCTATCATTCATAAAGTCTATGAGAAAATCCTCGGCAGCCTCCTGAAGGCACATCAAGGCTTGAGATTGCCACTTGACTGAAACAAAGGTTTTGATATTCATCATGCTCACACGTCTATCTGATATCTCTTTGACAACTCTCATGAAAGGCAGCTTCGGAATCAGAAAACAAGTAGACTTTTGTGCTTTCCTTGTTTCCCTTAGAGATCTGACTTGATAATTCAATCTTTTTCTAGCAATACGCCTCTGACGAGGTTGTGTAGGTGGTTTCTCTGAATCGTCATCTTTCTCTAGATCTTTTGGGGCTTGGTAAACTTTTCTTGTAGTTTGTTTTGTCCTCGCCATTTGAGAGTCAAAAACTTCTGTCTTTTGTCACAAAATACTTCAAAACAAGACCTGCATAGAGCTCTGTCCAAGCGCTTTCTAAAGTACCCAGAACAATGCGAAAAGAGATCCAACCACAATCTTAAGGAGCTTGGTATCGCATGGCTCGATGATAAGAAAAGATAACGCAGGATGCAATAGGAGGTCCTCCCAAAATCTGGAAGAGCTCGCTATCGTGTCATATGGGAAGATGATGAGCTTGGTGTCGTGTGGCACGGAAACATGAAAAGACATCGCACGACGCGATAGGGGGGCCACCCGCAGTCTAGAACATCTCGCTATCCCGTAGTATGTGAAGATGTTGAGCTCGGTAGCATGTGGCACGGAAACATAAAAAGACACCGCACAACGTGATAGGGGGGGCACCTACAGTCTAGAACGTATGGCTATTGCGTCATATGTAAAGATGTTGAGCTCGGTAGCGCTTGGCCCGAAAACATGAAAGGGCATCGCACAACGCGATAGGAGGGACACCCACAATCTAGAAGACCTCCCTATTGCGTCGTACAGGATAGGGATAAGATGCACTAAGGTGTACTCCGAAAGTGCAAAAAATTGGGCAGAAAGGGGGTGTGCCGGTTGATGAAGGAAGAGATACCGGAGGATGCTTGAGGTACGAAACCATGCGAATGTGTGGTTTGGGGGAAGGTGAAAAATGATCACGTGACTTGAGCTTTTTATACAACCGACCGTCCATACAATGACCGTTGGAAGCATGCCCCGTGGACGTGTGCATGGATGACACGTGTCCAGAACAGTAATTCTTGACCTCCTTATATAAAGCTTGATCTTGTCTTTTTGTGGTGTTGTACTTTTATTGGTGCCGCACGATGCGAGAATCTTGTGATTTTAACATCAAGCTCTGCTTCACTTCTCTCCCCACTCTACCACGGCTTCTCTCTCAACTCCATCACTTTGGTCCCACACGACACGAGGGTAAGCCTTTGCAAATTCTGGAACGGGCCTCTATCGCTTCGTTCGGGCTTCTCTCTCCACTTCATCACTTTGGTCCTGCATGACGCGAGGGGAAGGCTTTGAAAATCGTGGAACGGGCCTCTATCGCTTCATTCGGACTTCTCTCTCCGCTCCATCACTTTGGTCCCGTATGACGCGATTGTAAGCCTTTGCAAATTCTAGACGGGCCTCTATCGCTTTGTTCGGGCTTCTTTTGGCGTTTCCTTGTCGACAGGCAAGACGCGATAGACGAAGGCCGCAGATTGTGCCTGGGTCTTCTATCGCGCCATTTGGGTTCTTTGGCTTTACCCTCTCTGTTTTGGTCTAGCTTCTTTGATTTGAATTTTTTTTAAACCAAACCATGAACGAAGGTTGCGAAGAGATTTTAGAGGAGAGTCCAAGTGAGAAGCTCTTGGTTGTTGTCATGGATGGTGGTGACATGGAAGTGTACACCAAAGCATATGAAATATTCAACCCTTTGTTTGATCTTGCAGTAATGCTAGACTATTTGAAGAACTTTTTGTCAGAAGAATTCAAAGAGTTTGAAGAGGCAGTTGAAGGAAAGTGTTTGGTTTTAGATGGTAAGACTTATTACCATCTAACTGAATTTACTACCAACTCAATTGAGAAAGGCAAAGTAACAAGGAGGTTTGGAAGATTTTCTAAGAAGACTTCATATATTTGTCCACCTACCATTTCTTGTCAATTACATTCAAAGCCTTGCAACCTTGTTCCAAAAGAAGTTGCCTTTCTTTTCTTTTTGTTCCTTAAAGTTGACATGCAAGGTGAAGGTGATGAAGTGAAAGATACATATGAAGAGGGAACAAAAACAAATGTTTCCACAGTTTTGCAGCTTGAGAAAAGTGAAATTCTAGAAGAGGAGGAAATTAATGTTGCAGCTGAGGAGCAGGAGAGTGCAAATTATGATGTGGCTCAATCTAGCGCTAGTACTGTTATTGATGAACCAACAGAGGAGGTAGAGGTGTGTGAGGCTTCCCTTAATTTGCCAAACCTTCCCTACTTCTATATCAATGGAAAAGAGTATATCCCTCTCCCATCATATCCAATGTCTACTTAATATGAGGGAGGACTACTATTGATCCGAGCCTATCACAAATTTTTGTTTACTATATTTTGTTGGTTTTCCTTGCTTCTAGAGGTTTACAATAAAAGAAAGAGTGAGAAAAACCTGTTGGAAAAATTCAAAAAAATGATTTGATGGGAATTTTTCCTTGACTAGTTCACTGGAGGTGAAAGGTAGAACCTAATGGTAAAGGGAAGGGAAAATATGTAAATGTGAAAAGAAAAGATATGATGTGTTTGTGGATCCATGCATCCATGATTCAAGGGTCATGAGGGGCTCATATCATCATGGCTTTGGAGCCATATGATGATTCAAACAGATGGGACCCAGGTGGAAGACTTGGTAAAGGAAGGAAACAGACACATGATTTTGCTGGATTTTTTAAAACTACTTCCACTCCGATCCAAGAAAAGTTGTCTTCATTAAAGTTGTAGCTGATGAGCTGGAGATTTTGACCATATTTTTTTTATAATTTTTGCATCTACGGTCTAGGAGATATGGCCAAAATGGCGGACGCCAATTTTTTCAATTGTGGTGGAGACCACCCCCTCTACCTTTACACACACACCCTTTCTTTTCCACATTGAGTCCTTCTCTAAAAATCAGCCATTAGTCTTATCACCCTCCCCTCCTTCCTTCTCTCTCTCAAGCTCATAAAACCATCACAAATTCCTCTTCTAATCACCTCTCAAATCATGCTTAATCTTGTTGTAATTCATAAGTTTTCATTCAACCCCTTTCTATTACTACTAAATATGCCTTGATTTTATGTAGATTCTTTACATTTTAAAATAAGAAAGCTCTTGGACTCAAGCTATGGAGGAAGGAGTGAAGACAACACAAGTGATGATGGACCCAATTAGTTGCAAATAGGTCAACAAATCACTTGGAAGGAGCTTCTTCATTGGTGGAATGTCCCTAATCAAGCTTCATTTGTACAAATTGCACTTGGATCTTAACCTCACTCCTAATCACTCTCTTGCCCATATAAAGAGGCCCCCCCTTTGTAATTTAAGTCTCCCTCAGCCTCATTGAGTCTTTGTATCACTCATCATGAGCCCATAAAGCTCATTCATTCACTCTATTCTTTGCACATTCTAGAGTGAAAATTGTTTATGCTAGTAACCTCCCCTCCTCTTAGTTATGTTAATTAAGAGAGATCTTTTATGTGTGTGTGAGAGTGCTTGACGTGATTTTGGCTAAATCTTGAGTTGTTGTTTAGTAATCTACATGCAATTTGTGTTGGGAGTGCTTGAAGTTATCCATTCCTTGTACACACATTGAGGTTAATGATTCATTCATAGTGATAGCTCTCTCTCTCTCTCTCTCTCTCTCTCTCTCTCTCTCTCTCTCTCTCTCTCTCTCTCTCTCTCTCTCTCTCTCTTTCTTTCTTTGCGTAGCGGTCCTAGACCATGCTTCCAAGACTAGGTGGTGCCCTCATCTCATTTCCCTTGTGGCACAATGGAGTTTGTTTTGGTGTAGAGGCTGCCATTCCAAATTTCCTTCGTCATATATTGGTGCCCCCACTGAGGAGTTCTAAAGCAGCGCTCTGCCAATCCTATGAAGGAAGGTCCACCAAATTCTCCAAGACTTCCACTATGGTCTTCCCAAGAAGCTTGAGAGAAGAAGCGTCTTTATCGACAAATGGCACGTATGCGGGTAAAGAGAGTTAACTCCATACACCCTTCTTTGCTTCAAGGAAAATCTTGTAGTCATCAAGTCCCTAGGTCAAAGCATTGTGTTGAGTGCTTCGTGGCTAGTGTGAAGACACTTCCTTTGAAGCCTCGACTTCAGGTGGTGAAAGCACTCTCAAACTCGGGTATTAACAAGTTTTTGGAGGGGGAGCTACACATCAATGGTGTGTGGTATTGGCAAGAGGCTACATATGGTGATGCACTCCAACTACTACTAGCAAGAAGGCTCAAGGTGGTTGAGAAGGTAGCCATTGAATCCTATGAACTCTACAAAGCTGAAGATGGTCACACCAAAGCTAGGCTAATCACTGGTGAGCAAATTCTTCGCATCTCTCAAATGGTGGGATCCAAGAGAGCTGAACTTCAATGAAGTGCTTCATGGAAGTTTTTAGTTAATGCACAAATGAATAATCCTAGTTTCTACAACTTTCAATCAGTTCAGAATATTAGGGTGAATGTGCGCATTGATAGAAAGATTTTTTTCCAACAAAGATTGGTCTTCTATTTTGGAGCTGAGAGGTTGAGAGAGGTATTGTTGTCCCCTGACCCTATAATATTTCCTATTTTGGAGTATAATGTATCTTTTTATGTTCACATATTCATCTTGCTTTAAGCACACTCCATGAATCATAGGGATTTATATGGACCTATCCCACCTTTTGCTAGACAAATTGTGCATATAATAGCTAGCACAAAGCTTAGGTTCCAAAATGTCATAAGGAATTTACGAAGCCCTCATCGTCTAGCTGAGATTAATGCATCTATCAATCCATTTATTCTACCCTTAATAAGATATGATTTGGGCCTAGACGTTTTCATCTTTGTGCTGTATTGAGAGGAAGGCAACCCATCCTATCATGGCTTTCCCTAATTTTTTTGGACGTAGTGGAGAAAATGCTGGGGATTTTTTGGATAACTTGGAGATGGCTTTTCTTGTCTCTGGGAGGGATGACGAAGAATTGAAATTGAGAGCTTTTCCTTTGGTGCTCAAAGAAGAAGCTAGGGTATGGTTCCAGGCTCTAGATCCAACCCAAAGAGCTGAATGGGAGGGATTGAAGGCAGCTTTCCTACGAAGATTTCAACGAGCCAATTCGGCAGAAGAACTATGGCAACGGCTTCTGGCCCTTCATCAAGTTGACCCTCATGGTTATGCAACCTATGAGGAAGGTTTTCTTAAACTTTGGGGGCAATGGTCAGACTCACTAAACCCTGGTGAGCGAGCTCCCAATTGACTCCAAAAGGATCGATTTATCTCAGGTTTGTACCCCTTGCTAAGGGAGAAGGTAAAGAGAAAATTTCCAAATATTTTTGAAGATTCCTTAAGGATTGCTAGGAAAAAGAATCGAAAGATTCTCTATCAAGCCCAAGCTGGCCAGCTAGCTTTGGGAGGCGATATCACAACTATGGAAGCTTCTCACGTACCTCCAAATGTGCCTAATGCACCTGACTTCAATAGAGGTCAACAAGAAGATATGCTCCAACAAATAAACAATCTCACAAACCAGCTAGAGGGTTTGAGAGTAAATCTTGTGCAGGGTGCAAGAAGGCCTATTGAGGGGAATGGTGGGAATCGTCCACCAATACGACGTCAAGCAAGGAAAATTTTGTGTTACAATTTTGGGGAAAATGGCTAGGCATGTATAATTGCCCTCATCCCAGAAGATATGACTACCCTGTCAGAGGTCCTCGACAACAAGTAAGTCCTCCCCGTGCTAGAGCTCAAGCACAAGAGCAACCGCAACCTCAAATTTTGCAGCCACCTCGTGCTCAAGCTCAAGCCCCTGCTACTCAACCAAATGTGAGCATCATAAGGATGGAGGAGGTCGTCAAGGGCAGAAGCAACCAGGAAGAAATAGCTAAAGGGAAGATGAAGATAGATGAAGTGGCTACGATGCCTATCAAGTGTGTGCGTGTCCAAGATGAAGTAAGTAAAGAAACAAGCAAGGATGGAAGCAATGAAGCAAGTACATCTCGGGCAACTAAAGATGAAGCCAAGAAGAGAAAGACCCGTACTAGGTCTCAAATTGACATCTCTGATTTCCCTATGGGATCTCGGACACAACCTTATGACTTGACAAGTGATGTGAGTTCTCAAGGACCAAAGATTACTTGGCCACAACTACTTCATATCTCCCCAAAGCTGCGACGAAAATGGTCAAAAATGGTGAGCACGAGGGCAAAGCAAAGTAAGCTAGTAAGTGTAATCAAAGCCTATGGTCTCAAGGATATAGTGCCTTTGGTGGAGGCTCAAATCAAGGGACAACGGATTCCAAAAACTTACATTGATAGTGGAGCAGAGGTTTGTGTCATGACAGAAAAGCTAATGCATCAATTGGGTTTAGAGGTAATGGAATCATCAAACTTTAGGGAAAAAATGGCCAATAATGTCTCTGTCACTTGTGTGGGTGTAGTGAAAGCTTTGAGAGTTTCTGTTTTTGGAATCACTACAGAGGTTGATGCTTATGTGATGCCAGTGAAGGGAGAAGGATACCCCCTTATTTTAGGACGACCTTGTCTCATGGGTATAGGAGCTAGGCAAGATTGGGCAATAGGAGACTTGGAGTTCAGGCTTCGTGTGGGTGGCCATAGTCAAAAGGTGGTTTATAACTTGAAGCATGGGCGACAAGAGAACCTTGAACTAGAGACGTCAGCTGATGAGTGGAGCTCAAGTGGATGCTCCTCATCCATGGACAAGGAAGAGAGTTCAAGTGAAGAGAGTGATAGCACTCTCGAAGTCATGGGCGTCACCATAAAGGAAACTACCTCATCAGAAGACAACCCAAGGATCCAAATGGAGAATGTGTGGGATGCCAACCTAGAGAAGATGTTATCCAAGGATATAAAGGAATAAGAAAGGGAGGGTTATGTCAATGTTCTCAAGAATCATGCATCATTGTTTATTTTTTATTACACTCACATTACAGGTGTCACTGTAGTGAAGCATCATATCCATCTAAAAGAAGGGAGCAAGCCAGTAGTACAAAAACTAAGAAGATTAGGATTTGTGCAACAAAATGCACTATTGTTCGAGGTGAAGAGACTCTTAGAATCAGGATTCATATACCCAGTAGAAGATTCAGAATGGGTCTCCCCAGTAGTGGTGAGGCCAAAGAAGAATGGTAAATGGCGAGTGTGCATGGATTACAAGCCACTAAATGCTGCAACAAAAAGGGACCACTTCCCTCTCCCATTTCAAGATGAGATTCTAAATGAAGTAGCAGGCCATGAGTGATACACAGTGTGTGATGGCTACTCCGCCTACTTTCAAATACGCATTGCAGAGGAGGACTAGAAAAAGACTACTTTCATCACACCATGGGGCTGTTTTGCATTTCGAGTCATGCCTTTTGGTCTCACCAACGCTCCAGTCACCTTTCAAGGATTCATGAATATGGTCTTCCAACCTTACTTTGGTAAGTCCATAAGGGTTTTCATAGATGACTTTTGTATTTACAGCTCCAAAAGTATGCATCTCGGAAAGATTGATGAAGGATTTACTCGTTTAGCTAAGCTGGGTGGACAACTAAACAAGGACAAATGTCACATTGGGGAAAGCAAGGTTACACTATTGCGGCATGTAGTGTCCATTGATGAAACGAGGTAGATCCTGAAAAGATAGAAACATTGCTAAATCTACCTTCCCCAACTTCCATCAAACAATTAATCTCTTTCTTGCAAAAGCTAAGATATTTGAGTAGATTCATAAACTTACTCTCCCAAGTGATATTTCCTCTACAACAGCTGACTCGTCAAGAGACTCTTGTTTGGAGTGAAGAAAGTGATGGGCATTTTAGAGAGATAAAAAAAATGTTAGGGTTACTCCCTGTAATCCTCCAACCTTGTTGGGAAGAAACATTCTTTGTAAACCCTAGTGTGGGAGAAGAAGCCATTGGTGCTGCCCTCCTACAAAAAGATCCAAAAACATCCTTTATGAGTCCTGTGTATTTTGCTAGCCGCCTCATGGAAAACACAGAGAAGGCCTACACCCTGATGGAACAACTAGTGTTAGCCCTCATGTTTGCGGTAACCAAATTTCGGCCATACTGCTGCCAAAGAGGTTTGTAATTATCACTGTGGAGGATATGTTTCCCTATGCACTACAACATATGGAAATCTCTGACAAAATAGCAAAGTGGGTGGTGCGACTTCAAGAGTTTGATTATACAATACAGGTTGAAAGAAAAACTCGAGCATGCTTAGCCGACATTTTAACAAACAAGTGCTACGAAAAAGTTTTCCATTTGAAGAGAAAGGAACTACCACCATCTCCAGCTCTAGAGGCTCTGGTCAATGCTTATAGCCTCTACTTTGATGGAGCATACAAGAGAACCAAGGATAACAGTTGCACGCATCGTGGTGTTATCTCCATTGGGAGAGAGGATCCATAGTGAAGGGATCACTCTAGAAGATGTCCACTCCAACAATGAATCAGAATATCAAGCTCTAATTCATGGCCTTTGTTGGTGCCTGGATAATTCAATTGAGAGATTAAATGCTTTTGGTGACTCCATGCTTTTGGTAAGGCAAATGCAAGGTACATGGGCTTGCAAAAATGCCAGTCTCTCTACTAAAATGAGAGAAGCCAAAGCTCTTATGAGGATATTTAGGGAGGCACAAGTACATCATGTGCCAAGAGACCAGAACAAGGATGCAGACCACCTAGCATCATCGAAGTTAAATGAGTCAATAGTGGGAGCAGTGGCCATCAAACTTCCACTTCAGCAACGCAAGGAGGACTTAGAAGATATCATGCACATTTTGGAGCAAGGAGAGGCTCCTAAACACTTGAATGAAGGGGAAAGGCGATGGTTAGCTAGGAAGGCTACCAGGTATCGCATAGTAAATGATAATTTGTATTGTCTTGGTAAGGATGGTGTGCTTAGGAGAGTGCCTTTGAAGAGTGAAATTGAAGAGATTTTAAAAGCTTGTCACGATGATGTGTGCGGAGGACACTTTGCACATGACATCACTAGTAGAAAGGTTCTACAAGTTGGGTTTACTTGGCCAAGTCTTCATCGTGACGTCAAAAACTGGTGTCAAACATGTGATGAATGTCAGAAAGCAGGACCATGACGGCTCATAGCTGAACCTTAGAACCCAATAAAGTTATATAGGCCCTTTGAGAAGTGGGGAATTGATGCCACAGGGCCTCTACCACGCACTCAGACAAATAAAGAGTACATCATTATGGGAGTAGACGATGGGCTGAGGCTATGCCGACCAATATGTAAAGAATGAGGATGCAAGAGAGCTACACAAGACAAGCACAAAGCACACAGAGATGGAAAGCTTCTTCTTCTTCTTCACGGAAAAGAGAGTACAAAATGACTAAGTGCTATAGTTGAAAAGTAGCACATATGTACATGCGGTCACTAAGTGTGAACTCGCTAGAAGCGTACTAGGCTGGCACTATAAGTGTAGTCCAGCTGTAGAATCACTGGCAGAGATCCTCCGTGTCGGTCACCTAACGCGCCAGTGAGTAAATGCCGTAAGCGGCCAAGACCCGTAGTGGATGCCAGCTCAAGGTGTAGAGCTCGACATCTCAACACTCCCCCTCGAGCTCTGCATGTCGCAGAGTCCAAGCATAGTCCGGAAACGTCGAAGCTTCTCAGCTCCGAGGGCCTTGGTAAAGATATCCGCTATCTGCTCCTCTGTGCTGACGTAGACCAAGTCGATGTCGCCCGCCAACACTCGCTCTCGAACGTAGTGGTAATGGACCTCTATGTGTTTGGTCCTAGCATGGAACACTGGGTTCCTAGCCAACTGCATGCTGCTGAGGTTGTCACAATGGATGAAAATCTACTGGTCCACCTGCACTCCCAAGTCCTCAAGTAATGTGAGTAGCCAAGCTACCTCGCACGCCACAACTGCTGCACCTCTGTACTCGGCCTCTGTGCTCGATAAAGCAACCGTAGGCTGCTTTTTGCTGCTCCAAGTAACAGCAGCACTCCCAAAAGAGATCATGAAGCCACTCGTAGATCTCCTATCAACAATGCTACCTGCCCAATCTGCATCTGTATACCCATACAATGCTAATGGTGCATCTGCTGCATAGAACAATGCGTAGTCAAGAGTACCTTGCACATACCTAAGTGTGCGTCGTACTCCATCCAAATGTGGCTTCCTCGGAAGTTGCATGAACTGACTCTCCAAGCCTACTGTGTAGCTCAAGTCTGGCCTCGTGATAGTCAAGTAGATTAGACTACCCACAATCTTCCTGTACATGTTGACATCCTCAACAACATCACCCTTCTCTGCACTTAGCTTTGCATTCACATCCAAGGGAATAGAAATTGGCTTAGAATCAGCCATACCATACTTTGACAACATGTCCAAAGCATATTGTCTCTGTGATAGCCATACACCCTCTGGAGTCCTAATCACTTCAATGCCAAGAAAGTAGCGCAACTCGCCTAAATCTTTCATTTCAAACTCCTGTTTGAGAAGACCCTTCACATGGTCAATCTCCATAGCATTGTCACCAACAATAATAAGGTCATCTACATATATGGTAATGACCACAATCCCCACATCACTCTCACGTACATAGAGTGAATGATCAGCATGAGCTCTCCTAAAACCAATACTGACAAGATACTTGGCAATCCTGTCATACCATGCTCTAGAGCCCTGCTTCAAACCATACAAAGCTTTGAGAAGTCTGCATACATAATCTGGGTAACCTGGATCGACATAACCAGGTGGCTGATCCATATACACTTCCTCTTGCAACTCACCATTCAAGAAGGCATTCTTTACATCCATTTGATGCATAATCCATCCTCTAGATGCAGCCACTGCTATGACAGCTCTCACTGTCGTCATCTTTGCCACTGGAGCAAAGGTCTCCTCATAGTCTATGCCATACGTCTGTGCATAACCCTTTGCGACCAGCCTTGCCTTGTGACGCTCAATGTTACCATCAGCCTTATGCTTGGTTTTATACACCCATTTACAGCCAATAGCTTTCTTGCCACTTGGCAATGGCACCAACTCCCATGTGTCATTTGCTTCCAATGCAGCCATCTCTTCATTCATTGCATCATCCCAATGCACATTTCCAACTGCATCCTCAAAACATGTGGGCTCCACATCCTGTATCACCTTAGCCATGTAGGCTTGGTGATGCGCTAGATACCCATCATAAGTCAATTTCTGAACTGGATTTCTGACTCTATTAGATCTGCGCGGTCCTGGGTCACTCCTTTGCCCTCTAGCATCTTCTTGTACTTTCCTTACACCAGGTGTCCTGACAGCCGGAATTCCAAATTCCTCATCAAGACTTTGTTCAGAACCATCTAAATCCATGTCTACATGTGAAAAACCTAATGATGCATCAACCATAAAGGGAGGTTCATCAACCTTTTCCTTTCCTTTTCGTGATACATTCCCTGTACCTGTTGGTGGAGTAACCTGCGTACGTAGTCTACCATTCCATGGTTTCTCAACAGAGCCACGAGAAGAGGACTCTTGTGGTCCACTCAAAACCTGTGACTGTGGCCTCACATTTTGTACAACCACATCATCTTTTACATCAGCCCCAATAGTGCCATGTGCATTACTGTACCAGCTGCTCATCTCATCAAAGACTACATCTCTGCTCACTCGTAATTCTCGTGTAGTAGGATTGTAGCACCTGTACCCCTTTTGTTCAAGGGAATATCCCACAAGAATACATTTCTCTGCTTTAGGATCCAATTTCCTACGCAACTCATCTGGTACATGCACGTAAGCTATGCAGCCAAACACTTTCAAGTGTGCCAAATCAGGCTTTGTACCTGTAAACTTTTCCTCAGGTGTTACATCATGCACCGCAGCTGTAGGTGTCCTGTTCATAATGTACACAGCTGTATTTACAGCTTCAGCCCAGAAATGATGAGGCATGTTCTTCTCATTCATCAATGCACGTGCAACCTCTGCAATGTGCCTGTTTTTCCTTTCTGCGACCCCATTCTGCTGTGGAGTATATCTGCATGTAAACTGCCTGTGTATACCATGCATTCGCAGAAAATCTGAAAAATCATTTGAGAAGTACTCTCCCCCTCCATCTGACCTCAATGTCTTGATTTGCATATCTGTCTCCTTCTCAATCATGACTTTGAAGTCTTGAAAGTGACCAAACACTTCACTTTTGTTACGCATGAAGTAGACCCATACTTTCCTTGTATGGTCATCAATGAAAGAGACATAATACCTGCAACCATGTATACTTGCAGTATCGGTTGGACCCCAAACATCTGTGTGCACCACCTCAAGTGGCCTTTTACATACATTGCGCTCATGTGGAAATGAGCCCTTTGACTGTTTTCCAAACTGGCATGCTGCACACACTTTATGCATACCATCCACCTTGAATTTGGGCAAACCTTTTACAATCTGTTTTGATTGCATGCTGCGCAATCTCTGCTCATTGACATGGCCAATGCGTTTGTGCCAAATGTCAACATCAGCCACAACACATGTGCCCTGTGCAAATAATGCAGCTTTTACCTCAGGCATGTCTACATTTAGCGTAAACATTCTACCCACACATTTGCCCTCTGTGATCAGCTTACAGCCATTCTGGAAATCTTCTACATAACAGCCATTTGGATTGAAGCGAACCTGCAAACCCTGCTCAACCATTTGTCCAACAGAAACAAGATTCTTTGTAATGTTTGGGACATGAAGTACATCTGCTAAGTACTTTGATTTCCCACTCTTCGTATTTAGAGGTATGTCCCCTACATGAGCAATGGGGTGAGCTGTGTCATCTCCTGTCTGCACATAGCCTGACACATCTGGTTTGCGCATATCTCTAAACCACTCTCCACGAGACGTCATGTGATTAGAGGCACCTGAATCCACATACCAAACATCATCTTGGGTGGATTTCTCTGCAGTCATTGTATTCATTACATGTTGCATAACAAACATGCGCTCGTTTTTGCTGTCATCTGCATCTCTGCTAGTAGATGCATAGTTGCCCTGTTCTCTCTTTCTACTTGCTTTTCCCTTTGGACAGTCACGTGACATGTGACCTCTTTCACCACAAGTCCAACATTCTCTACTATCTGGAGTATGTTGCTGCCTGCTTGATCCTGCACCACGACCTCTTTGACTCCCCCTGCCTTGAGACTAGTTTCCCCTGCCACCTGTATTGTTTTGATTTGATTGACCTTCCAGAAATTGGCCCCTGCACGAGGCGCCTTCGGCATCTGGTCGTGGATTGCGAACGAAGGGATTGTGATGCTCTTGCTCTCTTAGCCTCTCTTGCCTGCACCAGGCTCTGATACCATGTAAAGAATGAGGATGCAAGAGAGCTACACAAGACAAGCACAAAGCACAAAGCACACAGAGATGGAAAGCTTCTTCTTCTTCTTCACAGAAAAGAGAGTACAAAATGACTAAGTGCTAAAGCTGAAAAGTAGCACATATGTACATGCGGTCACTAAGTGTGAACTCGCTAGAAGCGTACTAGGCTGGCACTATAAGTGTAGTCCAGCTGTAGAATCACTGGCAGAGATCCTCCGTGTCGGTCACCTAACGCGCCAGTGAGTAAATGCCGTAAGCGGCCAAAACCCGTAGTGGATGCTAGCTCAAGGTGTAGAGCTCGACATCTCAACACAATAGAATTACTGCTAAGGATGTGAGTCAGTTCATCTTTGACCACATCTATTGCCGGTTTGGCACCCCTCTTGAAATACTATCTGATAGAGTAATAGGGTTTAGAGCAGACTTGGTAGGAGAACTCATGCAAAAGCTAAATATTCAGCATCAACACTCTACTCCTTACTACCCTCAGTGCAATGGCTTGGTGGAAAAGGTAAATGGAATCATTTGCAAAATTCTCACCAAACAGGTACATGACAGGCGCCAAGATTGGGACAAACACCTGAATGGATCTCTATGGGCCTATAGAACCTCCTTCAAAACCGCATTAAGGTACACACCCTTTCATTTGGTTTATGGAAAGGAGGCGCTTTTCCCATTGAACTGAAGTTAACAAGTCTTCGAATATTGGGTAGCCATGTAGGCTCTCAAAAGGAGAAAGTACATCAAAGGATCATGGATCTAGAGAGGCTACAATTGAATCATGAAGAAGCCATCAACCACTACTCTCCAGAAGTAGAGAAGCGCAGAGAAAAGTTCAACAAAAATCTAGCATCTAAAGACATCAAAAAGGGATCTCTAGTGCTTCGATATGACAATCGCTTCGACACTCGTAAGGATGGAAAGTTTCTTTTTCGATGGGAAGGCCCGTTCTTGCTCACCAAAAAGTTCAAAAATGGCTCTTACAGAATTCAAGACATTGATGGTAAAGTGCACAAGACCCGGACAAATGGATGGCGTCTAAAGCCTTATCACATCAGAATAAGGTCAGCCCAAGATCAAAGAAAGTAGGCTAGAGGCATAAATACCCCTAGCCAGGTTTGGGGGGGCTATGATCCGAGCCTATCACAAATTTTTGTTTACTATATTTTGTTGGTTTTCCTTGCTTCTAGAGGTTTACAATAAAAGAAAGAGTGAGAAAAACCTGTTGGAAAAATTCAAAAAAATGATTTGATGGGAATTTTTCCTTGACTAGTTCACTGGAGGTGAAAGGTAGAACCTAATGGTAAAGGGAAGGGAAAATATGTAAATGTGAAAAGAAAAGATATGATGTGTTTGTGGATCCATGCATCCATGATTCAAGGGTCATGAGGGGCTCATATCATCATGGCTTTGGAGCCATATGATGATTCAAACAGATGGGACCCAGGTGGAAGACTTGGTAAAGGAAGGAAACATACACATGATTTTGCTGGATTTTTTAAAACTACTTCCACTCCGATCCAAGAAAAGTTGTCTTCATTAAAGTTGTAGCTGATGAGCTGGAGATTTTGACCATATTTTTTTTATAATTTTTGCATCTACGGTCTAGGAGATATGGCCAAAATGGCGGACGCCAGTTTTTTCAACTGTGGTGGAGACCACCCCCTCTACATTTACACACACACCCTTTCTTTTCCACATTGAGTCCTTCTCTAAAAATCAGCCATTAGTCTTATCACCCTCCCCTCCTTCCTTCTCTCTCTCAAGCTCATAAAACCATCACAAATTCCTCTTCTAATCACCTCTCAAATCATGCTTAATCTTGTTGTAATTCATAAGTTTTCATTCAACCCCTTTCTATTATTACTAAATATGCCTTGATTTTATGTAGATTCTTTACATTTTAAAATAAGGAAGCTCTTGGACTCAAGCTATGGAGGAAGGAGTGAAGACAACACAAGTGATGATGGACCCAATTAGTCGCAAATAGGTCAACAAATCACTTGGAAGGAGCTTCTTCATTGGTGGAATGTCCCTAATCAAGCTTCATTTGTACAAATTGCACTTGGATCTTAACCTCACTCCTAATCACTCTCTTGCCCATATAAAGAGGCCCCCCCTCTGTAATTTAAGTCTCCCTCAGCCTCATTGAGTCTTTGTATCACTCATCATGAGCCCATAAAGCTCATTCATTCACTCTATTCTTTGCACATTCTAGAGTGAAAATTGTTTATGCTAGTAACCTCCCCTCCTCTTAGTTATGTTAATTAAGAGAGATCTTTTATGTGTGTGTGAGAGTGCTTGACGTGATTTTGGCTAAATCTTGAGTTGTTGTTTAGTAATCTACATGCAATTTGTGTTGGGAGTGCTTGAAGTTATCCATTCCTTGTACACACATTGAGGTTAATGCTTCATTCATAGTGATAGATCTCTCTCTCTCTCTCTCTCTCTCTCTCTCTCTCTCTCTCTCTCTCTCTCTCTCTCTCTCTCTCTCTACGTAGCGGTTCTAGTCCACGCTTCCAAGACTAGGTGGTGCCCTCATCTCATTTCCCTTGTGGCGCAATGGAGTTTGTTTTGGTGTAGAGGCCGCCATTCCAAATTTCCTTCGTCACTGTATTGCAACCATTTCTGAAGCTTCTAAGGTGGCCAAAGATTTTATTGACAGAGAAGAAGAGTCAAAAGAGGAGTTTTTGGCACTTGATCTTCAGACATCCAATAAATATTTTCTTCCTGCTCCTGATGTACTTGCTCTATGCATGAGAAGAGTGGAAGAGAAGAAACCTTCCCTCAAAGATGACGATTTTGAGAAGAGACTTATTGAGCTTGGCATCCAATCTTTTGGCAGAGACTTTAAGCTGAAAAAATTTGGAAAGTACGGTGATAGAAGAGAGATGACTGGATCATGCAATCTCCTTCAAGAAAAAGTCATTGCCGAGGATGAGTTGCAAAAGGTAGTTTTAGTTTTTTCCCTTCTGAAATCTTCCCTTTTTTCAAGTTTGTTTTAATTACTCATTATGTCTTGTTTTGCAGATTGAACTCCTTGACAAAGACAATTCTGTTGCCAAGAGCTAAAGGCTTGAGAGGGAATGCAATAGAGGGCACTTCAAGAAGGGATGCCTCCTCTCTCATGCACTACATGCCTACATTGGATAGTGCCACCTTCTGTGCTTTTCACATGCAGTATTCTGAAGATCTTGAGTTGCCAATATTTTCCCTGAAGATATTGTCATGGTTTTTTGGGTACACTCCCCTTCAAATCAATGCAAACAACATCATGCTACTCGAGAGAGCTGTAGCACTTAGATTATTTGGGTATGCTGCAGGATTCAATGCCTCAAGAGCAGGATACTTTCTTTGCTACTCTAGCTATGCAGATGAGGAGACAAATGTCAACCTTCTTGGGGGCTATAAAAGAAGAAAGTTTTTGAGATATAGGGGTGACATGCCTAGAGATATCAAAAAAATCAAAAATTGATGTAAATTTGATAATTTTTTGCACCAAAATATCTTTTTTGAATTTGGATCTCTTTAGAAAGATTTGGTACAAAGTTTCAAAGTGAAGCATTAATCTCCATCTATGGTTGAGCAGCATGGTTGTTTGATCTCATCCGTTGTAATTGCCTCCTATAGAACCAATTGAATAATTCCTTTAGTGGATTGCTCCTTCTTTGTCCCCCTCCCTTTCTCATACATTTGAAAAAAGAAGTCCTCGCTTGGTAGTGAGATTTTTCCATTCCCTGAGTATTCCATGTTGCAAGGGGTCCTTGTTTTGCAAAATGGTCCATGCAGGTATAGAATATGCTAAAAATAAAAATAAAAGGTTAGTTGAACTCATAGGATGCAATGTAAAATACTATCCAGACTTTAAAAAGTAATTGAATACTCACCAAGTAATATGTGATGTCTTTTGCTCCCCAAGCATCTGTAATAGCAGTTATTGAAAGCTTTATTGTCTTTTTAAAGTCATCTACATAAGTAGCAGAGCCAATTGTTGTCTCAAAACTTTCAAAAAATTATTGAGCTTCTTCCACACTTCCATGCCTTTGTTGGCTACATCTGATCTACTTTTGACATTGCTTGTTATTACACAAAGATCCTTCTAGTAGTTCCACAATCTTTTTTTTCTTTGTCCAGAACCTTCTGTTAAGTTTACTATATCTCTCATTCGTTTTACTCGTGCTCTTAATCCTAGTGGAGTTTCTTTTGAAGTCTGAAGCTGATAATTTTCTTGTTTTAGAGATGCTATTTGGTTTTCAAGTTCTAAAATTCTTGTTGCATTTGAAGACAAAATAGTTTTGAGATATTGAATGTAATATGTATGATCAATGTGTAAATGAGATAGCCTAGAACTATATCCTAGTAAGCCATCAATCCCATCACCAACAAATCTCATCAAATCATGAGGTGTGTGAAAAGATGGAAACCTTCCAGTGCTAGGATCCAGTGGATACAAGCTCTCATCTATCCATATATCAATGTGTTTCTTTCCCTCGTTGTGAGTTGTTGTGCTTCATTTGTAGTTGTAACTGGTCTTTGATAAACACTCCGCGTAGTACCATATTCTTGGCTTAGCTTAATGTTCAAGTGAAACTTGCGGTTATCACTAATGGAAGATGTATTACTCATTGTAAGTAATGAACACATAGAAAGTATAATGAAAATAACATAGTTGCAGAACAAGGTGCATCAGAGAAGAAGAGATAAAGCTCACGAAAGGTGAAAGGAAAAAGAAAGATTGAGAGATGCAAAAGTGGAAACAACTATTTGCCGCCAAGTGAAGTAAACGAGAACAAATTTCGAGGTGAGCCGCAAAGGAATGTGAAAAAAACGATATCTTTTTTAATATTTAGAGATATGTACCTAGATACGCTTTAGATTGCGTAGATATGCTTTAAATGACCAAAATGGACAAATTTGGAGTCGTTTTGACCATAAACGCACTCAATCCGACTGGAGAGTATGCTTTAAAAGTTGTATGAACCAATGGGTAAGCTCAAGGACACATTGAGGTAAAAATTTCAAGAGTTTGCAAAAACTCATATTATTTACTTTTTCTTGACATTTTAAGCCAGATTAAGTTTTGACTTGACTTAGAGGCTTAAAATAGCTCATGAAAAGACTGTCCAATGAAAAAGTTCAAAAAAGTGTTTATTTTGGGTCTAAAGTAAATAACCACAATTATTTACTTTCAGCTCAAAAGTGACCAAGGTTGATACCACAGACTCTATGCATGTGTACAAACAACTTTTGTAAAGGCCCATAGAATTTGGATCACCAAACTGACCAAAAACTCGGTAAAAACTAAATTATGTACTGACTTCCAAGAACTTGAGTGTAAATTGGGAAAATTTTGTTCAAACTCAATGAAACTTGACTTATAGGTTTATATTGATGTGATAAACATGTGTACATGCTCAGTTGACCAAAAAGATGCAAAAATTTACCAAAAGTAAATAATCGTGATTATTTACATCTGTACCATTTTTCAACTTTTTTGACCAAGTCAGCATACCACTAGCTTTAGCATTTTATAATAAACCCACAAATCAAATTTGGTACGATTCGGATCATTACTAAAAATTGTGGCAAAATTTGCAGAGTTAGTCTGTAGATACAAAAATAATGACCATCTGAACAAAAATTGTCCAAACTGGATGAAACTTGGCTAGGGAGCTTAAGTTGAGATACTTAACAGATCTGTGTCAAGATTGGGACAAAAATTTGAAAAAAATTAGCTAGAGTAACTAATCGCGATTATTTACATCTGCTACAAAAATTGATAATCTTGCACATTTGAGTATACCACAAGGTCAAGCATATCAAGTAGACCACACAAATCAGTTTTGGTGAGATTTGGATCACAAAAGTCCATACTTAAGCCAGATTCTTGAAAACTGAGTCTGCGAACATAAAACAGATGATAACTTGAAAAAATTCTGTTCAAACTTGGTGAAAATTTTCGAGAGACCTTAAGAAGTTGCATGCCTGGCAAATCAATCCAAAAAGTGCAAAAATTTGAGAAAAGTAAATAATTGTGATTATTTACTATTGCTACACAGAGACACCAGTTTTTACTTTTGAACTTGTACTGTCTTAGACCAACATAATACAAAGCCACCGGGCAGTTTTGGGTTCAATTGGATCCAAATTGGTATAGGTTCACTCACTTTCTAGGTTGCAGATTAGTCCTTTGACTTTTTGCAAAAGTAGAAGCTGAAAGTCTTAACTCTTGACTCACTTAGCTCGATTTGAAGTGATACACATAGACAAGTCACAATAGTTAGCAAGAGTTGTACAGTCTTTGTGAAAGAATAGCTAACTTGGTTAAAACTGATTCAGGAATCAAGTTGCAGACAAGGAATTGAAAGCTTGACAGGAGTTGCAATCAAGTCAAGTGAAAGAAGTTGACAACAAGTCAATCCGACAGTACGTACTTTATCCAGGGATTCACGAGTCTATATGAACCTTAGATCTAGTCGTGTATTAGCTAACCAAGGCATATTTAGAGAGAACGCTAGTAGAGTATCCACCGAAGAAAGTGTGAATCAAGGAAATCCCTTGCACACTATCCTTGAAGAAGTCTCAGACACTTTTTCAGATTCATCATCTGAAATGTCTTCCTATTTGACTCACTCAGAAATCGGAATGACAGTGCGTAAGCATATGCTCTCTTTCTATAAGACTAATCGTCCTGTAGCTCAGGTTTACCTGGATCCTAATGAAGAGTTTGCTATTCGTATTGATGACCATGGTATTGAGTTTGAAGAGGAAATCGGAGCAAACAAACAAGGAAAAATGTACATGGATAGAAACGGAACTCAGTATTTACAAGTTGAAAACCCTGATGTGATAAACAAATGGGGGTTAGAAGTAAATACCATAATTTCAGATATGGCAGCAAAAGAAGAACCACCAACTTTAGAATTTGAGGGATACGATCAAGTTGATTTGAAGCCTTTGAAACGGCTTAGTATGGATAATCCTAGGATCGGAGTCTATTGTTGGGAGGATAGAAATGTAAAAGATCTTCTATGGACTTCTCATGCCAAGGATAGAGAGAGAGAGAGAGAGAGAGAGAGAGAGAGAGAGAGAGAGAGAGAGAGAGAGAAACAGGCCAGGAGTGTGAGATGCTCTCAGCACAAGAACTGGACCCTGCTATGTGCAGAAGTGTGAGATGATGAAAGAAATTACATCTAAAGGGTTGGAAAATCGTATATGTAAACAGCTCAGCTAGTGTGAGATATTCTCAGCACAAGTCCTGGATGCTGTTGTAAAATAGATTGATAGTTTTTATCAATCTAATCCCTGATAAAGTGTGTGGAACTCACAACACAACTATCAGCCGATAAATTAACAACTGCAGATGTAAGTTACCTATCGTATGTGTTTACGTCCAAAACAACACCAAGTCATTTCATGATGCAAAATGATGTTCTTTTGGAATATGAAACACACGAGTAACCAGTATGTCACATTAAGATGAAGAGGGCATGAAAATATGCATCTCTTCACTCTTAATATAACGAGTGGTAACGCTTGTATTTCTATGTAACACATATGACAGAAAAACTTAATCTAAAATTGTAAATTTTATAAGCTATTTCTAATGGAGTGTGTGGCACGCACAACACAACCATCAGCAAACAACTCAACAATCTCAAATGTAAATCAACTGTTGTATATATCTACGTTCAGAGTAACACCAAGTCATCTGCTGATGAACAATGATGTTACTACAGAAATAGAAGCACAAAAATAACGAAAGTCGTATTAAGATGAAGAGGGCATAAAGTATGCATCTCTGCACTCTTAAAATGACGAACGTTAATTTTTGTGCTTCTATGTAGAATAATCAATAATGATTTACTTTAAGATTGTAAATTTTATAGGCCACTCTGAAGTGAGAGGTATAGCATCATGCCTACTACACTCCACGAGTCGACCTCTAATCCTAACTCATCTCTATGGTGAGAGATATACTACTACACCATACGAGTGAGAATCTAAATTTACCCTAAGCCTTCCCTGGAGTGAGTTATATAACTACACACCACGGGAAAGGAAACTATATTCTATACACCTCTGGAGTGAGCCATATGGCTACACACCACAAAGTGGCCTACGACCTGCAAGCCAACTTTGTGGTGAGAGCCGAAACTACTGCACCACACAAGTCTGGCACAACACAAAAAAAAAAGTTAATATTTATTGAAAATTTAAAAAATATACCTGAAAACCGTTGTAAATCGAAGACGCTGTCTCTATCTGGCAAACTCTCAGAAGCTCCAAGCTCTCCAAACTCCAAGAAAGTCCACAATGCTTTTCGATCGAATACGGCGATGATTGTATATATATACTTTTTTTCGATCGATATATTTTTCGATCGAAATACTTTTCGATCGAAAAATGTTTTATACGGCTATTCGGTAATTATTCGGAGATACAGCGTATATTGACGTTTTATACGTATAATTTTTGTTATACGGGCCTATAAATGCAACGCAGCACTTCCTATTACAATCGGATTAATTGAGCAATTGGCTATGTATCAATTACTAGCTGGAAGGTTATACAAAATAAATTGACATGGAATATTGATTTTTTGCATTAAACCTGAGGATAAAAACCAATACCTAAGTCAAGCACATATTATAGTAGTAGGGCTTCACTTTGCGTTAGAAAAAATATGCAAACGATCTTGAGACTTGGAGTATTTTGGCCAACTATGAGGAGGGATGTTCATTCTTTTGTGAAAGATTGTCCTCAATGTCAAAAACAAGCACCCATACCTCATGTAACATTGTTCCAAATGTCGATTGTTCCTAAGTGGAGTAACTATCTAGTTACTTACTTATCACATTTCTTGAGGATATGAGTAAACGCCGTCAAAGAGAAATTGAAACAGAAGCAAGAGACTATGCTCTTATTGGAAACCAATTGTATCGGAGAGGTAAGGATCAACACTTGCATCTTTGTGCAAATGAAAACGAATACATTCCTATTGTAGAACAAGCACATGCTGAATTAGCCGGAAGTCACTTTTCTAGTGAGACCACCACAAGAGAAATCTTAATGGCAAGCATATGGTGACCAACACTTTTTGCAGATGCCAAAGAAAATGTTCGAAGGTGTGATGCATGTCAACAAGCGAAAATGCCAACCCCTGTAGATAGCATGCCCTTAAGACCAATGATGGGGGCTAGAGCTTTTGCACAATGGGGTATAGACCTCATTGGGCCAATACAGCTACCTGCTTATAGGACCCAGGCTCAATATATTATTTGTAGCTACGGACTATTTGACCAAGTGGGCCGAGGCTAAAGCAACTCGGAAGAATGATGCCAGAACCACAGTCGCATTCTTATATGAGTACATGTTCACAAGATATGGACCGCCAAATAGAAATTGTCAATGATAAGGGAACTCATTTCCTCAATGAGGTATTGAGTATTTTCTTAATGAATTTATGGTCCGTAACAAATCAGCTCCCTATCACCCACAAGCAAATGGACAAGTTGAGCATACGAATAAAATTCTCAGCTCGATACTAATAAAAGTGTTTAGTTCAGAACGGACAAATTAAGAAATGAATCTCCATGCTTCTCTATGGGCTTATAGAGTTTCATTCAAAACAGCTTTAAATGTTACACCCTTTAATCTTGTTTATGGTCTTGACACCATACTGTCAATAGAATTTCTATTGCCAACACTAAGGGTAGATAAGAATCTCGAATGGACTGGACATGAATTATCAGAGGGACTTGAAGATTTAGAAAAACTTGATGAGCAAAGGCTAACTGTTGTAGCTCACATCTATGCACAAAAGCAAAAACAAAAATAGTTTTTTGATTCCCATCTAATTACAAAAATCTTTAAAAAAGGGGACTTAGTTTTAGTCTATTCCCTTAAGCAACACATTCCCAAGTTTAAGAAAAAGGAAAACTGACCGTTTGTCATTGAAGATGTATCTCCAAGTGGAGCAGTTAAGTTGTCCACCCTAGATGGTGAACCAATTGCTACTTGGATTAGTGGATGTCATTTAAAGAAGTACAATTTTCCACTAACCAATGAATTGCTAGAAAGGATGCATGCAGCTAAGCAAAGAAAGATAAAATGATAGCAGGTTATCGATGAAGCCCAAGAAGAATCTCAGCTTTGAGTACTCAAATGGAAGGCTATTCTCAAGAACCAACAAATACCTACTCCCAGCAACACTCTGGCACTAGCTGACCGACAATGGGAATTGCAGAAAGATGCAGTGTCAACAGATAATACAGATAATGAATGGTTAGATGAAATAGACCTTTGCATCAAAGTACAATTGAACAATCATAGCACAAATGCATTTTTCGACACAGGAGCTCGAGTAAATTCAATCAGTTATTCCACATACACAAAAGCAACAAGTCAGTCTTTGACAATCGGAATAGCGACTATTAAAGGATGCAACAAGAACCCAACAGCAACATTGGGAGTAGTCAACTTAAATGTGATAGTACATGGATGTTCATGCCCTCATCAGTTTGTATGCTTACCAGATGAACACATGAATGAAAAAATGATTCTTGGAATCCCATGGATGCGAACGTACAAGGCAGTAACCAGATTGGGGTACCAATAAACTCAAGCTATCACCTAAAGGCAGACAACTCATTGTTCCAATTGCACCAAGCAAGGAGGAACGGAAAGGAGGTTACCAGCAGAACAAACCATGAAGCACTCAATCTTCTCCATCCTATCGACAAGAAAATGCTACAAGTAGCATGCAAGGAGTCGGGAAAATGCTACAAGTAGCATGCAAGGAGTCAGGCAAATTTGGGTACCAAAAGCACAGCTTAAGGACAAGCCGATTCAAATCTAGGTGCCCGAAAAACCATCTACAACACTGAAGACGGTTCCAAGTTTCAAAACGAAAAGAAGAGCATATCCGAGAAGGGAACCTAACACGAAATGTATTTGGAAGAAAAAGGAGCACTTATCTTCTCCGCAAACTGTTAAACCAATCAAGCAATGGAGAGTTAAGTTTCAAAGGACTCAACCACACCATTTTGACCCACGCAAACCAAGATACCAATGGTGAGTAAAAGCTCGGCAAGAATCACTATTGATACCGACAGCTTAGGAAATTAGTATACCAAAGCATCCTGACGGTACAATCAGGCAAAGAGCACACAAGCTACAAGATTTGCTCTTTGGAAGACAGCAAAAAGAAACCTCGACATCAGAAACCCTTGAGTTAATTACTCAAGACCCAACTCTTGCACAACATAATGGTTTGAACTGCATTGACCTTCAAAGCATGGTAGAGTCAACCAAAGCTATGTATAGACACGATTGCTCAACCCATGCACACAGTCGTCCTAAAGTACGCCATCTAGGAGGGGTGGAAGGGAACTAAGTAATTAAGGGCAATGTTTGAAGAGAGAGGAAAAAGTTCGATGTTAACGTGTGATTTTTTACAAAATTACCTAATAATTCCCTTAACAAGTCATCACAGGGGAAATTTAACTGATAATATCTCCCCGGCGAGTGTAAATAGTGTATATACTATGAGAAAATCATCAAAAAATAGTCTTTTGTGATTATTTTTCATCATTTTTCTTGATATTGGGACTTAGAAATGGAGAGATCCAACAAAAAATAGTCAAGATGTGTTTTTCAATGGATTGTCTTAATTATTGGATTTTCACTTTGCTTTTTTAGCGTATTTTATTATTTTCTTTGATTTTTTTCAATAAACAAGTCAAAAATTAATAATAAATAGCAGATGAGCTCAAATGGAAAAAATGAAGACACGTTGATGATCAAAAAACAAGACAAACAGGCTCAAAAAATTTCAATCAAACCGGCAGACGAAAGCGGGAAGCATAAATTAGGCGACCAGGGCCTACTTTTGCAGAATTCTTGCAGAATGAGCTACAGGAATCCGATTGGGGAAATTTTTGAGTCTAACATAGATTTCACAACCTAGTAGGACTAACAGGGAATTTGGGGAAAACTGGTTCGGGAAGTCCGAGTATAGATATTCAGGGTAGCCTAAAACCACCTCATTTCCACTTGTCGCCTTTGGAGAGAGAGCTTTTGACCTTCTTGGCGCGCATTTTTCGGAGTCCACAGTCGTCTGTTTACAGTGCCGTCTCATACGAGACAAGAGGGGTAAGTTCTATACTTATCAATGACCCATTCTGTACGGTTGGTAGCTAGTCTAAAGCCAAGGAAAAAACCCTAGAAATCGAGCAGTGCACGAGGCCTACGACCAAAAGTTGACCATAGCGACCGGTCAACTCAACCAAATCGGATGAAACTTGAACTGTAGCATGCCCCTACATAATAGAACACTTTTATATCAACACTTGACCATTTGGCAGAGATCAAGGGGATCCTAAGTAGAAAAGCTAGGTTTTTGGCAGATGCCAGAATTGGATTCTGACTCCACAGACAACTTATAGACTGGGTCCATATACAATGTATATGGTTTGTTTCATAAAATTAATCAAAGCAAGCCCTTGGAAAGTAGAAACCAGCTCGAAGGCTACAAAGCGTCAAATTTGACATACGAAGTCAAACTAACTCCAAATGGTCCAAAATTGAATGAGTAGCTTCAGGACTATGTAGCGGACAAGTCCATAGCTTCAAAAGTGACTAACCAACTCCACAGGTCATGTAGTCCAAAAATTGATAAATTCAGAGTCGACAATGTACGAAGTGATGCCTACAAGACAACACTTTACCAAATTCAATTTAGAACTTGTTTTAGGTGTATTGAATATGTTTAGATCAAAATTTGTCAAGTTTTGCAAAAAAAGTTGACTGTTGTAAATAATCGCAATTATTTACTTTTGTAATTTTTTGACTTGAAAATGATACCATCACCTCACCTATCACTTGTACACACCTATTACATGCCACATTTCAAGTATGAGCCAAATTGATCAATGATAACTTGGAAAATTGCCAAAAAATGTAAAGAAGTCCTTCCAATGCAAATTTTGAGTTATCAGTCACATGTTTTGATCCAAATCACACCATATCTCATACACAGAGTCTATATCATGCCTAGAACCAAGTTGCACCTAAAAATGTTCATTTTCATGAAAAAGTTAATAATCGTTATTATTTACTTTTTGGCCAAGATGGGGGGAAATTGCAACTTTGACTTCATGGGATCAAAGCACATGATGTCCCAAACCCACTGACCAAATTTGAACAAATCTAGAGCTCAAAACTCAAAATTCCTTTATATCTATTGTTTCAGAGACTGAAAGCCTAAATCTGGCACCATTTTCACTCTATGCACTCAAATGAGCCCATATTTCACTCAGAGTATCTAAATGCTATATATTTCAAGCATATGATGCCAAAAATGCAAAAAGTTGCAAAAAAATCCTCATCTGTAAATAATCGCGATTATTTACTTTTGTTGCAAATTTTTGCTTGGACTTTATGAATTTGATCTTTATATGTTTTTATGCATCTATGCATGTTCAAAAATTAACTTGGAGCAAATTGGACTCAATTTGTCAGCAATTCAGACTAAAGGGCATTTCAGAGCATAATCTGCAGAATTTTTTAACTTTGACACACTATTCACCTAACAGGAGCAATGCAAACTGCGGAGAAGGCCAAGAAGAGGGTCTCCCAAAAAGAGAAGCTGCAAGAGCTACCACCCTACCAATTGGACCCCATTTCAGTAAAAACAACAAAACCAACGTACCTATCCAGAGAACAGCTTGAGGAAATTAATACAACGGTTTTCACAGCCAGGTTTAAAAATGAACAAGGACATCAGGTAGAGCTGCAACTACTACCCAAAGAAATCTATGATGTCGTGGCAAAGCCAGACACAAAGGAGGCCAACAGAAGGCTCGGACTCAGAGAATTCTACGACCAAGAACCATGTGGTGTAGACTTCTAGAAAGCCTATGAGCTCTTGTATACAATCAAGGAAGAAGGATCAGCCCAAATAACTGACCAACAAGGGCAAAAGTTAGAAGTTGTAATAACGAAAGAAATTGTGTCCGAGGCTCTCAAGTTGCCAACAGAGGGGATGACGATGAGGGCGTAAGACAGAAAGACAGCAGGTATCTTCACCAAAGAAACTGATGTGGTAACCTTTGCTAATCTCATCCAGAAGCAAGTGGAAGAACCCACACGGTTATATCATCAGCACTTCCACTTTCTAGCTAAGAGACCGCCAAGATACACAACACCTAATCATGCACTTGCAACTACATTCAGACAAGTGCTGAAGTCGACAACCACGCAACCCATTGATCATATGTAGTATGTGCTCTCAACACTGAAGGGTACCAAGAAAGAGGGTAAGATAACTTATCTGGGTGCACCTAAGGTATTAACAAGAATAGCATACCATGCTATCAGCATAGCAGACAATTTGCCGCCTACCCAAGATTAGAACACATGGATTGTGTCTGCACAGCCATCTCCACAAACCACAAGGTCAACAAAAAGAATTTACAAATCTGATGAAGAATCTGTTGAAAGCTCTCATGAAGCACATAGCAGCGAAAACTCAGACAACGAGGAAAGAAGAGCCAGAATAGACAAGGTTGTATCGAACTCGAGTTTCTCCTCCGTACCACATTCGATTTTTGGGTTAGCAAGGTTGGTCGATAGGTGTACTTAAGAAGGTACGCAATTGATTTTTGTTTATTGTCATCTGCATAACTGGTTACAAAATTCTGGTCGTATCTCTACCTAAGGTAATGTATGCAAATGGCATGATGCACTTACCATACATTTTATCGACCACGCATTGATGTAACAATAGTAGGGCTGTCAATTGCTTATGAAGCATTTGACCTAGATGGAATATGCATCACCTCTATTGCATATATCTAACATGCATCAAAGGTAATGCACTTTTCTCCACTCTGAGCACAGGCACGGCCTTTGACATCACCTAAGCACTCAAGTTTTGTTGCATACATTAATAGCAAGGGCTTATTTTTTAATATCTCAAGGAGACATGTATGGCATCTTACTGAACTGGAAGAAGGAAGCAAATTCCTTGGCATGGCCGACTCTTTGTCATGGGTTTTAGACGCTAAAGGAGGATGCTTACCACACAATATTGTTAATTTCAATTGAAATTTCTCGACACGGTCGATTCTTTTTGTTATGGTATCTACCGCCATAGGCTTTCAGCACAAACATGTTTATGTGAAGCAAGGCTTCAATCTACAACTCTTAATTTGAGAGTTTTCCTGTTTGGCGTATGCTATGAGCACATTCCTTTGGGGAATTTCTCCATATGCCTGCAGGATATTTTAGGCCAACTTTCTCTCGTGCAACAGAGATGGTTATGATCTACATTAGAGTGAGCTTTTCTTCCGACATCTCCAGACAACTGGTTACAGCAGGATGACCAAGTTAGACCTTGTTCAGTATTGTTTATTTTTCCATGTTTATACATTTACATTGGAAATTAATGCTTTTGTGCAAAGCAAGGCTTCTTCCTTGTGCCAAGGTACTGCCAATGATTTGGAATCACGGGAAGTGGCACACAAGTTTGAAAAACTGGTAGAATAGGGAATATCACCTCACAGAATCCCTACCAGTTTAGACTGTGCAAGGCACTAATGGTTTTAGCTCTCATGTTGGAAGCCATCACTCTCACTAAGGACTTACAAATCTGTATGCAAGGCATGCTAACCAGGTGGCATGAATTCCACTGCTTTCGAGATTACGCTTCCGCTATCACACCAGAAACTTTATTCTGGACTGTTTAAATTTTTGGTTGTGCTTTCAACGCACAACACCACTAAATGGAACCTAAATCTAGGACTTATTTCACAGGCAAAGTGCCCTATTAAGTCATTTTTGTAAACTCACGACCCCATACATGGTAAGTGGATCCACCTGTGGCTTCTGTTTTCTGTTCCCTCTCTCGATGAGAGCGTTATACAGGAAGATTGTTGCATGCTTATAGGATAAGCTGCAAGTCAGGCATAAGATGTGTCAAAGCACATAGATTGGGAAGAACCTATACAAACTCGCCACTTAAGGAAAGTTCCTCAGTCCAGTATTTTCTCTCTCTCTTTCTTATTTCTCTCCATGAATAATGAAAACTTTCTACACAGTTTAATTTTGATACATGTTTTGTTTGGGAGTCTGCATGAGCCAAGGTGCTCTAACTCTCAGCTAGAACTTGGCCAAGATGCCATTCACAATAGTCTTCATCGGTTCATGGATTGAACACTAATTGCCATAAGGGCTATGAGCCCCACACAGGCTGGCTAAGAATCCATTGTCAGATCTTGGGTAAGACCCAACTGTTGTCATTCCTTGGGTGATTGTTCTTAAGATCGAATAGATCTACCCAATGGAGAACACATTGATGTTAATGGACAAGCCAGAGTCTTATCATTGGCAGGCTAAAGGTAAGACCTAACTATTGGCATTCTCTGGGTGATTGTTTTCAAGATCGAACAGATCTAACCCAGGAAGTACACATCGACGTTACTGGACAAGCAAGAGTCTTGTCATTACGGATGTCCAGGGTGTCATTCTTGCACTACATGCTTTCAGTGTGACACTCAAGTTGATTTTTTGATAATCTTCAACTCTCAGTAAGTAGCTGATCTCTACAAGGAAGTATCGATGCAGTAATCTGTTGAGATAGCATGGCTGTCCATAAGAGCGAGGCTTTACATGCATGTGTATCCTCATGCTCTTGTTCTCTCTCTCTCTAGCACTACAAGTATCTATGGACGCATTGTTTTGGGGTAAGACCCCAGGGGTGCTAACTTCAACTTTTCAAATTGATTCTCATCATCCTGTACACGGTTGACTATGTTGTTTACCATTACCTACTAGTTGAGTAGTTTCTACAAAGGGTCTTACCAAGTGGTTTGACTTCGTAGATTTTACTCAACGGGTTTGGATTGCGAAGGCAACACCCAGGGTTCCCTGTGCAATGTTGCTTGATTTTCTCAGAGGTGGGAGACGTACTCCTGTGCATTTGAATACGGGTAACCGAACTTTTAGTTCAATCCCCAGGGCCATGCCAAGGGCATGTCGAAACAAGTATTTTGGGCCGTAATGTTCAATGTACTTTATGTTGTTATGAATCCACTTGTAGGATTCGATTTGGCACATGTTGTCACATGGGATACAACATGGTCTAGGGACTCAAGGATTTCGGGTTAGCCAGTGTGGAGCAATGAATGAGGGTCCCTCTCACTCTTTTTGCAGAGTGTTTAGAGTTACCTCCACACACAAGTACATCTTGTACTTGAACGATGTTCTTTTTTACACATCCTTACATGAGACATATTCCACATGTGAAGAATATGAGTCTCTGGACTGACACTGGCGCCATTATTTCAAATATGTGTCATGACAAAGTCCCTAGGTGCTGGTCAAATCTGTTTTCTAAACCATTTTCAGCATGACGTATCAGGAGCAATTTCTGTGGCCAAAAATTGTCGGATACTTAGAATGACTTGTTAAGGTATAAGTACTGCTAAACAACATTACAGATGGTTGTTTATACATATAGCAAGGCTCTCAGTGGTTAATGTTTCATCTTCTATTATGGTGCAACCATTTCAGCAAGGCTTGAAAATGATTACCACTGCAAGTATTTAGTTTCTTTTCGGGACTATTTACATTCCTCTTTACTGTGAGCTACGCACATCACATTCGCCATAAGTACTGGCAAGGAGGATCATGGATATACAGGTTCGGATCTGTTTTTTGCTAAATGCATGCACAATAGGTGTTATGGGCCCTCGTGTTTAGCAAAAGCTGATTTGGAACGGCATGCATATTCCTCAAGTTATTGCTTATGAAGCATTTTGCACTCTATGTGCAGTATCTCTATGAGATTACTTTTGGGGTCTACTAATCACCAATAGAGGTCATGGCTTGGTTTGGGTGTTTGTGGATTTTTCAACTTCACCATGATGGTTATTTCAGACATTGTTGATTCCTCGACAATGTTATACGATATTGTAAATTCCTGTTTACCAGTCGTCTGGGAAGACTGTCTATAAACCGTGGGGGAAACACACCTTAGTATTGTCGCTATCCAAGGGGATAGGCAGATTACAAAGTGTAATCTTGGGCTAAAGGATATGCAAAGTGCGTACATTAGCACCAAGCAATCCAATTAATAATCATTTATTATTCTTCTTGGAGTTTACTTACTATCAGTTAACGCATGTTGCGACTAGGTTATTGCCTTCTTGAGAGAGATCTCTTGCCACCTAGAGCGAACCAGACTTCCAGCGGCTTCTACGACGCGCACGACCACCCGACAGGCTCCATACATGAGAGATAGGATCACCACCTTGAGCTTTTCGCGTATGTTTGATGTTTTGTCGGGAAAACTAGCATAGGGTTCTCTTCTTGTATAAGTCAGGTTCTCAACCTTGACACTTGTTAGGGTGGGGTTGTTTACTAATGAAATTTGAGAACAAGTCAAGGACTTACAGTTGGTTGATGAGTTAGATCGGCAAGTTACTTTTACAGGAAGTGAAAAGTGGTACTCTTTCAGGTTCATCTTTGTCGTGATAACTCGTTTAGCATGCTCATGTGCGTTCTAAATGGAGTCTACACACTAGATGGTCGCAAATGGACAGCAATGTGGAAAATCAAGATATTACTCTTGGTTTCATTGAACCTCCTGCGGAACCGTGTTCCGGGCAACCAAACAGCTAGATCCATAAGGGGTGCCACTTGGGAAAACATTAGTGTTCTTAAGAAGAAGTTCCCCACTTTTGTTTTTGAGAACCAAAACTCTTCTTTAAGGGGGGAGTGGGGGGGGAGTAATGTCAGGACACCGGCAAGGCCGAACTAAACAAGGGCAGGGCTGGGCTAGGCCGTGTGGAACGGGGAGTCCAACTAGGGCAAAGGGCTAGGGCTTGCCTATATAATGGGTGGTTGGGTGGTGGACTCTCAGGCTCTAGCTTCTCTTGTCTTACACCCTATCTTTCAACTGTTCATCTTCTACCTTTGTGGCCTTGTCCAGTCTCTTCATCTTCTCAAAATCATTTACTCCCAGTGCATCTAGCTTTGCTCTTTCTTTTAACATAAATGCAGTGAACTCATCCTAATAAAAACCATTGTATTGAAACCATAATAAAATTTTACATTAATTACCCAACATGTAGAGTAGGTATCACCTTCCACACAAGTTTAGATCAATCCACATGGAGTTTTGTACCATGATGTGGCACCATGGTAATACCTTGCCTCCATAGTCATCTCCACCCTAGCCCATTCTCTCATATCGGGTGTCAATTTTTGAAGGATTGACTCTTTATTTGCCATGCCAAATCTTTGAAACATATAAACTTCATGAGTGATGTTTGGCATGACATGTGCCCTAGAAATGCTGCAAAAAAATAGAAAACAAAGAGTTGAACACAAGCATTGTTTGCAAAAAAAAAAAGAGTCAACATGCGATTAACAAACTTACGCATTGGAAGTGTCAAGTGCAAGAAGCAACTCTGCTTCTTTTTCTCTGGACAACTCAAGGAATTGGAAATGAACACTAACATGGTATTGACCATTGTTCGATTACTCTATCACAAAAAAAAAATCATCACTATCTTTGATTCTCTTCCACCATGTTTTTAGCCTATGATTGCCATTCCATACCAGAAAAAATTTTCCTTTGAGCTCCTACCACTCTCTACCAAGTGATCTCTCAAACTCAACATTTCTTTCCCCCCAAAGTCGTCCCCATTCCTCCAAATCCGCTACGATCATAGAAATGGTATCTCCTTTAGAATCCCCAACAGACACAATAAGATGCCCCATAGTTTCTAAATACCCAACAGAATCAAATGAGGAAATGAGCCATTCTATATCATCTCTAGCAAACCTAATAGCCTCATGCACCATGAGTCGACAAAGTGGAACAGGAAGAGGCAATGACTTCTTCTTGACATAAAAGTGACTTAGAACATCTTTCATCAAGCCAAGAGAAATTTTCTTGCCTAGGTGTTTGAAATGCTTATTCTCCTCATCCCCTTCATGATCACTATCTTCTTCATTGTCATGAGGATCTTCAATGTGAACAGTGGTCTCTGCATAGAGAAAACAAGTGACAAACATTTAATTGTTCAAAACCATATGCAATTAGGATTAGATAGTCTAAAGTATTTATTTACAAAAATTTTGCCAGAGTCTCCTTTGTATGGAGACAAATTTTTCAAAAAAAAATCGCACACCCTATACAGGGCTCTCACATGAGATTTAAGGACCTTTTCTCCAACATAAACAAAAGTAATACTTAATATTTTCTCTAGCAACTACCAATGGTATGTATATAAAAAATGGTTTCACCCTTTCTTAATCTCCCACATGGTTATTTATTACCAAACTTTCATAACAAAAAAAAAAAAACGCCCATCAAATTTAACCATCTACCGTTGCAAAATTTCTTATACAAACTATGTATCGACATAAAATTATAACATACACTCATAAATTACATGTGATCTCTACATCATCTTTGACATTGTTGGAGTCTTCATCAACTTGAGCCTCATCGTCAATAAAAACACACCTTTTGAGAATCGTGTTCTTTTTATTGGGTGGAGTGTCCAAATGTTGGACTCCCGATGATGTCTCATGATCAATAGTTCCCTTTGGTGTACAACTGGACCTTAGCTTCATGCTCACTTGACAGTTGCTAAAAGCAGAGACTAAAGGTTTTCTTTTCTTGCTATCCCTCTTTGGTACCATTATCTACAAAACATATTATGTAGTTTTTAGTGTATATAAAACCAATAATTTGCAGTTAAGTACATATTACATAAACTAGACTACATACTACTTCAAAAACATAATTTAGAATGTAGATTATAGTACATAACACTATATGTGGTATACTATAATATGTATTAAGTAGTATATAATACTATATGTAGTATACAATATATATACTATATGTAGTGTGATCATTTTTTACCTTTTTTATGTAGTATACTATATATAGTCCATTTTTTATTATATATTCTATAGTATGTATTATACATATTAAATTATATATTATATACTCTACATTATATATAACATCTACTCTATCGTAGTACTATATTACATATATATACTATATACATACTATAACTCTATATATATTATATATTTTATACTATGTATTATATTATAAACTTTATATTATATATATACTATATACTCTATATACTATATATATTATATACTTTATATTATATATATACTATAAGTATAGGAATAAGTATAACTTTATATACTTTATAATCTATATACTAATCTATAAACTATATTATATACATACTATATATATTATATTTACTATGTACTTTATATATTATATAATCTATTTACTATATACTATTTACTATAAGTATAAGTAAAAGTATAACTTATATACTATATAATCTATTAATAATATACTATATTACATACTCTATTTTATATATATACTATATATGCAAAAAAACCTACATTATTTGATATACAAAAACACCAAAAAAAGGGGGAGATAGATCTCGCCCATCATCTGCACTCGAGATGAAGGGGGAGCTCTGACTCTCCCTTTTTTTGCGTTTTTGATGTGGTTATTGAACAAATATATATCAAGTAATGTAGGTTTTATTTTAAAAATCTAAATCAAAAGCATTTTTCTTGCAATACCAATGACAAAGCTCATCAAATACACAAAAAAAGGGGGAGGTAGAGCTTTGTCAAATTTTTTTAAATTTTGTGGAGTTAATCCCAAATTTTAATGAAATCTCTCTGATAATTTGGAAAGATTTAATCCCAAAATTGCTATTAAAAAAAACGTTGAAGGATTCTTTGCGGACTGTCTTCTTGCACTAGAACGGTAGTAGAGAGAGAGAGAGAGAGAGAGAGCGAGAGAGAGAGAGAGAGAGAGAGAGAGAGAGAGAGCGAGAGAGAGAGAGAGAGAGAGAGAGAGAGAGAGAGAGAGAGAGAGAGAGAGAGAGAGGGCACCAACATGATGCGTGCACGAGGGAGAGAGATGGTACCTGTGTTCGCTTGAGCAGGAAGACGATACGCTCCCAGAGTAGTAATGCTTCAACCCTAAGCTTTGAGATTCACATTATGCATGGACAAAGACCAAACTAATTAAAACCAAACTCGACTTGACTATGAACGATAAATATTATAGAACATTACATATACTCTATATCATGTACAATGAGGGATAATATGCATATGTAATATCAATAACTATAAGTACAATATACGTTGTCGAGAAATTTGCGATCTTGGCAGGAAAGCACCGGGCTTATGGCTGTGAGAGTTTGTGAGAGAACTCAAACAAAAACTATATGAAGGAGTTAAACCATAGATGCCATGAAGACTAGGGTTTGGAAAGAAGTGCAATCAAAGAAGCCCGACTCTTTCTCTCTTGCACTCACACACACAAAGAAAGAACACAAAAGAGAGTGTCAAAACAACACAAAGATGAAAACATCAAGGCTATGGTGATATCGGATCATGGGTAATATGAAAGGGTTAATAGATGAGTTAATGGCATTAAATCTTGGCTGACCAAATAGGCTACGAATTGTTCTTTGGAATTGTAGTTGTGTGCTTACCATAATATATATATTTTGTCTAGTGATTGGGATTAATTGTGTGTACAAATCCTCTTGGTTCATAGCAAGATAACTACGCTTACGTCAAAAGAAAAGTTATAGTCTATGAGAGGTAGTATGATGGGATCCGGTGATAGAAATATTTCATTGAGCCTTTCTGGGCCAAAGAGAAACACTATACGTTGTTGAAAGTGTATTTTACGGCTAATCCATACGTTAATTCTAATAGATCGTACAGAGTGAAAGCGATAGAAATTATCATCATGTGGGTTATTCATCTAGGATAGTATGTGAGAAATGTAGATATGAGATAAGTGAAGAGATGAGAAGTTTCCCTCCCAAGCCCTATTCTTGTCCGTAGAGGCAATAAGGATACTAAGGGGAGAGATGTACCTATAGCAAAGAGAACTTAGAATTTGTAGAGAGGATGAATTATTAAGAATGAGAGAGATAGGTTTGGTTATGGAGATGAGATTAGATACATATATATATATATATATATATATATATATATGTTGGATTAGAGATGAAAAACAAAACAACAAGAAATCAAGAAAACATCAATGTAGAACACATCTTACTTGACAAACCCTTCGGCACCATTGTAGATGGAGAGAGAAGAAGAGGGGAGAATTCAACTTTGATTGATACGCCAAGTCCACGACCTTCTTTGATTAGAGTTGATCTTCCAAGGATAGCATGCAAGAATGGCTAGTCTTCCTCTAGGAGAAAGTGTAGGCTTAGGCTTATGTTAATGGCTAAGTACAATTTGGCATTACTACTCACTCCCTCATAAATTCCTCTCATCAATGGCTTAAATGCTTGATTTGTTTTCAAGGAAGAAGAGGTCCCCTTTTATAGGTGAAGAGAACCCCCAAGGGTTTACACAAGAAGAGAAGAGCCAGTGTGAACAGAAACTGGAAAAGTTGGAAATGAGCTGTCCCTGAATGATGTGGGCAGACT